>NC_137215.1:10778499-11118797 GCF_949987685.1 Ammodytes marinus | reverse complement strand
TGTATGCCTCCTGTCCAACGCTTCTCTCCTTCTTATAACTTGTGTGTGTGTGTGTGTGTGTGTGTGTGTCTGTGTATATTTGCGCTGAGAAGGACACTGATAGTGGGTATTTATACATGCAGGCAGACAAAAGCGGCTTTCCTATTCATAACGCCTAGTTAGGAGGATGACGCGCCCGTTAGAAAGGGGGCGGTGTGCTTTCACTGTCCCAGTGATCGCGGTGCGCAACCATTCATTACCATTGTCAGGACACTGTTGGGGGGCACAGCGCGCCTCTCTTCTCTTCTCTTCTCTTCTCCTCTCCCTCTCTCCTCCTTCACCCCTTTCTTTTTCTTTCCTTCTCGTGGATCAGAAAGTTTCTCTTCCTCGGAAAATCTGGTCAGTTTAAAGATTACTTTTTTTTAAACGACATTAATTGTAAAGGTTATACCTGTGGTAGAAGTTGTTATTAGGGCCACCTGCACATGATTTTGCAAAAGCCACCGAGACAACATAGTCGTTGTGGCCTGCCTGCCATGCCGTGCGTAATGCGCATTTTACGCACACAATCTTTTCTATAACATCGCGAAATTTATAAATATATATATTCAAAGCTTTTCTCTCACACAGCAGTCCACAGATTGATGATCAAACGCTTCAGGAAGTGGAGAGGTCATGATGTGTTCTCTTGAATACAACTTCATCAGACCCTCACGCGCAGTGTTCACTTTGAACATTGTTTATCCTAACGGACACGGACAGTCACATATTAAAGCAGAGTCTCCGCGGTTCGGCCGTTGGTTGCCTGAGGGAATGAGGAGGAATGGAAAAGGGAAATTACTTTCCCATTCAGCGGCTCTTGGTACTGCGGGGGAGCACGGCCTCCGCTGGGACAGAGGTAACATGCCCGCTCCGACACTCCGGCACTCTGCTGGCCGTATGTCAGCATGTGGGCGTCAGAGGTTGGAGCTTCATGACTTCACATCGCTTCCAAGTTCCATGTTTACTGAAGTTTACTGAAGGAATCATTTTATATTTTATTCTTTTCAGTCTAGTTCTAATCTATTGGATATTTAATAGCTTATAACGGTGATTATTTATTTTACAATTCAATCCCTAAAAATAGATAAATAGAACAAACCCAATTCCAATCAATTATATTCAGGATTCAATGATTTAAAAATGTCTAGATGAAAATCAAAATACCAAACAAAAATAGTACAGTAATAATTCAAGCACTTCCAAACTTACATTCAAAATACTTTATTTCTATATATTCTATACTTTATATCTCTTAAGGTGCAATTTCAGGAAAATGCAAAATATTAATAGCGTTGGTGACGTTTTAAAAAATAAATACAAAACGTCACCTAATCAACTTTTATACATATAATCAGCCATATTCTTATGGCTTATTTTCTAAATTATACAGTTAACCCTTTTATGAAGTTAACACAAAACATTTATCATCATACAACATATCATTTTGATTAGTAAAGGGAACAGAGAGATCTCTATTGGTGTTTAAATATCAGAAGAATACATTAAATTGAGTCAGTCTTGTGTATATTAAGCTGCTGAGAGCGCTCTCTCCACTCTGAAGAGACTACTCCAGATCTGTTTTGTTGAGGTGGAGTGGAGGAACGAGCCACCAACAATAACATGTGGAAACAACTGAAGCCCTTTTCCTCTGACCACCACCTCAGCATCCCTCCATCCCTCCATCCATCCATCTGTCCGTCTGTCTGTCTGCACACCCACCCACCCAGCACTTCAAACCCACATAATAAAGTCTGTTTCAAACTCTCCTCGGTGCTCTATCCTTCGCCAACGGGATCCCCATGGTAGAACAGTAAAAATGTGTATTCACGGCCCTCATTGTTGGCCCAGCAAAAGAGCCCTTCTCATAAAGGTGCTGCCAATGTAAAGAAAAAGCGCCGGGCAGGCTTTGCTCTCTCTTGGTGGCATTTGAAAGTGTAAAGCTTTGAATACCAATTGCTTGAACTGGACATATGTGAATCCGCTGTAAGCCTACTAATCCTGTCCCCAAGTGTTTCTTTGTGTGTATGGGGGCAGCCTCGCACACCCAAGAGAAAGTGTTCCTAATCCGGCCAATGTGGAGGTATGTGTGAATGAGAGGGACATAGGAGAGCACGGAGGAGGTATGTGTGTGTGTGTGTGTGTGTGTGTGTGTGTGTGTCAGGTATCAATTTGCGCAGGATCACATGCTTTTGAATTAGATTATTTTGCTATATTTTTGTATTTTGGGTGTTTTCTGAGTGTGTGTGTGTGTGTCCATCTGAGGAGGCCCCTAGCTCCACACCACCAGGACACTGGTCTAAATGGAGGCAGTTATTCACCGCTCCCTACACTACTGTCGCAGCAGGTTGCCCCTAATGTGCTCTTTTCACTGCGTAAGCTCCTCGCTTTCCTTTCATTCCTCTGCTGGTTTCTTTTTATCTCTCGTCCTCACACACTCTGTCTGGCGAACTGTCTCTTCTCCTTCTTGTCTCTGCCTGCTTCTCCTCTTGCAGCCCTCTCTCTTTTTTTATCTCTCTCTCAAAAGTGGTGCCTCTCACATCAGTATTTTTTCGGGGCAGCAAAAGGACAACTTGAAGTCACTGAGACAATATTGGGTTAACTTTACGCAGTTCCCATTGGAAGAAAACCGCCTAAGACAATGGCTTGTTCTGATTCAGTGTTAGTTTTACATTACGTTTATGTTTTTTATGGCTCTTTTTAAAAGTAAATATTTTTGAATGTGAAGATACACATGCATGTATATATATCACAATATCACTTCATATTGTGTACAACTTACAGTACATGTGTGACAGTTTGATGGTAAGCTTGTTATGTATAACACTTGGTCATTGGCAAAGTTAACCCTAACACAGATGAGTCAGAGTGAGCATTTATTTGGCAAGCTAACTTGAGAGTAAAGCAAAGTCAAGTTGCTTGACTCATTAGAGTCGGAGTAGGCCTAATCTTTTAGGTGTTTTCCTTACTCGTGTGATATAAGGCATTATCCACTGATTAATTGGAAAAAAATAAAAGATCAGAGAAAAAAATTAATAAAAAAAAAAGTAATATGGGGCAGCATAAATGTTTATTATCTGTTTATTGTCTCACAATCCCTCAGATTTGATCTTGTGAGCCATTGGTGAGGTCACTCACGACCCCCAGGTACTGTACAGGTGGATTGCTTTGTGGCACAACACAGAAAGAGATTTTTTTCAACACACATAGATAAAGTCCTCTTGACAGGATTGGTAAATATTGATGCCAACAATACTTTTAATGTAGAGATGTTTGCCTCATTAATCTGCGTTTTTTACTTCAAGATATCAACAATAACTCCTTATTGCTGGATAACATTTAATCTTATGAACATGACATGCACTTTAGCTTGTTAAACGAGCCACCCAACAAACACACATCGTGTAAAAGTGCACAGCTAACATCAGATTGTAGGCGAGATTGCTGTTAAGCGATTGAACTTCAGCACATAAAACATCATGCAAACTTCCCTGTGATGTTGGTGTGGTTCTAACATAGTGCTCAGTCTGCCAACTGCTGTCAATCAAACACAGACACGCCCCTCTAGTCAGTTGATAAGAATAGGAGAATTTCGGATATTTCTCCATATACTTGTTTTCTTTTTCTTTTTCTTTTTATCAATTCATTTATCAATGAAAAACTATTAACTGTATAATATACTGTATATAAAACACTTGGACTTCATTGTTTGATTTTAATGAAAGTGTTTCTGAAAATAAAGCATAGTTACTGTTGATTCATGTGCTGACTAATGTGTGTTATCTAAGAAAATAGATTAAAAGATATCAGTGAATTCTATAAAATTATTTCTAGTTTTTTATCATAGTTGACGGAATGTTCTAAAAAGTTTACAAGCAATCCGATTTAAATGTTGAGGTCCGTCTGTGTCACAAAAGGTATATAAAGGTATCTATATATTTTATTTTCAAAGGATCCATACATTTAATGTTTAAGTACATCAGAGAAGTGAACTTATGTTCCCCAGAAGCAGCTCATCTCCTCTCTGTCTCTCCCTCCTGGGTGGGCCAGGCCATTAGAGACCCTTTCAATAAGCTCAGGGCAGTAAACGGCCAATGGAGGCGTCCCTCCAGCAGTATGGGAAGACAGTTTTTTTTAGCAGTTGCTCTCTCACTATCATTGTGACACAAACTGTGTCAGTGGAACATCTCTGGTGCTCAACATGAGACAATACACACTTGGGCAAGTGTCAAGGTCAAGCTCACAGAGTGTCACCCATCGGAAAAAAAATCTGTAACTTTATCTGTTACTTTGACAGTAGTAAGGAAACGATTGTCTCGTAAAATCAACCAAAATTGAGGATAGAGTTGGTTCCTAAAATCCCTTTTAAAATCCCCTCCTTTTGTTCCTTTGGCAAAGTAAATGATACTGGGGCTGCTCCCTCACACACACACACACACACACCAATTAACATGTAAAATAGGATTTACATACAGCAGATTAATATAAGAAATGACAAGTTACATGGACCAGATACAGTCAATTTATACATGTTATTAAATACAAATGGTTGTACTAAATCACATGTTCCAGACATTTGTGTCAAATGCATGAATAGACAATGCAAATGAATACATTATTGACTGTGATTTGGTGAAAGGCTATTGAATGTATACACTTAAAAAACGGAAATCTGTCTTGCAACAAAAACCTTGCCTGTTTTCTTGCACAGTGGGGGTTTGTCTTTTGTTATTCCATTGGATGTGGATTGTTCAGTGTGATAAAATGAAATCATACATTCATCATCATACATTACTATAACATCATTGACATTATTGTTTAACTTTATTTGGATTCAGGCTCTGTTTCTTTTAGGATTATTTGAAATATGAATTTTTATTCTGTCATAAAATTATACAGAGCAAGTCTTCAGTATATAATGCAAATTCCACATGTAACTGCTGATCACTACTCCTTCCATTTTGCCGATCAAAGATGCCATCAAACCACAGTTTAAAGTCTCACCGAAAGAGATTTCACAAAGGTTGAAACGTTCGAATGGCAGATGGAAGATTGGAGAGTGAAGCCAAGCAAAAATATTCAGCGTCCGTCCAAAGTAATTCAGAGATTTGTTTTTATTTGAATATAAAAGCTTAATATTTGAAAAGTATGAAGATATACCGCACCTCCAAGGAATGTTTGGGTAACTTTACAAAGCCTTATTTTTCCGTCTTGGGTTAAAGAGAATATCAATAAGATCTCTGTCTTTCTCGTTCCCGATTTGTGAAAAGTAAACAAACCTTCAAATTATAGCAAGCCTTTAATTAAGGAGACGATCAAACAATTAAAAGCTCGTTAATTACAGGCCTCACGACTATCTCCGCCAGCATGAATATTGAGGTCCTAATTAATATTTTTGCGGCTGTTTTGTTCTTGGAAGACATTGGCGTTAATTAGGCAAAAAAAAACAAGTCAAATTAACATTTCAGTAATGAAGAAACATACCTTCATGTTAGTTCTCTCTGTCTGAACGCGCTCTGATACAAATGTGGCGTCTCAAAGCTTTGTGAAGCATGTTGATGATGAGTTCTATCAAACGGAAAGCAATGGAGTTTTCTGCCCTGGATTTTTCATTCCGATGCACAACTGCTCAAGGTGTTTATTTTCTTGATTGTCGTTTAAAAATATATATATATTCACTGATGTGTGAAAAGTCACAATTTAGTTTTGAATCTTTACTTTGGATCCAGATTCCAGGTCAGATTTGACACCATTCGGTCAAAGGAAAAATGTTACCTAAATTATTTTCCCTTCATTCTTAAAGTGAGTCCTTGAAGGCATAGACTTGTTCACTTTTTTTTGCCGGGAAGTAAGAGGGCAACTAGGTAACTTTTTGCACTTCTTTTTTGTTAGGATTGCATTGAAATGTTCATTGGTAAGCTTTATGGTGCTGGTAGGCAGATTCTGTTACCTTAGGACAATATCAGTTTCCTGTATGTATGCTAAGCTAACTGGCAATCCATTTCCACATTATGTCAAACTATTTCTCTCAGTATTTCCTCACGGTGGTCATCAGTCATCTTCCTCCTTCTCGTTAGAGTCACTCAGACACACACACACACACACACACACACACACACACACACACACACACACACACACACACACACACACACACACACACACACACACACCAGCACTTTACCAGACTCCGGCCCAGCCCACCAGCTTTTGCAACAAGGTTCTCCTTTTAACAGTCCCTTTCAGTGTGGGATAATCGGACACCTCCCATCGCCCTCCTTTCAGCTCAGCCCCCTCTCCTCCCCATACTGCTCCCTGTGTCACTTTGTGTCCGCTTCGCCCCCTCGCAATGGGTTCACATGACCAGAAAATGAAGCAGGGGTCTCTGCAAGTGGAGAATGAAAGCGGGTATGTTTGTGTGTGTTTGAGAGAAAGAGAGAGAGAGGGAGAGAGATTAACATGGATTTAAACTGGTCTGATGGAATAAGGGGCGGGTGAGCGGCATTACATGTAGAGAGCAAAGTCTGGATCAGGTCTGGCTGGCCTGTGTGTGTGTGTGTGTGTGTGTGTGTGTGTGTGTGTGTGTGTGTGTGTGTGTGTGTGTGTGTGTGTGTGTGTGTGTGTGTGTGTGTGTGTGTGTGTGTGTGTGTGAGAGAGAGAGAGTTTGTGAGTGTGTGTGTGTGTGTGTGTGTGTGTGTGTGTGTGTGTGAGAGAGAGAGAGAGTTTGTGAGTGTGTGTGTGTGTGTGTGTGTGTGTGTGTGGCTGACTGATTACTGTTCATCCAGCTAAATCTTATTGTTTACAAGATCATCACACACTCATGGATTGTAAACATGCACCTTCACCATTGTAGTACACGCATACAAACATACAGTATGTGTGTAGGACCCGAGACACACACACACATATTCCATCAGTCGGAGGCCTAGCTCCTGTTAGAGAGATTATCACTTCATTAACCGCTAATGAAACAACAATTCAGACGGATCTCCTCTGGCGCTCTGTGCCCACTCTCAGATCATCTCCATAAGAGGGGCAATAAAACCTAAACGGTCCATGCTTCTTGGTTATTTTAGTCGATAGTCTGGACTGACTTTAGCCAACAACAAAGTGTAGATAGAGCATGGCACAGCGGGTTGGGCAAAACATTAAATGTGACAGGACAGAAACATTGATTAAGGACCGGTTGTTTTATTGTTGAGGGTGAAACTGACAAGGGAAGATGTTAATGAATTAGCTTATTTGTTGTCTTATTTTACATGTATGAATTTCCTGCGTTCTATTCAAATTGGAAATGCACATACAAAGATGTCTCTCAACCTCTTTAAATGAAATGAAATGCTATGTGATAAGATGTAATATTTAACCATTGCATAACCTTTACATTTAGCCATCACTATTTTTTTTCAAACCACGAAGATTTATCAAATGCTGCTCATGAAGACTTCAGAAATCCAAATCAATAATCAATTATCCAGAAAAGGCCTCTTTACATTTTCCCCAAATGCACTGATGGTGAGAAGGGAACACAACTGGTGAAACGTCATCTGCAAAGGAATTGAAGCACAGCTCTGTGTTGATGGGACAGTGCTGCTGATGAGGCTGAAATGAATGCTCAGGTCAGTGATGGATATATCACCAACATGGCTGCTCCAGAAAGAGCTCAAATGAATGAATAGCTCTATGAATAGCAATAATAACAATCACGTAGAACAGGACATACATACTGTACATATATGCACAAAATGACTACTCACGCAGGCCATGCAAAAACACATGCTTTATCTTTTCCTGTTCCTAATCGGCAAGTCTCCTTTTTATGTGAGGAAGAGTTATGTTGTTCAGTCCCTCTCTGGGATTTTTAACTTTGTTTATGAGCTGTTACATCTGATAGAACGATAAACATGTAGTCTTTAAGCTGGATTGATGTGCAGATATCCCGCCTACACACAAAATCCATAAAACACTGCAATATTAAAGATCCTTGTGAAACTTGTTGAAATTTGACAGAATAAACTTTTTCAGCTAGCGGCTGCAACGTACACAATCTTTCCTCTGCACTTTGCATTTACATGGAGGATTAAAAAGACAAGAGAAATTGGGGCCAAATCTTCACTGAATGATGCGCTTCTTTTGCACAGCAGCAACACTTCTTGCAATCACTTTGTTGTTAACGTTAAGATTGTGGCAGAAAGAGCTGTAATGCACATGTACTGTAGATAAAAGGCTAGTAGGAACTCCATGTATATACCGTATACATATATATATACATTAAAGCGTGTAACATTTTCTTGAATAATTTTTTCAACAGTTGACCTTTTGTTCAAACCATTTAAAAGGTCATTACTTAATGGTCGTTGCGTGTCAGAACTGAACCCAGGCCTTCTTTCTTCTGGGCTGGAAGGATGAAATGAATCGTCTGCATATTCTATTGCTCTGAGAGAAAGTTTACGGTGTGAGAGAAAAAGAGATGGAGAGAGTGAACACACATCATCTGTGCTGTGCCTCTTTGCCTTGTGACATCAGTTTGCTCCTGTGTACAGCAGCTTTATATTTATGTGTCTGCTCAGGCACACTTTCCTGTCCATGTTTGAAGGCACGTGTGGCATGTGTATGTGTGTTTTGAATAGCAATAATAAAAACCACACCAGCACAGGCCACATTTTTCAAGTTTGTTTGACGCATTTAAAATGCTAATAACCCGTTTATTATGTGCTACATCAAATGCAAATGCTCTGTTTTACTGCCGTGAAGTTGGGCCGACGTTAACATTTGCATATCTTATGTCTGTCTCCTTAGCATGCACGGAGGAACTGGATAGCGGGCAGACTCCCAATAAATAACATTAACAGGCGCGTTTGATAAACAAGCTCCGTTGATGCTGCTATTAGGGACTGCAGAGCCATAGCCCGCTCAAATGTAGGTGTGTGACACCGCAGCATATGGTGTGCAAATTCCCCCAAATCAACCTAACGCCAACGCTATCTGGAAATGTCAGGGAGAGCAGACGGATTGAAAAAACATCGCTTTAACGGCAGACGCTTTACGATGTTGAGAAAATGCTGCAGAGGAATTTGCCTCTTTAAGACCAACTGCCGGCTGGTGCTCCATGTTTGTGTGTGTGTGTGTGAGTGTGTGTGTGTGTGTGTGTGTGTGTGTGTGTGTGTGTGTGTGTGTGTGTGTGTGTGTGTGTGTGTGTGTGTGTGTGTGTTTGAATGAAAGAGACAGCAGTTAAAGACCATAGTTCAAATTCTAATTGTAAATGAAGAACTTACTCTGGTTTAATGATTGTTTCACTTTTTAGTCTTAATCACCTTCAGGCTATATTCAGAAAGCCACTAAGACGTGAAGTAAACATTCCATAAAGAAAGTCGTATATTCTCATTACAGCAGCTCTGACTGCAGCAATTCATTGGGAATATGAGATGGGACACAATTGACTGTGGAATGAGGCATGTTGGCAGGTGTTTTCTGATGTGTGTTAGACACTGACAAAGTGTTTTAAAGAGACACACAGCTAAACGTTGGCTTTATGTCTCTACAAAATAGTCAAACATGAGCAGAAGTGCATCACAGCAGCAACAGAATAGTCCTACAATATACTGTAGTATAAAGCAAGATGGTCCCTGTGGGTACGATTATAGGTTGGACTGATAAATACCTAAAGCTGCGATACTACCAATTCTACAGAGATCTTTGTTTATCCACTAATGTTGTGTGCATCAATGCAACCAGCACCAAGTTGGTTCACACACAAAAAACATTTGTTATCTACCTTCGTAGAAATACTTTTGATTGTGTTATTTACAACTTGAAAGAAAGTAAAACGAAAGGATGTTTGGCAAAGGGTTTCGATTTTCAGAAGAAGCATATTAACGATGCCTTCACTTGAAAAATAATGGCGTATTGTCTTCCCTTACATGTCGGCACATTAGCAGCCTTCAATCATAAATTGGCTTTGATATTACTGGTTCTGTGTTTGTATTTCTTGGTAGTGGATAGGACCAAATATGGTGGTATCTCTTACCTAATTCCTGGGGTGCCGCTAAGCGTCCAACAACACATTTTCTGTTGCACCATCATTTATACAATATTTTTTAAACTTAATTTAACATGCTGCATGCTTAAAGGCCTACTTCACCGGTTGGAATATGAAGGTGTATTGAACTCGGAGATTCTGTGACATCTCACAGACATCTCTTTCTGTGACATCACAGAAAGAGAAATGTAGGGTTAGACAGTGAGACCATAAAACACTCTTTCTGCCTTTTCTCAGGCTAGGATGATCCGATTTCAATTTCTTTTGCACATTTATACTTCATAGGATCTCCGAGTTCAATACACCTTCATATTCCAACCGGGGAAGTAGGCCTTTAATTAGCAATAGTACTGATGCCTCTGTTGGCAATCCCCTACCTTAGTGTTTTACGAACAAAATCTCCAAGAAAAAAAAGAGCGTGTTTTAGAGGATGCATTTAGTTCAGTCAATCCGAACTTAAATTGTCTAAATCAAGTGCTTTGTAAGTATTAGTTATATGTTTGTGAATTCTTTTAAAACCAAAAAATATGTGTATAGTAAATATCAGAATAGTGGTTTAGCATGATAAAACCTACGTAGTCATTGATTTAACCTGATAGTTGGATGGAAACCCATTTGTCTTTTTCAGTGCCGTGCCATTGTGTAAGTATGTCATTTTAACTGTGTTAGGATAGTCTCTCTTTAACCCAACATTCTCCTCTCGTTTCTCCCTGCACCTCCTCTCTCTCTCTCTCTCTCTCTCTCTCTCTCTCTCTCTTCTTTGTTGAAGAGGCCACTTGTGACGAGACGCTATAGCGTTCACTTGTTTCTCCATTAGTCCTCACTGTAAACCCAAGCACTCCGGATGAGTGTCAGCAACACACCACAAACAAACGCTGAAGTGTAGATCCTAATGCTCTCTTTCTGTGATTCTCTCCTTCCTCTGTACAGCCTAGTGCCCAATAATCTCTCCTCCTCCCCCCCCCTCTCTCTCTCTCTCTCTCTCTCTCTCTCTCTCTCTCCCAGCTCCTAATCCGCTCCACAGCCGTGAAAACTTCCCATGGGAGAGAGATGACCCGTTCTAATGGGTGGAGGCAACCACCCACACACACAGCCGTGGAGGGTCCAGCCAAACTGACACACACACACACACACACACACACACACACACACACACACACACACACACACACACACACACGAAATTTGCTTGGTTTATCTAGATTACCCAAATAAGATGTACCGAGCTGGAAACACACTACTTGATTTAAACCCCCATGATAAACCTTAACAACTGATCTTCAAGGTTCTGTAAGTGTGGTCTTGTCTGGCACTGAAACTATTAGTTGATAAATTGGCAGAAAACTAATCACCAAACATTTTGATAATCAATAACTGGTAAGTATATGTTTCCAGTTTCAAAATTGTAAGAAGAGTTCTGCTCTTCCCTGATTTCTATCCTTGTAGATTGCTTGTCTCTAGGTTTTAGGACAGCTAGAGTAAAGGCAATGGTTGAAACTGTGGTATATTCAGTTTCTTCATTCCTGTTAACTACATAAACATGAACACAGCAGCAGCATTACATATGAGAAGGCTCAGGCAAAGATCTGTTTGGCCCTTGTGTGGTTATTTATCAAAGCATCATGTACAACAGAGTGACAAAGAGTTTTTGCATGTTGGCTTTTGCTATTTAATAAAAAAATTTAAAAAACATCCAAATGGAGAGTTTCATCTAATCGTACATCTAAACAAAACTAAAAAGGCAAACTTATCAGGTTTCTGTGGCCTAAAGACATTGTAGTCCTACAGAGTCAACAAATATCAATGGAGCAGATCTCTAGGAGAGTGAGTCAGAACAGCTGTCTTGGTGAGCTGAGTGTGTGCAGGTGTTGAGCTCTCACTGGGATCGTTCAGCCATTTTCCTGCTGGTTCCTGTTCACTTGTTTATTGGACCGCTTAAAGGACCATACAGCTGGTTTTCTGAATGTTGTTGGCCAGTTGCGTATGTATTGCATATGTTTTACATCCCCGGCGCTGACCACTTGCCAAAGCACGGCACAAGTTTTAAACTCTGATCTTAGTCGATAGTTATAGCTCTAAACTACAAAGGTTTTGGATGCAAAACTTATGCCAGAGAAGCGATCCATCACAATAAAAATGTGTCCCCCTTGATTATTGTTGTCAAATGGTAGCTGAATATAAAATGCTATGCTTCACTTTTTGTGAAAATAAGTGAATATCTCTCCTCAAGATCCTCTACCTGTAGGACTACATACTGTGTGTGTGTGTGTGTGTGTGTGTGTGTGTGTGTGTGTGTGTGTGTGTGTGTGTGTGTGTGTGTGTGTGTGTGTGTGTTTGTGTGCACTTTTTTTTCTCAAAAATCTTCTGCTCTGGTTGCACAACAAGGGTAAAATATATGAGATGATACATCTTCCCAACAATTACATGTTTTGCCAGATAAACTGTTTTTTTGTGCATGATGATTGAGGTAATGCATTTAGTACGGGCCGAATAGCACATTCAATCTCTATCTGTGCATTTTTAACCTTGTGCTGCTGCAGCTTTCACGCTTAATGTGATTACATTCAAGACTTCAAAATTGTTAGGGAGCAGATTTAGACATGTTAAACTGTAAACTGACATAATGAGATGCATGCCTGAAAGGAGATTGTACAAACACATTAGTGTATTGTATTAGGATGGTGTTAATCACTAATCAATTATGAAAATCCCCCCAAAAATGCATAATGACCGTCTACCATCTACTGCCCTGACACACACACGCACACACACACACACACACACACACACACACACACACACACACACACACACACACGTAAAATACCCCTACTAGTTAGTGACACAGCCATGCTATTATAGCATTTCCTCTAGACCAGCTCCTTTGGTCCTGCTTCAACAGATGGGTCCCTGGAAAGGCCTGCAAGGTGGTGGTGTTGTGTGTGTGTGTGTGGGGGTGGGGGGGGGGGGGGGGGAAGAGGGGGTATGGGAGTTGAAAGGGGATGGAGGGAGGTAGCTGGGGGGTTGGCACCCTCTAGGAGGACTGAAGGGGGTGCAGGGTGGGTGAGGAGGGGAGGAGACATATGTCCACAGCACTGGCCCCTGCTGACGGACTGTCTCTGCAGGCTGCCTGGTTGCTGGCTCACTGTCACACACACACACACACACACACACACACACACGCACGCACGCACGCACGCACGCACACACACACACACACACACACACACGGAATAACTTGTTTTTGTCACTAAGGTGGACATTACTCTGGCTTGCATTTATTCACTGGATATAACATGTAAAACATAGTCCTAACTGTAACCACAAACCAAATCTTTATTCTAAAATGTTTCAGTTTACCTCGTAGGGACCAGGTGTGTGACTCTGTGAGTACATTTTTGTTCCAACAATGTGAGTAATATAATGTATATTCACACACACACACACACACACACACACACACACACACACACACACACACACACACACACACACACACACACACGCACACACACACACACGCAGTACAGCTCCTCTCCCTCTCCATCTGCACCCAAAAGACCCACGCGCCCCGACAATGAGGTGACCATGTCACTGCCTGAGCTGAAGCAGAGGGATGGAGAGAGAGGGAGAGAGAGATGCAAGACGAGAGGGGATAGAGAAGAGGGAGGGGACGAGGGAGGGACACATTAACAAGCTATAATCTCAACTGCCTTATCCATAATGCATTGTGTGGGCCAATTTACATGGTGCTGGTCCCTCTGGGAGAAAGGAGATCATCCATCACATTACTTTATGAGCTCCCTCACACTCTCTCACAGATGCACACAGACACACACAGACACACACACACAAACACACACAAACACACACACACACAGAGACACACACACAGACACAGACACAGACACACACACACACACACACACACACACACACACACACACACACATCATTATTTGTCGCTGCCTGTCCATCTTTCTCGCTCCCTCTGTTTTGTGGGCCTGTTTTGTCATGGTTGTTGTTTCAAACTGCTGCTGCCTCTATAAAACAACTCCAGACCGGGTCGTGGTGTGCACACTGTGACATTTTTTTGTGTTCTGTTTTTTAACACACAGACACAGTAGTTTATTTAAAAAGATGCATCCGCCCCGTTGTTCAGCAGGAGTCACAGAGGAGTTTAGAGACAGAGGATTTGGGTAAATGATGCAAATCTGATGCTGAGCTTTGTTTTCCGAAGTAAACGTTCTTTTTTTTGTGTTCAAACGAAAAATTCTCACAACTTTAAATCCACAAAGTGTCATTAATTCATGTTTCTTTTTTTTTTGTCAAAATGAACATACAATTAGTTGTTAGTTAGAGGGGATTTGAGGAGATTTAAAACAAAGTGTACACATATAAACAGAAACCTATTTATGATTGTTTTAATGAAATTATGTCAAACTTTTCCTCGGCCCACTGTGTGTATATTATGTATTTAATTAAGTAAACATTTCAGACCGGAAATAATCATGGCTATTTGCAAAGGGGGAAAAGCACTTTTTTCCTGTGCTTTGTATTCAATCCAAACGTATATGTTCGGTGAAACGTTTGAACTGGAAATATCAAGTGATCAAACACTTCTCAGTGCATGATCAAAATGTTGATTGTTTCTCTTTAAAAGTCAGTTTAAGCTGATTCTAGTTTCATTTAATTGAAGTGCATTTTTAAAGGACCAGTTACATACCAGTTACTGAATATTTTAGAAACTTAAATCAGTATTTTAACTATAGTTCAAAATATGTCACAGTCGTGTAAGATGGAAAACAACTCGGACAAAAATCAATCATTTGTACTGTATTAGTGATTTTCAAAGTTAATGTCTCACATTTTACTTACAAATGAGCAGAAGATTGAAACTTCAGGCTTCAATAAAAATAACAATAATTTAGACCTTAATGTGATTATTGCCAGAACCTTCAATAAATAGTAAATAATAAAAACAGAAATAACTCAGAAATAACAAGAAATAACTCGAAATAAGATATTTCTTACTTCTGACTACCATTTCATTTTTATATGTTTCTGATTTCTTGATTAGGATAGTAGTTGAATGTGAGAATTTTTTTTTTTGCCATGTCTTATTTATAGCCCGAGTATTAACCAAAATCATCTCGAACTGTCAATTTACAGGACAAGGTTTTACCTGGGTCCAGCAGAGTCACAATAACATTGTCCTGTGTGCTGTGTTCTTGTTTTCCTATTACGAGCTTTTAGACTGCTGTCTGCGGACCCTGACAGTATGACCCCAGGCATGTTGTCCAGCACACAAAATCACGATGCTCAAAGTTTTCACATGCACATTGCAATACCGAAGGTGACCACCAGGGGGCCAATACTTCTCACACACATAGCGGTGGATTGGATCTCCCAGACCCACCAACTGGCTTTTCGATGGCCTGCTCCTGGCCCGAGATCTGACCTTTCAGATGTGATGATGAGTCACTAACAGAATCACCAGGCTGTACATTTAGATTGGCTATTTTTCTGCACAAACTTAACATTTTCCTATGCCATTAATATTATTTTTTCTTGTCGCATAAAATTACAATAACATTTATATGACAAAGGAAATCAATAAGTTGCCTTAATTTATTCATCTCATTCAAACAATAATAGTGATATAATTACTCTATAAGAAAATAAATATAGTCTTACAATGTTCGAGGGAAATTATTTCCAGTACAGATCTTAAAAAATAGGCTACATTAAAATTCCCATATAACCGAGTTTAATGTGAATATTTTGTGTTTGTGTCTGGTTGGATCAACTCAAGTCACCCGTGTAGGCTATGTGTCAGTGTGAAGTTAATTGTTGGCCACCTTTTAGCCACACACATGCACGCGCGCACACAAACACAACAGATCCATCAGGCTCCGCATTCACCCTGAGAATAAAAAGAGCTGTAATTGCAATCATATATGTGGAGCCTCAGCACTGCGCGCCATACCGCACCATTAGGATCACAAATAAGTAATAATTTGCTAATGACAACATTATGTTGAGTCAGTTTAGGGGCAATTAAAGTGAGTGATATTTACATATGCCCAATGAATCACCGAGCGTGGCAGTTCGGGCGGACTCTAATGAATATTCATCCAGGCATTTCTCCCCTGCGCGCTGCAGTTTATAAACTGAATTATGGCTGATTTGCCCTTTTAAAAAATGAACATGGGCGCATCTCCCACAAGGAGGCGGCGAACAATAACGTCTGATTATAAAAATGTTTTACTGCTAAACTGCCGGTAAGGAGAAGGCAGCAGCGTGGTTAAAGACTAAAGGGTGCAGAGGAGGGGGAGAGTCCACCTAAAATCAATCCAATGTAGTCTCGGCTTGTTGTTGTCCACCTTTTTTAGACTGACATAAATATTTACAGAGTGCATTCAGAGGTCTCTATACATCACGAGTATCAGACGGACACATGTAATTGATTTGTTTTTTACTGGGGGTAGTTTGTCTTCAGATTATCCCAAGTGGAGGTCATGGTTCACACCGACCTATAAGCTTGATTTCCATAAGGAGAGCGGGCCGTTCGGCTGCTGCCTCCCCCACCGCCGGCGGTGATTTCCCCGGTAATTGCCCCCCGTGTGTGTCGGGGTGGGCGCTGACCTCTCAGGTGCAGGATCAACAGGCGACATCAGTTTGCATTCACGGGGCGGTTAACAAGATGGGCTGCATGTTTATCATGCAAATAAGCAGCTCCCTGGCAGGTGTCATCACGCACTAAACACACACGAGACGTGCACGCGCGCCTGCTGACAAATGTATCCACAGACCTGACACATGCTGCGGTCGTTCCCTTTTAATGGCTAGTTGTGTTGTGTATTATAACAAGCAACAATTGAACAACAACAGAAAATACATTACAATTGTTGAACACACCTCAAGAAGGTGACCTTGGGTTTGTTTCCCACTTATTACAGAGCTGTGGATACCTCATGATGTAAATGTAAAATCTAAATTATAAACTATCGTATGTCCATAATATACAACTGCATCCTCATCCTCACACATATGGCTAGCTATAAAGGATATTTTTGACACAATTTTTTTGTAGAATTTTTCCGGATGTGTTTTTTTTATATTGTCTGATTCTAGTTGGTGATTTAATTTGGACAAATCAAGCAGAGAAACAAATGATATAAAATATAAACACATAATTGAATTAATACAAAATATAAGAATATCAAACATTATCTTAGAAATTCACAAGCCATGAACGATAATTGTATTTCTGCTTTTGTTGTAAACAATTGAAAGCAATGATAATTTACATTGTTCATTTAATTTGTTCAAACAAATAAATACAAGGCCATACGTAACGTTATTAATGCCTAACAATGGTAGGCTACCTCAATAAAGAATACCATTGCTCACAAGCCTTAAAGTGCTGAGATGCGTCATAATACATTTGTTAAATTTAAAGTATAATGTATTCTTTAAACATGTAGACTTAACTCAAAAAGAAAAGAAGAAAACAACCTTTGTTTCCTAGTACTGTCATGTATCTAGTCCTTCCTCAACACCTCAACAGTCTGCTTCGCACTCTTTGACCCAAATGTATCTGCTGCCATCTTGTGGTTCAATTTGGAAAGTAAACGTTTATTTGGGAATACCACTTGTATCACTAATAACAATGCACTGCAATTTGTAGATCTCAAAGGAGGAAGTCAGTTTGGATTTTACACACCAAAATAAATGCCAAAGCAGAGCTGGGAGGACGCCATGTTGCAACAAATTGCAAATGAGTGCATTGTCCTCAATGTCCTGCCTCTAACGTCTATCCTTTGAGTAAACTCTGTTTCTCAGCAAAGACTATTGACTATTGATTTAGGATGAACAGTGTTTGGGCTGTTTTGGTCCCTCAGAGGGTTTTTCATTAGTTGAAATGTCTTATCTAACATAATGATATACAGATGTGCAAAGTGTGTAGGCCACTTGGGGAACTAATGATTAAAGCAATTGGACAATAAACCAGCAGGTTTCGTCATGTGTATAAAATGTGTACTTTCAGAAAAGAGTGGTTTGCATCTTTGTCATTGTTTATTTGTGTTCTCTCTTACAGTTTTATAAGCCACCTTTACCGAGTAGCTCTGATTTAAACCTTGGTTAAAGGATTGTTTTTCCTCTCAAATGTCTGATTGAATGATTTGTAAACAAATTACCTTTTTATCACCCATAGTTAATATCATATTCTTACTGCCAAAATGTAAATCAGAGGTTTTAGTCTTGCAACAAAAAAAGACTCACAATTAGTACATTTGACCCCCAATTCTCAATCTCTATGAAGCATGAGAGTGATTGTTTGCAGGTCCTGGAACACTTGATAATTTTAAATGTTTTTCCTTCCCATACTCCTCAAAGGAGTAACTTTGGTTCAGTACACAAAGCTGACATATATGACGGACGTCTCTTGTAACTTTGGCAGGTGGAGGTCAGGGAAGGGCAGTACGCCATTGTTGTCTATGTGTGTCTGGACTGTGTACGCTTTGACCGCTGCCCCCCACTGCAGCACAGAGCTCTGGATGATTCCCAGCCGGGCCTGTTCGTGGTACTCTGCTCCCAGCTCTCTGTCCAGGAAGATGTCTTGGATCTGATGGGCCGAGGAGGACAAATCCAAGGAATCTCTGTTCAGGTCTGCGATCAGGTCCAGGTTTGTGTCTCTGTCTCTGTTGTTGTATCTATCGATGTCCAGGTGAGCACCGTTATCTTCGGGGTCTGGGTCCGTGTTTGAGTCCGTGTTTGGAGAGGGGTGGAGCGGCCTCTGCTGCACGGTCACCACCGTTAGCCTCTCCAGGTGCTTGACGGCAAAATGCTCCTCCACAGTAGAAGAAGAAGAAGAAGAAGAAGAAGAAGAAGTAGAAGAAGAAGAAGAAGAAGAAGAAGAAGAAGGTGTGCCGGTTCCTGATTGGCTGGGCCCACAGTGGATCAGGGTGAGGTGCCTGACCTCCGAGTTGTTGAGCAGACGTGACACGTTCAAGGGCGACGTGAACCAAACGGTCAGACGTCTGGGGAAAACGGGGGACGCCGCAGAGTGTGACTTCGGTGTGGGGAGCTGGACACATCCATAGTCTGTGAGCGAAGAGAAGCTGCAGGGCTGCGGGTCCCGGCTGCAGGTGTAGTAAGAGAGGCTGTTTTGGGTCACATAAGCCAGCTGGAGGTCAGAGCGCTGCAGAGCCACAGACACATACAGCAGCACGCAGAGCAGAGGAGAAGGAGGGCTGAACGCAGGCATCACTGCTGCTGCTGGAGGACACTCTCAGGAAGCATGTTGACTGGGGAGGAAGTGCTGCTCGGATGTGGCTGTTGGGGTGGAGCATCCAGGTTGTTTGTACCTGAGCCTAGAAGAAAGATCAGAGACAAGTAAAGATAGATTTTTTTTACGTTGCAGGAAATGATATGCACGCATTGGGTAACATGAGCTAGAGTATATTAGGGGTTGAGTCGATGATTCCGAGATTCTTGTTCTCTAGCTGTTTTTTTTGTTGGGATCAGAGAATGTCTTCTTATGACCCAATACCTGTCCATGATGTGTGTGTACTAAGGGGTTTACTGTTTACATGCTAGTCTGCAGAGCCTTGACCGTGTACTGACATTTGATTTATTATAATCTTTTTTAACATATCTTTTGTTTCTTCTACGGAAACATCTACGGTGTGAATCTGAATAATACATCGGGAAGATCTGTATGTATGTGGACATGTGTGGATGTATGTATGTGTGTATATGTATGTATAGGTATATATATATATATATATATATATATATATATAGGTATATATATATATATATATATATATATATATGTATGTATATACATGTGTATGTGTTTAGGTGTGTATGCATGTAGGTATGCGTAGATATATAGGCTACTGAGTGTATGCAACGATTCCCCCTTTGGGTGTTATAAATTGCCTTGTGACAATAAAAAATATATAAAAAAAAGGAAAAATACACACTATAGCTCTAATGGATACCTCTATGATCAAACCGCTAAACTCAGGACCATGTGTGTCCAAAGGCAATTAGAGGTGGGAGGATAACTATAGACCTTTCACCAGTGAGAACTAATGCCACATCATTTATACTCTATTGCAGAAATGCAATGACATGCAATTTCCAATGCAAAGGTACAAAAAAGGTGCAAAGGTGCAGCAAAAAAATAAACTTAAAGCATCTCAAGTAAATTAAAATATGCAGAATATCCTCTCCCAGGGTTTTATATTTTAATATTAAAGGGAACCTTATAGTCAGAAAAAAATGGACGAAAATAAGACTTAGGCTGAGTCAGACAGTGTCTTCCAGACGGCAACTTTTTTATGTAAAGATGCTGACCATATTATGTGCCCAGAGAATTCACCAGTGTTTTCGTTGCCGCTGTTTAAATTCCTCAAATAGAAGAAATTATTATAGGAACTGAATGAGGTCATCAGCAGTCACTTGACAAGTATTGTAGCTTATTAACTGACCTCAGAACTGTTTTACCTAAATTACACCAGCATCTCCAGACCCATGCCCACCAGTGGAAAACAAAACCGTGTTTGTGAGCATTCTTGGCTCATAGCCTGCCCCCCGCCTCCCACTTTGGAAAATCTGACCACATTTCCCTGTTTCTCTTGGCAGTTTTCTTCCTGCTGATTGAAAGGTTGAAAACATCAGGATAAACGGATTAAGTGTGGACAGATGAGGCGACAGCACCTCTATAGGGGAGTGTTCTGAGTGCACAGACTGGCATGTACTCAGAGAGACAAACCATTAAATACGATACAATATACTTTATTGTGTTTATTGAAAATCGTCTCGGATTCAAAAGCTGCGGACATCAATAAATGTTCTGACGGTTACACAAACAAAAAAACAAACAACAAATCAACAACCCAGATTAATAGGTTGTGTGTGTGTGTGTGTGTGTGTGTGTGTGTGTGTGTGTGTGTGTGTGTGTGTGTGTGTGTGTGTGTGCGTGTGTGTGTGTGTGTGTGTGTGCGCGTGTGCCGGCGTGTCAGTAAATATATGCATGTGTACGAATACGGGTGCAATTATGTGTATATACTATATTGTTGTGATTTAATGCTTCATTTTGTAATTAAATATGTATGATGTTATGTGTATGTATTGTGTGTTTTGTGTGGACCCCAGTTAGAGTAGCTGACTGCTGCAGCATCAGCGAATGGGGATCCTTTCAATAAACAATAATAAACAATAAACAACAACAATACAGCCCCAACTGTACCAATCACAACACTAAGTTGCACATGAAGTATTGCACACATCCCGTAGCAAAACAAATAAAATTGCACGTTACACAGATGCCACCATCCAGGAGAACGACACCCTTCTACACACCATCAGTGGCATCATGTGTCAGCAAATATGTTAATGATATGGTGATCCCAAAACCATTGCATCATTCCCCAACCAGAAAGCCTGGATAACGGGAGTGGTGAGGTTCCTGTCCATATAACCAAAACAAATTATGGCTTTCTGTCCAGTGACAAGGAAGAATACGGCAGTGCCAGAGCGAGACCGATAGGTATAGCATCGAGGAGGCAGAGCAGACACATCAACACCGACCACACCAAAGGCATGTGGCAGGCCATGAGCTCAACAACTTTTAACGCTTGCTCTGATCGACTCGACTACACAAGAAAGACTAGCGATCAGACACTCACATAAATCATTCGGATGAATTCCTATTCAAGCCACAGCTGCAATACCAAACGTCCGCTTTTAATGTGTTATGTGAAATACTTTTTCTTCCAGTTTGAATCCTGAGTCCTGTTTAAGCATTGACAGATTGTTTTGAACTACTTTCATTGGCTTTTTTCTTGGCAGATGTTTGACATTTGTTCATGGCTCAATTATGAAAGCTCTTGTTTTTAAGTACATCAGCCAAGACCTCCAGCTGTATAGGAGGACACTGACCTGTTAGCACAGAGTTGTCATCATTCAGACTGCCTGTTTGTGTTGTGAGGCTCTCTAATGCCTTCATGGGCCTGAACTTGTTATTCCGCCCTCTGTGTGTTTAGTGTAAATGTTTTTCTTCTCATGTCTTCATGTTAATGTTTGACCCTCTTGCATCCACACTGAGAAGTAAATATCATCAGCAGGAGACTTTCAGTGCCAGGGGAAGGAACTACGAGTACTGCAAAGAAAGAAGTATGTACTTAAGATAATTAACTTGAGTATTTCCTTTTTTATTTATGCAAATTTTCTGTGCTTTAGTCCACCGTTGACAGCTGAAGATACAAGTAATTTTGCAGAATTTGACACATATGCAACCAAAAGTTTTCAAAATAGTACAAAAAAATTAATTTTTAATAAAATCAGCTCATCTTTCACTTTTGATACCTAATATACATTGTGGTGATATTACTAATGCACTCTCACTGAAGCACGTTTTAGAATGCGGGACTTTGTCAAGTTTGTATTCATATATTTTGGTAAATTGCACTCCCCAGTATTGTTGGACTGACAGTTTAAAAGAAAACATCAAAATTGATACTGCAGAACCAGATTGACAGTCTTTTTTTATTCCTCTTGAAATAAAGGAACATATTCTGCTCACCATTGCATTCAAGGGGTGACTTTTTAGTTTAAGATTCATGTTTTGGTAGTATACAGTAAGGTTTTGAATGCATGGACTTTACTTTTAATAAAAGTATTTTGACATTGAAGTATTATTGTGTGTTACTTTTACTTACACAAAGGATTCTGAATACTTATCCCACCAGTATTGATTCAAATTAAAATGCATGGGGGTCATGTAAACTAACCAAGCCCTTGTTTAGTTCAGGTTCAACTTTCATGCAGTTGTTATTGGAGTAAAATGCTCTGAGGTCACTCCCCTGTGTGTTCCTCACCCAATAAGTATATTCTTACCAAGACGTGACGAGAGGGGATGTGGACACATTTACAGCTGGTTTGGATCTGTACTTTGTCACATACACACTTACTCACACACGCAGTCTGTGATGGGTGTGTACATCCTGTAATACAGAAAGAATACATGGTTTATAGCCTACACTGAATTTCACACACACACATTAAAACGTTTTATTTGTAGAGATCGCTTGAGATTCCAGGGAAAATATTGTTTTGTAATCTTGGCTTTTACGAAGGTCTGGGTAACTTTACTGGCTTTGGTTGTAATATCAGGCCAGAAACAAGACATTTCCGCCTCAGTTTGAAGCTCAGACAGAGTTGACCGCTAGATTCTTCCTTTGGCCTTGTGTGAAATTACACAGAAGTGAACTATCATCTACACTGCAGTTTATTTAAACATCCGGTTTCCCTTTTTTTTTTCTTGAAGTTTAGAAAATGTTCTTATAGGCTACAACGTTTCCCGGCAATGTTATACGTTCTCTGTAACAGTTTGTTTCAGCTGTTCATTGAACCTCTCCGATGTTTACACTGAGAGAAATATTCAAACCCAAGCTGGACGTAATGGGTTTTCATGGCTGCACCACTCCCTGAAATGGAAACATTGTCGATGGCGTGTGCATAATTTTTACAAAAACACAAAAAAAGTAAAAGAAAGAAGAACCATGCTGGTATATTTGAAACATCGGTATTTTCACTGGAATTTGAAACACAGTTTTGTGGGTTTGAACATTGTTTGGCTGCGCTGCATATGTACTCACTGACCCATCAGCGGGTTGGTGAGGTTTAAACAGGGGCATTTATGGTTCTTCTAGGGAGTTTTGTTTTTTGCTTGCTAAAAAAAACATATCCCACTGTAGAAAAAATACTTAAAGAGGGAATGTTAGATTAACTATTTTAAATGACTACAATTAAGCTATCAGACTCATAGGATGAAGCCGTTTTATATGCATCAACTGTGCAGGATGAGTCCAATGAAAGTCTTCAGTTTTCTTATTGCGAAAAATCCCACAAAAAGGCCAAAACATCAAGAAAATTGAGCCTACGAAAATGCGAGTGCAGGAACTACACTGTAAACAATTGCTGTAAATTTACAGCAGGATTTCAACAGCATTTACCTGTTATTTATAAAAACAGCATTTAACTGTTAAAATAAAAGGCAGTCTGTTAAATTACAGTCCTTTGCTGTTATTTTACGGAACGGTAATGTTTTTCAAAAATACTGAACTTTCCTGTTAATTTACCATCAAACTTGGAAGGGACAACTTGACATGAGCTGCCTGCACATGTGAAGCTTATACAGTTTTCTTCATTAATCCTCATCCATCCACATCTTAACTAATAAGTGTTGTTTACTGTATATCCTCTGGTTAAGTTTACTTAAAGTTGAGTTATATCTACTTGGAAATGGAAATTGCAGTTAACGTAATTAAACCAAGTTAGTCTTACTAAACTGAAGAGTTGTGTTTACTCAGTAGAATTAAGGAAACGGATTGCCTTAGATAAATCAAGTAAGCACAACAAAGTGTATTGTAGAGACGCCCCCTTTCCCACAATGACTTGCACTGGACTAAACGTTTGTTATGTTGCTATTTGCACCCTCAGTAAAGGGGATGTTTAATTCCATTAACTCACTATGCATTTTGTTTAAATAAAACATTTCTGTGTGAACTAACTGTTATTTTTGGTTATAACAAACGGTTTGTGGAAATCTTAAACAAGATCCCTAGTTCAACTAAGGAGACAATTTACAATAGAAATTAATCATTCCATTGAACTTAATATATTGTAAAAAGTGTCTTGAAGTAACAAGCAGAAGCTGCTCTCTGTGTTTAGCATTTGAACAAATAGGGGACATAGTAAATTTACATATGGAATGAAACACATCTGCCCAATGAAATATAACATCCCCTTCACTCACGGTGCAAACAACATAACAAACATTTAGTCCAGGTTCATCCCTTTTTTCGTTAACAGTATAATCCTGTCAATTTTAGTGACAGTCAAATAATGTTAATTTAACAGTAAGAAAATGGCAACCCTGCTGCCAGTTGATTACTGTTTTTACTGAAAAAACAGGTTCATACAGTTTTCTTCATTAACAGCATAATCCTGTCAATTTTATTGACAGTCATATAATGTTAATTTAACAGTAAGAAAATGGCAACCCTGCTGCCAGTTGATTAATGTTTTTTTACGGGGAAATTTCTTACAGTGTAGTTGTGGTTTTGGCAGGCCAATTCAGGAAGCCTCACCCGGCACTGGGCAGCCTGTAAAATCCTTACTATGTTATGTCACCAGTCTTTATGCTATAACCTTCGAGCTAACAGGCTTGTTGTCTGTAGCTTCAGAGAGATGATACCAATCTTCTTATAATCTCAGCAAGAAATACAAGAAGAATATTTCAACAATTGCCGAGCCACACTTTTAATAACATCTTAGTTTTCTGTAAAAACAAATACTGTCGATCATGGCCTCCCTCCCATACTCAGTTAGACTATTCTAAGCTCATGCACTTCTCCTCAAATGGCAACACTCAACCTTACATGACACTTTTTTTTCAAAGTAATAGTTCACTTTGAGATGGAAGGCATGAAGCTAAAGCTGATATAAGTTTGTTACTCTTGAAAAAAGCATAAAGCATGAATAATACTGTTATGTTGTAATTCCAACTAAACGGGCAGATAGGTAGATGAGGAAGAAGCTGACAGGCAGTTAATGAATCAGAGTGTATGAAAACATACAGTATTTTAGAAGTTTAATTCGGTTGACAGATCAAGTCCAGTCTCTAGCAGATCACCTCACTGATAACATA
The DNA here is from genome assembly GCF_949987685.1 of Ammodytes marinus. Taxonomy (NCBI): domain Eukaryota; kingdom Metazoa; phylum Chordata; class Actinopteri; order Uranoscopiformes; family Ammodytidae; genus Ammodytes; species Ammodytes marinus. The sequence continues at coordinate 11,093,007 of NC_137215.1, read as the reverse complement.
TTCAAATGGACAGAAAGAGTAAGAATTAAGTTGGCTTTTTCCCTCAGGCCCCAACACTAATAACTCCTCACTCCCTTATGACAAGAGTACATTTCTATCTCATATTTATTTCTCTGTTCGGGCTGTAAAGGCTCTCCACCCACAAGGACTTCAAACGAATTGTCTGACCTCATATCTGGCTGAGCTATGAATCACATGAAGCACTTGGACTCACGCGGTGACTCAAAGCTCAAGTATTAGGTTATTCAATCATCGGTTTGGGGCATGCCTGGGTGAAGTTTGCACCGTTAAAAAACGCAGCAAGTTTTCCCCCAACTTCTACACTCTCATTTCTTCGTGGGAGAAAAAGCAGAAGTTCAAGGATGCCAAGTGACATCCTGCAGTGAAGCAAAGGATCCGTCAGCAGCTGTTTATCTGTGAACGCTTTTTACAGTTTTCCATCCAGACAGATTTTGCTATCATTACATAACACATACACAGGAATGCACAAGCTCTGTAATGTGATACAAGAAAACAGGCATACATTTGAACAGCTGTTCAAGAACACTAAATGGTCTCTAATGCTATAGTACACAGATGATACGTTTACCGGTTTTGCTGGTGTGTTAACTCACCCCAAGTTGCTGCTGCTGAGGAGCTGATGTGTGTGAGAGCGTCAGTTTGAGGCTGGGATGGGGAGGAAAAAATCCCACATCCAGTTGACGTCAGGATGGGGGAAGTATATATGGGCCCATCCCACAGAGGAAACTGTAACTCACATCAAGAGCGGGCTTCAGCTTTAAGTAGGCTACTGTGTACAGACACACTGTTTTTGTTCAGCAGAGGATCCCACAGGTGGTCTAGTGTTTCAATGGGCCATTTATTTGGTCAAAACAGTAGCCTAGCTTATATTTAGACCCAAAGATATACTTTAGGTCTTTTTGTTTTTTAAAGCAGTATTTACATTGGCATAGGTATGCTCATGATGACAACACAGCCAAAAGTAAGAAATATTGGCATTTTGTTAATAGTATGCTACCCTTTTTATTAAAAAAAAACATAGTCTAATTATGTGCAGGCCTATGTGAAAGTCACTTTTAGGACTACCACAATAACAGCACAGAATTTAAGTAAGTGATCTACTGTTAAAGGTAACACAATAGTTTATTAATCTAATAAAAGCATCAATATCTTTCCTGGTAGGATAAGGAGTTATTTTTCATGGTATTTTTAGGGAGAAATGAAGGACTGATGTAATTTCCCGTAACGTGACATGCATGGACACCAGCCAACATCTGATGCTTTCAAGTGCTATTGGACATGTGTAGACTCAAGCTTGAAAGCATGACGCCTAAATAGACTGAACCACGCTCTTGAAACATACTGTAGGCCCTATCCTTAGTGACAACTCTGTGATAATGCTGTATATAATTTTTTTTTAGCTTGTTGTTGGTTTTGTTTTTCTGCTCGCATAGGTTGTGTCGCACGGTTATGGACAGTAATTCGGCCTCTGCATCACAAGGAAGTTTCGATATAACGACGTTTTGTGAAGGCAGCATAGGGGGCGTCACTCAAGGATGTACGCGAAACCAGCCAGCCGCTGGCTTTGGGAGACGGGCTGACGTTGTTCTCCTGCTTCTTCGCAATGAAACGCTAGATGAATAACGAACGATATCCCTTTGATATAAACTTTGTAAAAAAGGAAGAAGGAAAAAAAGCAAACGTCATGGCTTCGGCAGGATTTTATCCCATTTTTCTCTTTCTGGGTTTACAGTGCGTTGCAGCCTATGGTAAGAAGAAGAAGCTACGTTACTACTATTCGTGCATTACCTAACTTCACTTTTTGCCATTTTATATATTTCTTTATAGGTCCATGTTTTATATACTTAATATTAGCCTAGGTCAACACGTTTTTCCTCACAAAATGACAAATGCAGGGCAGGCTGAGCGTCCGGGTCCGGGTAGAGTTCAGATGACGACGTAGTAGGCTACCTCTGGAAAACACGGTGAATCCCGGTTAACTAACTAGGGAGTGGGGACTTTTCCCTTTGATTTTATCAACACGTGGGCCGACTCTTTCATGGAAGTGGAGCAGTTTGATACACGAATAATGTCGTGTCATTGGTAACCTTTTTTATAGATTTTCTACTGCTAGAAGTAGCCTAGCTGCTATTGTGAAGCTAAGGTGGCCCACAATTTCATTACAGTAGGGCAGGCCTGAGCATGTACACAACTAGCCTATACACAACTTTATGATGTTCTGGAAAATCTCTTGAAATGGGACCCTGGATCCGCCTTGATCATGATACATGATCGTAAATAAACATCTTGATGATGGGTAAATGGCCTAGGCATATTGGTAATCACAATTATGGGTAATTCACATTCTGTTGTTTCTTTCATTCTGCACTTCCTCTTTGTACTTTCCAATTTTACACAATTTTCTATTTGAACCCAGTGTGATGAATGTCTGCAGAGTGGTCCAGTCACGATAGGCTTTATATTAGTAGCACATGTAGGGATCAAAACCCTGCAGAAGCCAAACATAGATAAATACTTGGGAATAGAATGTTGAGGGGGCTACTATGTTGCACCTGCACATGTTTATTTCTTTTTGGAAAAGGATGAAAATGGCTGGGATACAGCTCTATCTTTTTTCATTCATTGGACACTTAAGACACAGAGAAGACCATTTACAAGGGTGGGTCAGGAGGGTGCATTTGAGTGCACCGTAGCCAAGACAATCTTCAGACAATATCTTAATGGCATTCTCCTTACATCATCCTCTCAGACTTGATGTCGTGCCCTGGCCAGACTTATGTTATGCGCTATTGCCCTTTTAGTATGACTGTTGTTGATGGACGGCGCTAATGAGTGACCCTTTTTTGGAACGTAACCAAACAATATTTGTGGAAATAAAGAGACATTAAGTGAAAGCCTTTTGATCGTCTTCAGTCAGAGACACACATATTTGATGAAGCTTCAAACACATGGTATTAATGCACACAGACAGACTGCATCAAAATACGCTGACAGTGTGGATATGTGGTCACCGGGCCTTTGACAGCACACAAATGTGCGTTCTCGAGCTTCTCAGATTGCTTTATGCTTGTCTAATAACAACACTGCAACTATATTTCTTGAAATTCCAACACAATTACAGGAGGCAAACACAATTACAGGATGCCATGCAACAGTAAACATGTATATCCATCTCTAATATGGAGATGGCTGAATCAATATTTGTGTAGCTCAATGTTTCCGGTGTACTGCAGCAGCGCTCACAATTTCCCCACACATGAAGTGAAATGTGTGGAGGGGAATTGAGATCCCTTGAGAAGTAGCCCGGCCCCCTTAGTACATTTTTTTTGTCTCTCTGCTGAACTGCCGTTCTTCTAATCTGATGTTGTGTGTTGTTGTGTGACTCATTCCTGTTATGTCCGAACTTGGAATTATACAGACTCAGTGGGAAATCACTGACTTCCCCCTGTGACACATTTGAGTGATTTGCAGTTTATAAACTTCATCACCATCCGGTCATTCATTAGACATGATACTGTCTATGTATCGTGGCGAAGGTGACACTGTATCCAGTGTATTTTGGCAGAATCCCATATTGGTTTCAGCCAGGAAATCTAATTCCAGTAAAGAGTATTGTGTCAATCTGTTGTGTGGCACAGAGACCAGAGTAAGTACAGTACAGACATATTGTATTGACTGTATTCCCCTGAAGCCATGAGTCACTGAAATACAATTGCACAATTTGTCACTATAACTGCTGGGGCTTTCCTACAAAAATATAGGCGTCACCTCACCTTTTATAGTTTGCTTTCATTTATACCTTTTAGTGATAGATTTTCCCATTCAAAGTGTCACGTCTTTCTGAATATCTCACCACTCACTAATATCTCACCACAGTGCTTATTGTGGAGACGCTTAGCGTGAGAAATCAATGGAAAATCAACCAAGCACATATTGGACAGTTAACACAAAATAAAATGTCTTCTATTCAATTGATTCAAGTAAAATGCAAGCTCAAGCTGCAAGCATTGCAAAGTTGAAGCTTTTCAGTTGTATGTATCAGATACGTATGTCATCTCACAGTTGTTATGCGGGCAGGTGGGACGAGCCAGTGACAAAATACCTTCTTCCTTAACCCTTGTGTAGTCTCAACATTCTGTATACTCCCCTGGTCCTAATTGTCAAACATTACCCACTTTAATTAACCCCTATAGAGCATCTTAATTTGATTTTAAATCCCAAATCTATTTAGTAGGAATACAAGTCTGTTATTCAGCACACACTTGGTTAATATCTGGGGTTTTTCCTCATCATTGTGCAGAAAGACTGCATTTAATCAGTTAAATCATCTCTCATAAATGTTTTATTTAGTCCTGTGTAGAGGTTTATTATTAAATCTTTTATAGCCTATGACAGCATTACCAATCTCCAAACAATTCGTTCACAAATTTCTTTTTCGTCTGGGTGCTTGAGTCATGTTTGAGGTCATGGAGAGGAGATGCTGCACCTGCACAAGGGGTGGGTGGGTGGGGTGTGTGTGTGTGTGTGTGTGTGTGTGTGTGTGTGTGTGTGTGTGTGTGTGTGTGTGTGTGTGTGTGTGTGTGTGTGTGTGTGTGTGTGTGTGTGTGTGTGTGTGTGTGTGTGTGTGTGTGTGTGTGTGTGTGTGTGTGTGTGTGTGTGTGTGTGTGTGTGTGTGTGTGTGTGTGTGTGTGTGTTGTACAGCTTTCATGGAAATAATAACAAAGACAATTATTTACTTTTTAGATTTTTTTTAAATAAAGTCTTTAAATTTCACGTTAAAGAAAATATCATTTAAGGGGTATTGGTCTCTGCTCTTAAACATAGTGGGTCATTTTTGACCCATAAGTCAACACAAGACTTTTTCACTGCAGACTTTTTGGCCCCTTTAATCATGTCTGCCTGCCATTCCAGTGAGCTACTTCTGGCGCTTTGGCGACGTGCATTCCGTCTCACTGTGACACTTACTGGAACTGAGCTGTATTTATTTGTTTGTTTGTTTCTGTGTTTTTACAGCTGAGACAAAGTCAAAAAGTCTGGTGAGAAAAAGGGCAATATAAGAGGCCTGGATTTAGACTTAATGAAATGCAGCCATGTTGTTGTTATTACTTATGTGTATGCAAAAAGCCTGCAGTCTGCTGTGAGAAACCTCTATATCGCTCAGTTAAAACATCTGAGACACTGCAGAGACAGGAAAGTGTGGTCAAATGGTTGATGCATGATTTTACAATTTACTTTGAAGTCTTAAGTTTTTTTTAATGTTCTGTGTGAACGGTGTATGTCCACATCTTTATCGTCCTCTCTTTATTTTTTCTTTCTTTTCTGCATTTTGACGTGACTGTCAGAGGCTGTGGTTGATTTCAATTCTCAGTCTGGCTGCAAACTAGTAGGCCTATAGCGAGAGATCTTTGCACTTCTTGTTTGATAAGAGAAAAAAATCAAACGCGCAACAATAAATCATTACAAACATCATCGTTAACTTCTTGTACTTGCATGATACTACTTGTTTTTTTCTTTGTACAGACTTATTGCATTGACGTTGGACATACTTTCACATCCTGAATGTTCTGCCGCCTCTCTCTGAGCACGTTCATGTATTGGTTTATGAACTCATTTGGAAAGTGTCTTGTGTTACAGTACACACCAGTCCCTGTTAACTCCGATAGCATCTACTCTCTCTTCCTGCTTCTGAAAGAGCTATTTTGCTTAGTATGCACAATATCTGCTAAAGTTGCTCCTGTTTTCTGTCTTCGTCATGTGACACTTAACTGTGTGCTTCACTCTTATGGACTTTATCAACATATTACTTCATCAGGGTTGACCTCCTTCCCCAACCTTTTAAATTGTTTGATTGGAATCAGTCTCCCAATTTAAAATGAGCTGGGCAAATGGATGATAAAAAAAAGGAAGAAAAGGAACAAGCTTGTCAATTTATAGATAGTTTTGCTTGATTCAAAGTTGTGCAATAATGTTGAAAGTCTATGCTGTAAATCTTTAAGCAAGCTAGTAAAGTATTTGTAAATTCTTTCACAGATTATATTTATGAAGTCAAACTAATTTGGGTATGTTCCACGAGTGCCCCTTGTCAATATAGTCAAGATCTTCCGCACTTTCTTTTTGTGTTAAAAAAAAACATGGTGTGTGTGTGCGTGTGCGTGTGCGTGTGTGTGTGTGTCTGAAGCTATACTTTGTGGTGACATCCCTCAGCGACCAACTTTACAGTTGTGGTTATCACTTCTTTTACAATACGTATGCTTCCATCTGTGATTTCACTCACTCTTCACACCTCTCAATTTTGTTTTCGAGCCTCCGTTCGTGTGGGTTGTTGGTTCACAGAGGAAACGAAAGCCAATGTGTACTCAAGTTTTTATTTTTTTCATAAGCTGTATCATAAACATATTGGAGGGTGTGTTTTGAAACTTTTTTTTTATTGTCTTAAAGTTCCCGTCTTTCTTTTTCTTAAACATGCAAGAATTCTGCCTTATATGTTCGACCAGTCTGAGCTGGTGGACTCATTAAACCAACCTCCAAAATTGGTTGAGACAGAGAGATTTGAAATGAGAGCAAACCAAATATTTGCTAACCAAATACTGTTGTTTTGAATATCTTTGAAACTAGAAATTTGATATAAATTGGAGCCCTTTTTGGAGAATTTATATTTCATGTTTTTTTTTTTTAAAGAGGACCTATGATGCTTTTTGACTTTTATGACCTATAAACGTTGTTATGATGATTCATAGTCATGCTTAACCATACTAAATTATCAAATAATGACTTACATGCATTTCGACGTATTCCCTGCTGACCGTCTGGGGTGTCTGTGCAGAGCACTAAACACTATTCTAGCCAGTCGAGAAGTCACGTCTTCAAAGCGGTCTACCCTTTCATAATTGGTGACGTCGCATAAAAATTGGTGATGTGACCACGCGGATGTTTCCATGTATGGTAATGCTGTCACTTCCCTGTTCGCGTCTGCCTCGCGCCCTTATAGGTCCATGCTCGCGCTTCCCGCCACTGAAAGTGTTTCGGAAGCCAATCACAGCGGAGTGGGGTTTGCAGGAGGGGGGGAGGGTAGCGGAGATGGCCGATGCACAGGCGGAGGGAGCGGAGATTGCCGAAGCACACACACTCAAGTGTTGACAGGATGTGCTGGATCGCCAAAATAAGAGAAAGAGCTTCCCGAAAATCTACATAGTTTTTTGTGATGTGATTCGTGTCAGGTTGCTCTATAGCAGTGTAAAACAAGAAATTAAGACCAGAAAAGTAGTATAATAGGTCCTCTTTAAGAATGAAGAAAACTCAGAGCAAGCACAGGAAGCACTGGTGTGTGCATACGTGCGTCTCTTTGTGTACTTGTGTTGTGTGGACACAGTTACTGTGTGCGCAATGCCGTGACGGCAGGGTTGTGTAAACGTGCACTGGATGAGAAACAATGATTGTGATGAATATCTACGGAGCTAATCCTCCCCTGCTGTTAATATGTTTGGGTCTTGTTGTAATGCTGCTGAACATGAATACAACTTTGACCGTCTCAGGCGAGGATCAGTTACCAAGAGGGTAAAAGGAGAATGGCTTTGTGCTCTGCTATTGCTGCTTTGGATTTGAGGAAGCATGTGCACTTTAAAAAAAAAAAAAATCAGTGTCACAAGAGACATTACATCATGTTTGTGGCAGATCAATTTAAGAAAATCTGTTTTATATCAGGAATGAAGCTGCCATTTTGCCATTCATATCCATTGTATCTGCGCTTTGCCTGCACGGAAAGCTGAAATATTTGATTGATTGATTGATTGTCTTTATTTCGAACATGCAATAAAAAAATAGATGAATAAATAACAAACAAACAAAAGCAAAACAAAGAAATAGAATTAAAAAAAAACCAAAAGAAAAACAGACATGCTCGAAAGGGGGTAGGAGGAAGTAAAAAACTTATCTAGTCCTACCCCTTAACAGATCAATTTTGCTTGGATAGATTATGTTATTAGCATGTCAGTATAATAAAAAGCTATAATAATGCATATATACATGAGTACCGAATCATTTTGTGCATATATATATATATATATATATATATACACATACATATTACACACACACATATACATATATATAATAAACAATCATATATATATATATACTATAAACTATTTATATTACATTATAAATACCCATACATGTATATTGTAAGTTACTATACATATATAAATATTACAAATATAAATACAAATACCATGTATTCTACAAAACTACAGTCTACATATGTCCATGTTATAAAGGCTTTTCTAAATTTCTGTACTTTGTGAAGAAAGCTGAAATATTTCTTTATACTTTAGAGTTATGTAGGCTACTCTGTCTGTGTGTGTGAGAAACATATTGACCCACTGAAAAAGATTCACCAGGAGTATGTTGTGTAACAGTCCCCTCTTGTGGATAATATGTGGTACTGAAAAATACCCAGCCTCCTGGACTAGAATCTTAATTATATAGAGTGTAGAATTTGAACTCTTTAGAATATCTTCATTGTGACATCTGTGTCTTGTTTCCACAGTGGAGCCACCAACCAACGTGAGCCTTCACTGCCACAACATGCACAACATGCTGAAGTGGAGCTACGCCCGACCCTCGCCGGGGCTCAGGTTCAGAGTGAATATCCAACCATATTCAAGGTTAGATATTAACCTATTGTCTATTTCTCTTTGTACACAAAACCTCCTGAATATCGGTGCTTGCCAGCTTAAAATTATACTGTTTTAAGAATGATCTCTGCTTTTAAAATGCACACACAGCATCCAGTCAGTTGTAACACTATGGGCCGGTTTCACAGACAGGGCCTAGATTAAGCCAGGAGTAGGCCTTAATGTGGACTAGTTAAACTGGGATGTTTAAATCACTTTCATGGATATGGCTTAACCCTTGGGTATCCTTAACTTTTACTACGCCTTGGTTACCTTAGAGGACAAAAACGTCCTCTCCCTATAAACTGCCATAAAAACATTATACATTAATATTTTTTTCTACTTTTTTTTTTACAAACCTTTTATCTCACTTGACCTCTTCACATATATATCAAATATTCATTCATTTGTAATTGCTTTTAACCCTTTACATGCAAGTTTATGTGACGACGTGAGCCATTTTTATTTAAAAAAAACACAATAATTGAAAAATTTCTCATATAATAGATGCAAAGTGGATTTTTTTGAGTGGGATAATTAGACTCTAGGATATGTTAATGATTTGCAATAAAACTGCTTTTGATATATGTTTAGTATTTGTGCAGTCACAGATGCAAATAAATACTCCCTCTCATGACCTTAGAGGACAAAAACGTCCTCTCCCTATAAACTGCCATAAAAACATTATACATTAATATTTTTTTCTACTTTTTTTTTTACAAACCTTTTATCCCACTTGACCTCTTCACATACATATCAAATATTCATTAATTTGTAATTGCTTTTAACCCTTTACATGCAAGCTTATGTGATGACGTGAGCCATTTTTATTTAAAAAAAACACAATAATTGAAAAATTTCTCATATAATAGATGCAAAGTGGATTTTTTTGAGTGGGATAATTAGACTCTAGGATATGTTAATGATTTGCAATAAAACTGCTTTTGATATATGTTTAGTATTTGTGCAGTCACAGATGCAAATAAATACTCCCTCTCATGACCTTAGAGGACAAAAACGTCCTCTCCCTATAAACTGCCATAAAAACATTATATATTAATATTTTTTTCTACTTTTTTTTTTTAAAACCTTTTATCCCACTTGACCTCTTCACATACATATCAAATATTCATTCATTTGTAATTGCTTTTAACCCTTTACATGCAAGCTTATGTGATGACGTGAGCCATTTTTATTAAAAAAAAACACAATAATTGAAAAATGTCTCATATAATAGATGCAAAGTGGATTTTTTTGAGTGGGATAATTAGACTCTAGGATATGTTAATGATTTGCAATAAAACTGCTTTTGATACATGTTTAGTATTTGTGCAGTCACAGATGCAAATAAGTACTCCCTCTCATCCTCTCCCTATAAACTGCCCTAAACACATTATACAGTAATATTTTTTTCTACTTTTTTTTTAAAACCTTTTATCCCACTTGACCTCTTTACATACATATCAAATATTAATTCATTGTTAGTTGCTTTTGACCTTTTAATTCCAGTTTCTTTGATGATGTCAACAAAGTAAAAAAGTAAACCTGCAGCCACCTGAAAACCCACAAATTGCACATTACAGCTGCACACATATGCATACGCACAAAGACACACACACATACACACACAGTAATTTCACAACACACACACAGACACAACCCTAAGGTATCCATATGGATCCACACTTTCCATTAATTTCTCATATTTCTTATGTTTAGGCCTGCAACTCTAAAAAATTACAAAAAAGTACAAAAATGGTTTTAGGGAGCATATTTGATCCTCAAAAAAAACTGGAGGAAATAAATGATTGAGCTAGATAGGGCTAAAAAAGCAATTTTGGTGTCTTAAGTGTTGGATTATTGCCTAATATCATCACATTTACATGTGTTTGTCATCATGGCTATGGTTTGAAAAAATAAAGTTTAAATTGGGCCATTTTTTCCATACACGTTTGAGTTTGTAAAGTTTGGCTGTGTGTACACAAACACACACATTATATTTTCTCAATACACACATATGCACCACACACTAACATCCCTACCATCACACTCACACCATTTAGGTTGAATTTTTTTTTCTATTGCACTGTGGGGGGCAGGACCGAAAACCTGGAAAATTGCTTGTAATTCAACCCTATGCCAAATATAGGGAAATGGCTCAAAATTTTGATGGTGTTGAAAATGATCAATTTTGATGCTTTGTGTCTAGGATGAAAGCATAAAATCATTGAAAAAAATATTTTATGCTGTAATGACAGCAGGATCAAATTGGTGAAAAAAGGCCATTTTGAATGGGAGTCAATAGGGGACAAAAACGTCCTTAGGGAGCTGAGAGGAACAAAAAAGTGTACAGCCTTTATAATAGATGGTACAAAGTTGCTGAGTAGAAATAAACAAAATATTTGAAAAAAAAAATCCCTGGCCAAAAATATTTCAGCTAACATAAGCACAGCCAAAGTTATACACAAAAAAGAGCGTAAAAAAAGTGCGAAAGGACAAAAACGTCCCCAAGAGCACCAAAGGGTTAAGTTTGGTTTAGTTAGTCTGAAGTATGAAGTCCTGGAGTAAGGTAAATGAGCCTGATTGTAAACACCTGCCCATGAGCACATGCTGCTGGTCCAACGGTGATCATAAAAACCCGGAGTGGAGCAGAAACACCATTGCTTGTGAGAAAAAACAATGGCAGAGGCTAAAAAAATCCCGTCAATAAACTTTAATGAATTTGAAAAAAATATCTTAAAAAAAAAATTGTTTGAAACCATCTGGTTATTGAATCTAAAAGCTATACTGCTGGGACTGAGCAAATAAATAGTTGGGCCGCAATTTGCAACAAATTCAATTAATGAAAATGTTACTAAGACACCAACTTCAGGTTATCTTCATTATTATCGGTATTTCACATCTTTCTCATTTATAATTTTGACATTATATTTAATGATATCTGCACTGATAGACTCTGTGGAAAACCCGAAGAGCTTGCCACAACCTTTCTGTAAAGGACAAAAAAGATAACGTTGCATGAAAGTTAGCATGAGAATTCCATGAACAGAAAATGCAATATCTGAAGGAAGTATGACATGAAAGTGAAAATTCTACAGGTGGAATTGGACATTATTTAACCTTTATTTTACCAGGCAAAATTGCTTGAGATGACCTCTTTTCCGAGCAAGGCCTGGCCAAAATGGCAGCAGCTAGAATGAATGAAATATAAGACAAACATAAGAAGAAAGCACAGACATGAGAAAACTGAGACAAATATATTCCAGTGGGTGAAGAAGAAGAACAATTTTGAGGCAATGATAAAATACTATTCAGTGAAACATTGACACACTCAAAAATTTGCTATTTAAAAAAAACATGTGAGTCGAGTTTTAAAATCATTCATAGTGATGAGTTCCTGGAATTTGAGTGTATGACATGAAGTTGGAAGAGAGAGCTTTGATTCAAACAAGATACAGTACTGAGACAATTGTGATTACTAATCACAGTGAAGATATAAGTAGAAAATAAAAGGTGTTTGTGTTGTGTTTTGTCATTTTGTTATTCATGTGTGTCAGTATTTTAAATCACAACAACCACATTTGAAAAAATAATTGTTTTAGACACTCATTTTATTATGCTGAATACATCTTCAATTTAAATGCATCCATCTAATAAGCTCAAGCAAAGTTTTTATTTCCAGTGCATTTTCCATATTGAAAGCGGTCTCGAAATGGAAGTTCATCAAATAAATGTTTTGGATAAGACCTATCCACAAGTACTCTTCTGGCTGGCCTCTGCAGTGGGAGTTGGTCTTCATTTAGATATTCCAAGCCTTGTCTGTGAAACTGGCCCTATATTTAAAAAAAAAAACATTTCTCCAAATTACTTCATAGCCCTAGAACAGGCCTTGGTTCAAAATCTTTTTAAAGCATTTCTTGACGATTTACACACATGTACATCAAGCTTAAAACGACTTAAAACGTTGTTATGTGTATAGTTGTAGTCCCTAGTGTGGGTCCATTTCCAAAAAAGCTGATATTACATTTCCTCTAATGCAACAGAAAACATTCTCTCATTCCACCTTGGCTTCCTTGTTAACCCCAATGCTGTTTTCCCAAACACCTGCAGTTTGAAAAGCAGTCTTTCTGTTCATTCTTCAAGCCCAAGGTGATATTAACAGCTTTCTCTTGTGTTCTCTTTGCCCTCAGTCGTGGTAAGGAGGTTTGGGTGGACCCGCCAGCTCTACACGCTGACCTGTCACATCTCACGGTCGAGAGTGATGACTACGTTGTTTCTGTAACTGCTGTGATGGGACAGAATGAGTCTAAAGCTGGTCAAAGCATCATTTTCAGCTATTTAAAGGACACTCTGGCAGACAAGAAATGTGAGTAGCGAGTACAATGCGAATGCGAGAACATTTCACTGGGTAAAGCTGTGGAGCAAATGCTGTTTTTCCTTGTTTTAAGAGGGACATGCATAAAATATCCTGCAATGTGACACATTAATACACTGGAGATATATTTTTTTAGGGGCGACTGTGGCTCAGGTGGTTAAGCGGGTTGGCCAACGATCCAAGGGTTGGCGGTTCAATCCCCGCCCGGCCACCTGTGTCATGGTTGTTGTGTCCTTGGGCAAGACACTTCACCCACCTTGCCCTGTGTGAATGTGTATGATTGCTGTATGTTTGAGGTGGTGGTCGGAGGGGCCGTTGGCGCTGAATGGCAGCCACGCTTCCGTCAGTCTGCCCCAGGGCAGCTGTGGCTACTCTCGTAGTTTACCACCACCGGTATGACTGAGTGTGAACGAATTGAACCAGGAAAATGTAAAGCGTCTTTGAGTGCCTAGGCAATAAAGCGCTATATAAAACCTATCAATTATATGCTATGAGCCATGATAACATGGATGTAGACAACATGTTTGTAAAAGTTTCATGAGGAGGACAAATATTTTGATGCAATTTTTTTAGGCCTTGTGGACGCAATGCATTTTAGTGAGGACCTATGACTTTTAGCATTGATTGTGACTTATAAATGTCCAAATCCGATGACTTTAGCCCAAGTTTCTAACCAAGTTATTCAGACTATAAAATGTGGTAGTTGTTAGAGGTTAGCTGTTCATCATCGCAGTGTGTCTCAGTGTCTGACATTAAGAAGATTCAACTTGTGATAATGCCACGTCCATGTCGGTTTCCAGGTTTCATGGACCTCCCGTCAGTTAACGTCACGATCCAAAGAAATGAACTCATCCTGTTCCAGTTCACACATCCCTGGTTGTTGTACGAGGGACAGTTAGCTGATGAAGGTCCAGACAGTCCCACATCTCGGGAGAAGAGAAGCCACCACCCAACCCCCGAACTAATGGGCGAGCTCCCTGTATTCAGCTACGAGGTTAAGATCTTGAACCAGGTCAGACTGCACACACACTCATGCCTTTTAAAGTTTGTTATGACATTTATGAAACAATCAGTTCCCCCATGTGATAATTACCAAGTCAAACAATAATGAAATTTATAGTTGGTTTATTTAAAGGTGCTGTAAGCGGAATGGTTCTTTTAGCTAACTTCCTGTCAGTTACTGCAGTTAGCAATCCCCTCGCTCGTCCCTACGTCACCACATTAATGCACTGCGGTCTTCAAGCAGCAAGTTATCTAGCATCATCTCAGATCCATAAGTGTGATTAAAAACCATCAAAATTGGGAAGGATTTTTACCTGCTCCGCCATTGTAGGCGCATAAACATCCACCCATCTGTCGCTCTGGCGTGCACCGGCAGTGAGACCATGAGTGAGACGGGTGTCGGTTTGTAGCGTTCTCTCTTGTGATTGGATATTAAATTCGGGATCCCTGAAAAGTTTATTAGCCGATTACATGCAGAGCAGCTGACTGAGAAATCGGCTTTATAAAACGCGCACATTATCTAAGTGATCACTGTATGAAAGAGCGATTTAACACTTATATTAACATAAAAAAAACGCTTAATTCACCTTTAAGGTAGAAAACACTACTACACACAAAGAGTTAAAGGGGACATATTATGAAAAACAAAACATTGCAGGTGTTTGGGCACCCTTTTAGGTTATTGGGGTCTCTACCAGCACACACAAGCTTCAAAAAAACAAATGTGTCAGTTTCTTCAGGGATGCTTTTTTAGAAAAAAGGGGGATTTGAAGGTTTCTTCCAAAAAACACAGACTGGTGACGAAACCGGTCGGTTTTCATTACCATAAATACTCCCACGGGAAAGCTTACCAGAAACTCGGTAGTTGATTGGCAAATCAAGACGCCCCGTTGGTAATCACACACAGCTGAGCCTCCACTTGCTCATGCAACAACAGAGGAGAAGCAAGCTGCAGTGTTAGCTCATCCTCAAGCTACCATCACACCCCAGCCTCGAAGCAGACCGGGGCTGAATGGATTTTTTGTTTGGCTATGCCCAGCAAAGATTGGCAATCTAGTGTGATCTGCTGTTATACTGGAGTGTGGAGGAGATTGTGCCTGGAAGACTGAGAGACACCATCTCTCCTCTGGAAATGTAAGTAGTCCTATTTAAAAACAAATCTGTCCGTTTATGAGTTCAATGTGTGTAATGTGCTTTAATTTATCCCTCCTATAATAACCAACGCCGACTGAAACGAGAGAATGTCTCTGGGTTAAGTAGTTAGCGTTAGCGTTAGCGCCCGTTAGCTTTTATGCTAACGGTTAGATCTGTGAGTCTGTCCGTGACAGCCCCTGTGTGAAAACAAACAGACGGTGAAACCGTATGGTGTGTTGGAAACTGAAGAGTATTTGTTTTTTGTTGACAGTGTGTAGTTATGCAAGCAGTCGTGGTACATGCAGCAGTAGGCCTATTACATCTCCAGTGTCATATAATAGACAGGAATAGCCTACTGTAAGTTGCCTCTGCTGCTGTTTGTTTCCAGTCCATTATATTTCAAAAAGCACACAGTATCACTCAGAACCCGTTTCTTCTTGAGCAAGGGCTATACTGAACTTATTAGTGGCCCATCTTATTTAATAATGGAAGAAAAAATATATTTTCATTAGTTTGTAGCTTTGCCATAACTACAGATGTATCATGTATGTAGGCTACACATGATGTAACATTGAATGTGCCATGTTTTACAGCTATCTGGGTGACCTGACGGAGCGTTGACCCACAAGGACCGTCACACTATCTGTTCCATCAGAGGACTGTTCACTGGGTGGAACAGGTGGTCTTCTTCAGGGCCCACCAGCAACAACTGGACAGTTACATACAATATGGCTTTGCTTCTGTTTGAATTATGTACACTTTATATTTCCATTTCACTGGCTATGAATAAACTGCTTTATTTTTAAGTATGGTTTTGGTCATTTTAAAATGTAATGATACTGTTTTATAAGAAATCTTCAGAGAGATAAAGGGTTGAATTAAAAAACGTATAAGTCAATGCATGTAGATCGGTCTGAAAACTAGTCCAACATCCTGACTATGAAAATGTGAGTTTCAAGTAATCCTTTACTACACGGAGCAAACAGTGACAGTAAGCAACACAATACATGTTTTAACAGTAAAACTTTATTCTAAATGAGTGATCACAATACAAATGATACATTACCTACTAGATATTGAAAGGGTGTCAGATAATTTGCAGCTCTGACTGTAATTGTTTCTATATATTTTTTTTTTACAAAAGATAATGTCTTTCCAGTGGATCTTGACATGATACATTCCTTTCCTGCCACGTTACTGTACATTTACAGCATGGCTTCACAACCAAAGTTTTTTCACTCCACTGGGTTGTAGATCATTCCCCAGTTTAACCTGTAGAGACATACATACAACGTTGCATGTTACAAGTTTAGAGAGTTTATTCATAAATACTTAGCTCATATTCTGTTACTGACTGTGACATATTTAAACTGTATTTACCTGAGGATAATGTCAGGGAAACCAGAAATCTTGATGCAATTTTCACAGTTTTCAGCTCAGACTCCTGCCTGACCAGGTTCAGTTGTAAAGCTTTTGGTTTAGAAGTGATAAGTGTGCTGATATTTGCTGTAGAAATGAAGGTAAACATGGTAACATCGATCTCCATGCTGCATTGGCCAAAAGTAAACAAAACTGACAGCTGGGCGTGTGCCATGCCCATATAGGTAGGTATAGAGTAAATGAGCAGGGCGGTGCATGCACGCCCATGTAGATAGGAGGGGGGTAGATGTCAAAACCAAATTTTTTAGGGAGAGGCCAAAAAAGGCCTGAAAAGGCAATGAAGAAATGGGCATTGGTAGAAAACTAATGGGCTTTTTGTACAATAGACCATTAAAACCTTTTCTAGTAGACCTCGGAAATACACATTTAAACCCGAGTTTTTGCATAATATGTCCCCTTTAAGTGTCTGGGACACAGGCCTAATTGAAACACTCGCTAAAGAGCTGACGAGCGTATGAATGCTGTTGGACACATTTATGGAGTGCAACTAATGTTAGTTGGAAAATATTTAAGTGTGTGGGACACATCAGTGACACACACATAGTTAAGTGTCTGAAACAACTTCTTGAAAACTTGAATATTGTGTCAACTGCTATTTAATTGCCAACTCTCATCTACAATCGAATTTGGTGAAAGACACTTCAGTCCGTACAGACACGGATGTGATCAGCCAACATGATGTCTAATTGAAGCTTATCGTTAATCTTGATGTATTTTCTATGTTTTTAGTCATTCTTAAATGCAATTTTGAATGTCTAATCTTGATGTATTTTATTATTTATGTAAATCACTTTGAATGGCCTTGTGTCTGGATTGTGCTATATAAATAAACTTGCCTTGCA
This sequence comes from Ammodytes marinus, assembly GCF_949987685.1. Taxonomy (NCBI): domain Eukaryota; kingdom Metazoa; phylum Chordata; class Actinopteri; order Uranoscopiformes; family Ammodytidae; genus Ammodytes; species Ammodytes marinus. Next base: position 11,075,521 of record NC_137215.1, on the reverse strand, counting down.
TTACTTTTGATCTAGTATTTTTTTTAAGACAAAGTACAACCCCTTACCATTATACGGTCGCAGTACTGTGCTCTCATATTCCCTATCATTTTCTCAACATGTGTGTACAAATCACTATGAAATGATGTTGAGAAGGTAGGAGGAGCCTCACACTCTATCATTGTGTATCTCAGAAGATGCGACACCAGGACTTTGAGTGTGTGGACAGCATATGTGAGGAGAAGCTCGCGGTGGATGCTACACAGCAGAAACACTGTCTGAAGATCTCGGGTGAGATTGACGGAATATCAGTTAAAGCCACAAAGGAGCACTGCGCCGTGCCACTGATTACTACTACTCCACCAAACAGTTGAGTGAATTTATTTATCTATTTTTGTAAGTGGTATCTCAGACATCAAGTGAAATGTAGTTAAACCAGTGGTTCCGCCATCTTTTGTGAATAAAGGGAAAAAAAACTCCTTACCCTGAACACAGTTTAAAGCCACTTCGAGTAACATGGCACGTTGGCGTCCCCTTTGGACAAAAGCGGTAGTATTTTTACCACGCCCACTGTCGCAAAGCTGTTTTCTAGCTCGTGCCAGGCGTGCGAGTGTGAACTGAGAAGGGCGCAATGTAGTGCATGTCCGTGTGTTGAAAGTGTGAGGACTCTTTTCGGCTCTATGAGAGTGGTTTTGACACTGCATCAACTAATGCCAGTCAGTGCTACACACACCTGATTGCAATGAGTTGATGCAGCAGCGTCACCTAACTACTCTCTCTCACGGAGCTGAAAGATTACGTGTCCTCACAGAAAGTGAATGAACGAGAGACGGCAGTTAGTATGGATCACGATGAGGTAATGTGTTTGTGTTGTTGATGTAAATAATGACTATTTCAGATAATGGTTATCTGATGATGGTGAAGCAAAGCAAACTTTGTGTTAGTACCAACCGCTCATTCATTTAGGAGTAAACACTGCAGTCTAGTTTCGCTCTCGAGAAATTGTATACACATTGCTTGGCAACGCCCTGATCCCGCCTGTAGCCTATATCACTCTCCCTTTTAGCTTTTCTTCATTGCATTCTCTTTTTTTTCTTTGATGGTTCAGCCCCGTTATCAGTCATTATGACGACAAATAACTGTCTCAAACAAGGCTCCCGCTCCCCTTCCCTCACCTGGAGGGATAGGCTTCTCAAATCGCGTTGCAGCGCCACACTGAAATCTGCGACCAATACGGATATGTGACCATAGAGCCTGCACGAGCAAACCGAAAATCGGACTGGGTGTGCGACCAGACCAAAAGCAGTAATACAAACTATATAAAAATGTCTTTCTTTGCACTGATGGTCTCGTTTGCTGTTAAAGGTAATTTATGATTATGAGAGGAAACATGAGGCTGTTTAAAATATATTTAAATGTTACTCGTAGCCGCTTTAAGGCAAAATTAGCAATGTTCCTTAAAATGAATACAATGAAGAGCAACTTGTGATTTTCACTATGTCACACATTTACAAGTAATGCCTTTCTCATTAATGACAAGCATTCTCCAAAATGCATGGCTATTTGTCGGGCTGTAAATGTATTAATTGGTACATGTATTTTTTTCCTAGATAACGTCTACATCTACATTGTGGTGGCGCTGTTGGCCTTGTGTGCACTTGCTGCCGTCCTACTCGTGGTGTACAGATGTATTACAAATCCCTCCACTTCGTTACCACGGCCTTTGGTATGTTCATCCTGCCAACTCGGGACCTATTCGTTGTGCCTCATTTTAATACCAAACTTCCTTATTCATTTGATATGTGCCCCCACTGCAGTAATCCTGGACACCCACAGGGTCCTTACAGTATTAAAAAAAGTATTGAAATAATATTCTCACCGTCAAAAGTATTGAACTTCCTTACTAGTGTATATATATATATATATATATATATATATATATATATATATATAATATGAATATGAGACAGTAGATCAACATTTAAGCTTTCATTTCCAGGTATTTGCATCTGAATCTGATACACAACTGAGAAGATAGAAGTTTTTGTAAAGGAACACCACATTTTTAGGTGAGCAAAAGTATTGGAACAGATAGACTTAAAGTAAGTTAACGTGAATAAGACTTAATATGTTGTTGCAAATCCTTCGCTTGCAATAACTGCATTAAGCCTGTGAACCATTGACATAACAAAACTTTTGCATTCTTCTTTTGTGATGCTTTTCCAGGCCTTTACCGCAGCCTCATTCAGTTGCTGTTTGTTTTGGGGGGTTACACCCTTCAGTCTCCTCTTTAGCAGGTAAAATGCATGCTCTATAGGGTTTAAGTCTGGAGATTGACTTGGCCAGTCTAAAACTTTCCATTTCTTGCCCCTGATGAACTCCTTTGTTGTTTTTGCAGTTTTTTTGGATCGTTATCTTGCTGCATGATGAAGGGCCTTCCAATCAGTTTGGTTGCATCTTTCTTTAAATTGTCAGACAGAATGTTCCTGTAGACTTCTAAGTTCATTTTGCTGCTTCTATCATGTGTTACTGTGTTGTTGTCAAGATGAACCTTTACCAAAGTGATGGAAAGGCTAAAGTTTGGAGAAAGAAAGGATCTGCTCATGACCCCAAACATACAAGCTCATCTGTGAAACACGGTGGAGGCAATGTCATGGCTTGGGCTTGCATGGCTTCTTCTCGGATGGGCTCATTAATCTTCATTGATGATGTAACACATGATGGCAACAGCAAAATGAACTCAGAAGTTTACACAAACATTTTGTCTGCCAATCTAAAGAAAGATGCAACCAAACTGATTGGAAGATCCTTCATAATGCAGCAAGATAATGACCCAAAACACACTGCAAAAACAACAAAGGAGTTAATCAGGGTCAATAAATGGAAGGTTTTAGACTGGTCAAGTCAATCTCCAGACTTAAACCCTATAGAGCAGGGGTGTCCAAACTTTTTTCACTGAGGGCCACATACAGAAAAATCTACGAAGGGCCGGGCCACTTTGCAAAAATAACACATTTATCAAGAAATGTAGCTGCTATGATGTTTAGTTTCATAGCGTGTTCGTAAATTGTAATCCTTCTTCACGGCAACACTTTGCTTGCACATTAAACAGATACATTCCCCCTCTTGTTAAATGCCATTGATACACCCAGTATTTTCTACTTTTGCGTCCAATGTCCAGCTGGGTGAAAATAGCATACGGCATACCCCCCGACCCCCCTCCAAGGGGGCCCGGGGGGTATGCCCCCCCGGGAGATTTTTTAAAAGTTTTTAAAGTGAAATGCATGAATCTGGTGCACTTTGAGAGGGAAATTAAGAGGCTAAAGCTGAAGAATTTTGTATGAAAAAAATGGAGACACTGTGTCGGATGAATTAAAAGCTATTGGAGAAGGACACATGGATTTTCCATAATAATATTAATTTAAAATAAAATATTATGCAGGGTCCTCTGGGATGGGCTTGGTGCTCTTTTTCTTTTATGGGACATATTTCTCTGTAATATAACGAGTGCATTTAAATTATTTAAAAATTAAAAGGGCCATATTACATTATATTTTTAAAATGTTCCACGGGCCAATCAATCAGTTTTGACACCCCTGCACTAGTGGGTTAACTAAGACATGCAAAAAAAAAAAAAAAAAAAAAATCTTTTTTCTTTTTTTTTTTTTTTTTTTCAAAGGGCCATATTACATTATATTTTTAAAATCGGCCGCGGGCCAGTAAAAAGCGGGCCGCGGGCCGCAGTTGGCCCGCGGGCCGTAGTTTGGACACCCCTGCTATAGAGCAAGCATTTTACCTGCTAAAGAGGAGACTGAAGAGAGTAAACAAAAAGCAACTGAATAAGGCTGCGGTGAAAGCCTGGAAAAGCATCAAAAATGAGGATTCAAAAGTTTTGTGATGTCAATGGGTCAGAGGCTTGATGCAGTTATTGCAAGCGAAGGCTTTGCAACAAAATATTAAGTCTTATTCACTTCAATGTATTTTAAGTCTATCTATTCCAATACTTTTGCTCAACTAAAAATGTGGTGTTCCTTTACAAAAACTTCTATCTTCTCAGTTGTGTATCGGATCCAGATGCAAATACCTGGAAATGAAAGCTTAAATGTTGATCTACTGTCTCATATTCATATTTTGGTGTCAAACCCAAATGTTTTCAGTCTACAGCAAAACTAAAGGAATTGGCCTCACTGTTCCGATACTTATGGAGGGGACTGTATATATATATATATATATATATTATATTTCTTAAATTTCTTTTGATTACCCCTTTGAAGGATAAAATAAATACTTGGAATACTTGGTTTCGTTAGGCGACAAATAGGCACTGTTTTGATTTTGTTATAAGGAGTATAGACACACTTCACAAAGCTATTTGTTAGTTTATAAATGTGAGTGTATTAATGTGAGTTTATAAAACATTTTCTTTATTAAAAGTCCCCTTTTAAAATGCATCAGAATTTCCATTATATCCTTCCTACTTTGGCCTCGATGTTGGCATTCAATTTAATTTTGAGTGGCATTAAATAGTTAATAAAAAGTCTTACATTTAACTTGGATATAGCACTGAGGTTACCTTTATAATCTAACGGCTCCTCTTTGTGTCTCTGAAGACTTTCGGGAAAACAGTGAAGCAGTGGACGTTGGGAGTGGTTCATGAGCAGGTCTTCGTGCCTGTAGTGGAGGAGCCTAACTCCCCCACACCTCTGCTGCCCACCACAGAAGATCTCACACCTGCTGAGGACCACTCTACTGAGCTCGACTGTCGTTTGCCCATCGGGGTTTCAATGGAGGACGAAGGCATGTGTGAAGACGAGGAGTTAGGGGATGATACAGGGAGTGGGTACATGCCCGGCAGAAACCTGGAGGAAGATGTGACGTTGTCCGCTGGCGACGCCCCCTCCGGTTACGAGAAACGCGAGATTGTGATTGTGGAGTTAGCACCGGACGAACCAGTCGAGGGCTACCGCGGCTGAAGGTGGAACTGGCAAAACCCTTTAACAATCTAAAATAATTAAATGATATTAGGTCAATCTCGCAATCACCGTTCATTAATACTGAGAACGAAGTCAAAAGAAATCTCAAAAGCAACTTGCAGGGGAACTGCAAGTAAAGGATTGCCAGTGATCCTGTTTGGGTTCTTCTTTCCTTTTCAGACCAAGTAAAAGCGGAATCAGCAACGTCCCTCATGTTACTGCATTTTAACTTCAGTTCAAGTTTTCACAAAGCGAAATCAATAAGCAGTGTTTGTAAAATAAGCCTTTGTGCAAAGCAATGACAACTAGACAGTTACACCAGTCGAATGGCGTTCCATTTGTAACATAAAATAGATTGAAGTCATTTCAAAATGAAAGTGTAGTGATGTTGTCCATCTATTAAGCCTCAAGCTTTCAATTGATTCTGCTGCAGTCACATAGCCTGGCATTCCCAGACCTGCCACTAGGCGCTGACAAATTAAATTTGCGCCTCTATCGTTCAAGATATCAGGGTCTGGATTTCCAGGCTAGCAGTCACACACTTTGCACACTGAATGAACAGTGCAAGGAAGCTTTTTTGAAATAAGTGTATTCAACCGCCATATGAGAAGTGTACATACTGAGTTCCAGCATGGGGTGTTGAGGTAGCTACTGTCTGGATATTCAGCCATTTGTTATTGGAGTATGAACAAATAGGTGGCCTGGCTGAGTACAATTAAGCATTGTTTCTCTGCAGAAAAAAAACTAGAAGCTCCCACCTTGAGACACATCACATCTTACCTTGACTATTGCTCTTATTTACATTTTTTTTAACTGTAATTTTAACTGTTGCCAAAAAAAACCTTCATCTGTTACCTGGTCGCTTCATCGTGTAGTCTAAAGACTCAGCTCTCAGTTACTTTGCTCTGGGGTCAAACTGCTAAATTGTCTTTTGATATATTATGTCTTTTGAAAATCATAAATGTCATCTTGCTTATTTGCACTTAATCGCACCTTAAAGTCGCGGTGAAAAGAATTTGGTGAGGTGACATATTTCTGATTGAAATTATGATTTTGGTCGTTCCTTCAGATTTGTGTTGCTGTCAAAACACGGAACAATAACGATCTGAGGAGGATTGTTTGAGAAGAACGACAGAGAAATTGATTAAATTGTTTATCGTAAATGCAATCAAAAATGTAAATATTTCGCTCTGCTTGCTGCTGCAATCTTACATTCAAGTGCAGTAATGGAATGGGTGGGGTATTTTTACCCCTTAATTTGATGATTTATAAGGAATGATTTGGTGATAACAACTGGGTAAAAGGATTAGAATCAGCATTGCATAAAATGCATTAACTGCAATCCTAGAACTTTTCTCATGAAATGAGAGGCGATATTGCACTGAAGGATAATGTGACGTGGCGTATGTTACCTTACATTGTCTGTGAGACTTTTTTTATTGTGCCTATGACCTTCATACTCATACAAGGTCAGTTTTTGTGTTGATACATATGGTTAATTGATGTTTTACTTTTAAACTTTTGTTTTGAATAACAAATCAAAGAAATGTAAAGTTGATGTGATGCATCTCATCTGACAGTGCTGAGTTCACAGTATGAATACACTGCCTGATATGAATAAGTAACATTTCTCTAAATGCTGAAGAATAGGAATCTGCTGCTTTTCCTTTTCAGTCCACTCGTTTCAAAAGGGAAAATACCTTTTGTAATCTTCAGTTGGACTGTTTGTCTGGGAGTTATAAGGATGTTTAACTATGTTTTTAATGTTTGAATTTAAATATAGATCATTTAACTCAAGCACTTCTAATCCCGTCCTGCTGTTCATAACTCTTTGCCTCTCTTACGTCTGTGCCGTGACCTACATTTACTGTGTATACCACTACTGTCCTTTATTTTCTTATGTCATGTTTTTGTAACATAACACTGTTTCAATAAATGTGTAAATGTGTATATTCTGCCTCCCTCTGCTCTTATCCTTTTCTGAGGAAGGATGTGGTTAGAAACAAGAAGGGATGTTGTGAGTATCCCCAATTGTATGTATTGTGTTCACAAACGTACTGTATGTGAAATGAAATGTTACCCATTATAGGTAGGGAAGTTGGCATTTAGCTGTAGTCAAACAGTGGCTGCTTAACTGCACTGATACCAATATTTAAATCATCACAGGCCTGTCACATGTACCATGACATTTAAGCAATTCCCGTTGCTCCTTCCGCTTAAACCATGTGCGTTGATTGACGAGGGGGACCTCTATTGTGTGTGTGCGTGTTTTTGCATAGGTGTCTTTAAAGTTTCCTTCCTCTTTGCTGCGTGTGTAGGGATACCTTTTTTGTTTTGTTTCCAGTAACAGTCGATAGCAGACATCACTATTAGGTGAACGGATTCTTGGTATCTCTCTGGTTTGCAGGTAGAAGAGCTCAGGGTTTCTGGTAATCAACAGCAGTTCCCCCTCATTTTATTTGGTCCCTTAACTAAAAGCTAAATATCTTAATCATGTATCCATTACTTTTTAGCAATTTTAATGTTAATTCACTTAGCGTTTTACCACTACTTTCTATTTTAACCATTTACTGTACACAATACTTTAAGCTATAATTTTCAAAATGTTCCCTTATTTCACCACATTATTATTATTATTATTATTATTATTATTATTTTTAAATTTATACATTTTTAGCTCTACTACGATTATTTAAAGTGGAGTCAACGATTCCGGAGAATGCTTGTTGTCAAAATCAGAGGAATATCTTCTCACGACCTGTCAGTACTGTGTGCGCTGGAAAACAAATCTGGTGTTCATTCACAGCATACACTCTGTAAATTGGTACTGTATGTAAACAAAGAGTAGCCTATGTAAACCAAGGGGGCCCACCTTAACTAGCAAATATGCCAGTTTACAGAGCCATGGCTTTGTATTATCACAGGATTTATTTTTTTCGGCGAGCACAGCACACACAGTACGGACAGGTAGCGGATGTGAGGAAATATTCACGGATTTTGACAAAGTGATTTTGACAACAAGCATTCTCCAGAATTGCTGACTCCACCTTTAACTGTCTATTCCAACCATGTATCCATTACTTTGGGATAACGTTTGGACTTTGACCTCTCACTTTGTTTTTCTTTCTGGTTTTGAAGGACAGTCAGTGTGTGAGTGAGAGAGAGAAGGGTATGAAGCTTTGACATTGCTGTCATGTGATATCCTTTTTTGTTGTAGTAGTAGAAGGGCTTAACACCAATATATAATCTCAGCTTCTGTAAATATTTATAAAGCCATTAACAATATGAACATGAAGTACAAAAGAGAAGTAGATAAGTTGTCAGCCCTCCTCCTTTCCCTGCCACACATGCTGCTTTTTGTGATACATTGTGCAACACGTTTCCAGTACACTATTGATGTTTCCAGTGACATGTTTAGACAGGTGCTAGTGGTCACTCACATCACTGGTTCCAGTAACACATGCAGTGTGCTAATCCTTCAAACTGGCACAGAACAAACTAGACATGGTTCACGCAGAAAGGAAAGACAAAGGAGGAACAAGTCAAATGAATGATGGCTGAATTCCATATTAGGCCAGGCAAAGTAACCCATTTTTGGGCCAAAAAACCGACAAATTGTAAAATAATTTTTTTCAGCTCAGATCATTTCTATGAGGTGTCCAGAACAACATACTAAAAGTCCTAAGAAATCCTAGTTGAGGAAATATGTTTAATTCTCATCAATCCGAGGTGTGTGCCAATAAGGCGAGACACCAATAAATCCCAATAGGGCTATTTTTTTCCTTTAGTCCTATCAAAATTAAACTTTACACAATGAAAGTATCCATGATAATGAAAACATTTTGTATTACAAGTTTCTTTGAAAATTAATTTTAATATGCAAATGAGCTATACACTAATCGTACATGCCCAAAATAAACCCAAATAGGCTTAATTTTTTCCTTTACTCCTACCACAATAAAACTTTACATAGTAAAAGTATACTAGAAAAGTAACTTTTTTTGTATTACAAGTTTCTTTTTAAATTAATTTGAATATGCACATGAGCTCCACACTTATTGAATATCCAATCATCCTACTGCCAATGGGTGATGGCAATGCTGCTTTTAGACTGGCCTCAAACCTGAAAAACTGCCTGGCTTACCTGCCAGGGGTATAACAGGTGCCTCTCATGAATTAGATTTGTCTCTTCAAATGCCACTGCACGCAATTTGATAGCACTACAACCAATCAGAGCAATGAACAATGTGACGTATTAAGCCCCGTTCGTTTAGCGAACAGCGGGATTAACTGTTAAATTTTACTTTTGCCGTGGTCGTCTGCAAAACCGAACATTCCACTTACTTGCTAATGAAAGATTTGAGTGCCGTCTTCCAAATCGTTAAGGGTCGAGGCCAAAGCCATCTCAAACTCAAACAACATATCCGCAGCCATCTTTGATGTTTACTATCACGGCTTCGACGGCGCACTGTCGTCATCCGTTTACGTCCGCCCCAGAGCACCATACATAGGGCTCTGGCCCGCCCATATCAGATAGAACCAATTGAAATGTAGCTCAGGATTTCTTGACATATTTAATGAGCTTCAATGGAGAGTGCCCAGACCAACAGGCGCAGCACATTTAATTTGCCAGCGCCTAGTGGCAGGTCTGGATTTACAGGCTAGTGCCATTCCCTTTCCTATGCCAGATGTAGAATCACAGCCTGAAATGGCATGGAGAAAGAGGAGATTGTCACGCACCTTGGGACCAAGTAACTCCTTTGTCTACTTTATGCACCATATCCGTCTTGTTTTTGTTGCTTTCTTTGGTTCTTGTGCCATAAACAGCTTGTGTGCATTCAGATCAGCATGATGCAACAAGAGTACTAACAGGTCTGTGTCATCACCTACTGAGACTGTGTCTTTTGTTCTGGCAGAGGCAATGGCAGTTTGGACAATGAGCACATCTGCATCGTGCTTTGCATGGTTTGTGAAACACCATTTTTATCTTACAAGTTTCTTTGAAAATGTATTTTAATATGCAAATGAGCTATACACTTATCAAATATAGGCTACCCAAAATATATCCGCATAGGCTTAATTTTTTCCTTTAAAGATCCAAGTGACTGCTGCAGATATTGCTGCGGTTGGTCGCATACACATTCAGTACTTTATGATTCCTCCCATACGTGAACCTATTGAGTATCAGCCACTGGCTCTGTTGCCAGCAGATAACAAAACATTACAGCTGGATGTTTTGTGGAAGACAACCCTCCTCCTTCACTCTCAAAGGCCATCATGGTCTGGTATGATGCAGATCCTGCATCTTCTAGATGAACACCCTGGGAGAGCTTCAGTAACATTCCTTCCAATGATTGATCTTGATACCAGTGATGAATCCTGCATATACTCAACATTGAGGTTTGTGGCAACTCAAGCTCTGCAGCATGATGTGACCCCTGTTCTGACGTTCGACCAACCCCTTCTGGAAAGCCTTGACCATTATAAGTTAACTTCTAATACAAATGTTTTACTTTTCATTTAGACTTTCATTGTGTAAAGTTTTAATGTGGTAGGAGTAAAGGTAAAAATTAAGCCTATGCGGATAGCCTATATTTGATAAGTGTATAGCTCATTTGTATATTAAAATTCATTTTCAAAGAAACTTGTAAGACAAAAAATGGTGTTTCACAAACCATGCAAAGCTGATGCAGATGTGCTCATTGTCCAAACTGCCATTGCCTCTGTCAGAACAAAAGACACAGTCTCAGTAGGTGATGACACAGACTTGTTAGTACTCTTGTTGCAAGTCTGATCTGTGGCAAGTCTGACCTGCATGGGTTCAGTTTGGTGAGCCTACACTGACCTGGTTTGATCTCTGTTTTATCTAATGCCACCCAATTTCTTCCCTAAAGATCTCTCATTACATTGGTCCATTTCATCACTCAATTTGGCCCACCTGATTATGTTTACCTGCTATTGAGCAGGTAAACATAACCCTGAGCTGCATTGGTTAAATTGTTAACCAATGCAGCTCAGGGTTCACAAACTTTTGCACATACAAAAGTTGGCAAATAATTTTTTTTAATCTGTTTTAACAATTGATTTCTGGAAAATAAAAATGTTGAATTGATAAACAAAAATCTGTTATTTCATATAAAAATACTGGTATTGATAAATAAAATTCATAAAGGCTCAAGGGGTTCACATACTTTCAAGCAGCACTGTATGGTGCATAAAGTAGACAAAGGAGTTACTTGGTCCCAAGGTGTGTGACAATCTCCTCTTTATCCATTCCATTTCAGTCTCGTCTATTTGGCATAGGAAAGGGAATGGCACTGAAAAAAGTAAAAAAATTACACTAGCTAGTCTAAAAGCAGTATTGCCATCACCCATTGGCAGTAGGATGATTGGATATTCAATAACTGGAGCTCATGTGCATATTCAAATGCATTTAAAAATAAACTTGTAATACAAAAAAAGTTACTTTTCTAGTATACTTTTACTATGTAAAGTTTTATTGTGGTAGGAGTAAAGGAAAAAATTAAGCCTATTTGGGTTGATTTTGGGCATGTTCGATTAGTGTATAGCTCATTTGCATATTAAAATTAATTTTCAAAGAAACTTGTAATACAACATTTTTTAATTATCATGGATACTTTCATTGTGTAAAGTTTAATTTTGATAGGACTAAAGGAAAAAAATAGCCCTATTGGGATTTATTGGTGTCTCGCCTTATTGGCACACACCTTGGATTGATGAGAATTAAACATATTTCCTCAACTAGGATTTCTTAGGACTTTTAGTATGTTGTTCTGGACACCTCATAGAAATGATCTGAGCTGAAAAAAATTCTTTTACAATTTGTCTGTCGTAAAATGCTATTTTGCCTGGACTATATAGCTGCTTTAGGTGCAGGGTCCTGGTGTTGTTTGGCACACACAGCTTTCTTGGACAATTGGATCGAAAATTTGATCCATGGTTAATGTGAAACAGGCTTTTTGTGACATTATTTTACATGTGCCCTTTACAACTCCTTAGTCCTGAGAGGAGAAAAACGAGTATACTTAAAAGTATGAAGGAGCTTATTTTGCTCTCAGGTTTTCCTGGAGAGCTTTGTGTCAGTATGGGCAAAAAGCAACTTGCACTTTTTATTTGCACTGCACAAAAAAGTGCCGAGAGTAGCATGACAAGAAAAGTGCAATCTGTAATTCTTATGGATTTACAAAAAAGGCTTGCTTTGTTTGTAGGATCCCATATGAATTCAATATGTGGCCCCTGTTTTGTTTTTTTTACTCGCCAACTTTAATTAATTTTTTAAAGGTATGCCACTGTGTTGCGTGCCTACAATCCATAACAATTATACCTGACAGGGCTCTTTATTTATTTATTTCATTTATCTGTCAAACGCCTGATGATGGGAGCAACAGCCAAACAGTAACTCTTTCAGCTCCAACACTTCCAAACAAATTGAATGTTGGGAAACGGAAGGTAGAGTATTTCTTGTAACTGATGAGTCATTGGATGCATGATCATGTGTAGTTTTAAGTGTCAATACAGATAAGACTGGAACATAGGTTACATACGTCAATGTTTTGAAATGACACGTGTCAGTTGCACAAAAATGTACTTCTGCTGTATAATGACTTGAACTAATGCATCATGGAAGTAAATGGGGAAGTGGATGCATGTTAAAGGCGGCAGTTGTTATGTGCAGCATCAGTCCAGTCAGCGTGGCTTGTTGTGTATGTGTTTGTGTGGGCCCTGTCTGTCTGTCTGTCTCACAAAGTATCATCACCATGACCTGTCTGCTGCTCGGAGCCGTGCTGCTGGGGAACTTGGGTGTCTGTGTCACCGAGCAAGGTAAGCTATATTGATTGATTTAATGTCAAAGCCAGACTGATTTAGTTCAATCCAGTGTTTACTTAAATCTGCAAATTCTCTCTTAAGATCCCTGTGTTGAGTTTAAACCATCAAAACAAAGTTTTCTTTGCTTCAATTTATAGGTGACCAACTTATTACAAAACCTAATACACTAGATTATACAATAAAAGGCGACAGAACATGAGATTCAACAGAATGGGTGTCAATTAAGTTCTAAATGGTGTTAGATGTAGCATAATAGATTATACATTTTGTCTGTCCGTGAATCATTCTAAGACATCAGTAAACATGTGTAAAGCGTCAGTAATTGTCAATCACCAAAAGAAATTCTACATTTATATTACTCTTAGCCATGACCCAGGAGACAATGATATCTGTGGTCAGGTCTCAAACAGAGCAGTGAGAGTCGGTAAAACAAATTCTGAGTTGTCTAGGAACTAAATTCACTGCCAGGTTAAAAGAGAAAGACACAACCATGGTTTTCAGGAACAGTACCACACACTGATGACACTGCATTTTCAAAGTTTTTCTAAGAAGGGAAATAATTGAATTGTATCTATTTAAAGATACAGTACATCGCTTTTTTTGAAATAATTTTAATTGACGCTGTTATCTACTTGCAAACCACTACGTCATCAATAACTTCCTCCTTTTTTTCCAGTGATGCTCGCTCCACCCACCCACATCAGGTTTGACTCTGTGGATTATAAAAACATCCTGCGCTGGACTCCACTCACCAACAGCACCTCACTGCAGTACTACGTCCAGTGGAAGATGTGAGACATTACACACACACACACACACACACACAAATGGACATATTTTTTTTTCTTAGTTGATGAATGAATTATCTGAAGATTAATTTAAAAAGATAAGAGTTGTTTAAACAGTATACTCTTATTATCCAGATAAATAAATATATAAAAACAAAAGAGAAAGTGGCAGATTTCAAAACTTTTCTTGTTTAAACCTCTGCAGAAAAAGAAAAGAAAAAGAGAAAAATGTTTTTCTAACTAGTGATTAAGAATTTAAGTGTTAAAAACATCTACCCGTAAATTTATCTTGATGCTCATACTTTTGTACTTTTTACCCGACGTAAAATATATTTTTGAATATAGGACCATTACTTGTAACAAAGTAATTCCACGCTGTGCTCTTCCTACTTTTTCCAAAGTAGCAGATCTTACTACTTTTTCTTCCACTGCTGCTACTAACTGTGATCCCTGTTGTACAACGTGAAATGTCAAATCAACACAGTTTTTTAAATTATATATAGAAAAAATCTGAAGCCCCGCTCTGTCTGTCTGTCTGTCTGTCTGTCTGTCTGTCTGTCTGTCTGTCTGTCTGTCTGTCTGTCTGTCTGTCTGTCTGTCTGTCTGTCTGTCTGTCTGTCTGTCTGTCTCTCCTCCTTAGTTATGGTGAGCCTGAGTGGCTGGATGTGGCCGGCTGTCAGGGGATCCATAAGCACCACTGTGACCTCAGTGGCGTGACGTCTGTCCCCAGAGAATGGTACTATGCCAGGGTGCACACCTCCTCTTCCTCCTCCTCCCCCCCACCCTCCAGCAAGTCAGCCTGGGCCCTGTCCCCCAGATTCAGTCCGCGCTGGGACAGTAAGTCTTTCCCCCTGAACTGATGCAGCGACAGATACACACAGACCAGTACACAACCTGGAGGGAGACACTGATAGAAACTAGCTTGGTAATAACACTTTACAATAATGGTGCATTATGTTTGTTAACTAATGCTGTATTAAGCATCAACTAAGCAGTTATTAGCGGTTACTTAATGCTGAGTTAATGTTTAATAAGCTTTAAATAAGCATTTCCCAGCAGTTCATTATTGTACCCTTATTGTAAAGTGTTACCATGAGCTCTTTATTTAGAACTACCAGGGAAGTCCAATATGTGACTCTGAGAGAGGAGACAGAAGAACATCACAGCAATGTCATTCTAACTGTTCCTATAGTACAAGTTCTCATGTGTTGTTTGTTTTGACTGTGCTACACGTATTATAGTGCAAGGTTCAACTTCCTCCTTTAAGTTCAAAACAACTACAAACTACACACACACACCTACGCTTCCTCTCGTTTTTATTTGTTCTTTGTTGTGACTTTTATTGTGTGCTTTGTCATTGTGCGAAAAACAAACACATAAGCAAGAACCTCTCGTCTGCAGCCAAAATCAGTGCTCCGTTACTGAGGCTGAACGTGACAGAGAAAGGGATTGTGGTCCGAGTGAAGCCCCCCAGACTGCTCCTCCGCAAGATGCACAGTAGTCTGCACTACAAGATCTACCTCACACACACCGGCGGAGAGGAGGTACACACATAGAATTGTATTGTATTGTTATTATCCTTTTATTGCACACAAGCCATAGGACATGCCACCCTGTGTTTCGCTGAACATGTTAATGAAAACCAATGAATCGTGTTCAGTTACTGCACCTGCAATAAATGAAATCGACGAAACGATATGCACTTTCGGCATAAAAAAAAAAATCCTGAAGCCTGGAATAAATCCAATTAATTATAAACCAATCACATTTGAACAACAGCATCGACCGATACGAGATAGAAGAGGAAGACGGGGAGGAGGCAGAAGAGGAAGAGCAGAAGAAGAACTGCAACGAAGAACAAACAAAACAGAACAAATACAAACTTACCTCTTTGTTTAACCACAAGTCTTTCATTTCTTCAATATCATCTTTTGAAGTGTTGTTTTCATCCACATATCCTCTCCTGACTGATTTTTTTTTTGTCTTCTTCAGAAGGCATTTGAGATCAACAACAAGCAGATCCTGAGAGACCTGAAGCACAAGGCTGAATACTGCCTCCAAGCCCAGATCACGCTCCCTCTCCAGGCCAAGAGCAGCGCCCGCAGCCCTGTCACATGTGTCACTACACTCTGATCACACAGGTACTACCAACATGATGCAAATATTAATATCCAGTGGTGGAAAAGGGTATTAGGAGCCTTAAGTAACAGCACTAATACCACACTGTGAGGAAACAAGACAAGACACATTTGTAAAAGTACGATTATCAAAATGTCCTTAAAGTATCAAAAGTGGAAGTGCTCATTGTGCTGTAAAATGTTCCTGTCAGTGTTTTTATGATCACACATGATGATTGTGGATTAATATTATCGCCACATTCATGAGTTGAACGCATTTTTACTTGTTTTAATTCCTTAATAAACCGTTGAGTAGTTTATTCCACAGCTAGGCAACATATTCCCCAAAATCATAATGTGTTTTTTTGCTGACTGTCCTGTGAGAACCACTGAGTATATATCTAAATAGTCTTTCATGAGGAAAAAAGGCTCTTTGATGATGACATTTCCCATTTTTTTTCTTCTTTTTTTAATGAATAGTTTATTTGGTTTGAACACTTCATCCATCAGTTTATCAGAAAAAACTCCTCCCTCCCCCTAAATCTGGTGTCAATACACAGCTTAGGCCCTAGGCTTTGTACACCTGTGTGCAAACAAAGGGTATGTAACCAAAGGGGGCCCATCATAACTAGCAACATACCTGTTTACAGAGCCTATAGGCTGTGTATTAAAACTTGATTTTCTTTTCCTGCACGCACACACAGTAGACTACGGACAGGTAGCAGATCGTAAGGAGGAGATATTCACTGATTTTGCCCAAAAATTATTTTGACAAAGAAACATTCTACAGAATCACTGACTCCACCTTTAAGAAAGTAAAGTGAGGCAACTGGGGTGCAGATCACTGATGAAGAAAACGCAGCATCCTGCCATGAGAATAATAGGCTGTGTGTAACAAGTGTGTGATTTGCTGTGTGTGCTGCACTCAGACCAGGTGGCCGGGCGGTATCGTTAGCCAGTGACAGGTAAACCCCTCTGTTGTAACAAAAGATTATATCCAATGAGAAGTCACGTATCGACTGTCGCAGAACAATCGCCTGTGGCAGCGAGACAGAAAGAGGGAGGGACAATGAAACTCCTCGAGGAAAAGAGGTTTCTCCACAATGACTATAATTACCTCCGCTCACCCCACCCTGTAGCACTATTTTTAGACCTGAGACAGAGGTGCAGGAGGGTAGCAATGTAATCCTGGTCAATTCCTGTGTACTGGTCATTAATCTTCCATTGTCTTTTTTACTTCTCCTCTCTGGCTGTAGACAAACTCCACCAACATGCTGCACTGAACAAGCTGAGTTGTTGTTCAGCTTCAATCATCCATCGCTACCTCGACGGCCTCAAATCTCCGTGCCAATAAAAAAAAAGGGATGCACTTTATTATGAAAAGCATTAAGGGTCTGAAATGTGCTTTGAATGGTGAAGGGACAGCTTTCCCTTCAAAGCACAAGAAAGATTGTCTTGAATGAGTTCAGCCTCCAGGACACTGTAACTCCACTGATTCACTCAAGAAGACCTTATTTTATTCTTGAAGGTTTATTAAATATGACAAAATAATCCTAGTTAACATTTTTTTTTTTACTTAGTCAGTAATACGTTCACTCTAAAAAAACACTTCAAGCACAGTGAAGTTGAGCCTTTTTCAATTTGAATGTATGTTTCCAGCTGACTTTAGTAGCCATGTGATATGAAAATGAGGGACTTACACGAACTGAAACACTATTATCTTTGGCTTTGTAGCAGTTTTAGTTAGTAATCATCATAACATTTTTCTTTGTTTACTGAGAACACTAAAGGGATATCAATCATGCTTGAATTATATTCATCACTCCTTATGTAATGTTACAGGTCCCATTAAGTGTGTCAGGTACATGACCATGAGTGTAACCTGTCCTATATGCAGATTTTGTGCAGGATCAAATGTATGTTGCATTAGGCATGGACATATAAAGAAATATATAAGGTAACATCATTTGGCCACAGTTTGTATTCCAATCCACCCAGGAGGACCAGTGAAATTCCTCTGAACTTTTAGCAGAGGGCTTCCTTTAGACTTAGAACAACTGAACCAATATATCACAGGAGCTTTACTTTGCAAGCAGTGAGTTTACAATGTTTAGATGCACAGCTTCGAGAATGTATAGTGCCAAATGTATTTGTTGCAAGTGTTGTATTACAAATAAAAGCCACAGACGCAGTTTATTCTGATTCATTGTCTCATGGGTTTTAGATCAGAGGTTTAAAATCCAAATGGTATTACATTTTTTTATCGTCAACCAAAGGATGTACAAAGTAACTTGTAATGGAAGAGTTCACTTTGTGGTATTATTACTTTAATGTTATTTCAATGACGTAATGTTGCTTGAAATTGTAAAAAAATATATACATATGTTTTAAAATCCATGAAATCATTTTGACAGCCTGAAAAAAAAGAAAAAGGCAACATTATTCTTGATTTCAACTTTATTCAAAATGTTGATAAACTTGATACTTTTGATCAATCAGGCGTGAAATAACCAATACTGTAATGATAAAAAATAAAAGGTTCACTGAACACATGTACTCAAAGCTAAAACTTTCAGAGGTGTTGAGTGATTTCAAAAGGAAAAGTCTTGTTTTGATCAGTAGATGATGGGAACGAGCGCTGCAATGCACTGCGCCTCTTGAGGTTGTTTGTGAAAGTTTTTCGTACCGAGTAGATTTCTCTGTAAGAACACCTCACTAGCAGCTAGTTCATTTAGTGGTTTTGGTCCTGTAGAGAGGGAGAGAGGCCTTAGTGCAGCTAGAGCTGAATTTGGTCCCACAGCCAGGAGCCTGAATGCACCGTATTGATAACTCAGATCACAAATATTTTTTCGCTGCAGTTGCGTCAAATGTAGTGGAATGTTTATTTGTCGAGTCGTACTGTAGTTGACCGTAATACACAAAACCTTTTGTTTTAACTACCACGCCAAAATAGTTTGACTGTGGACGACCAACGGCAGACTTCGGCTTCAAACTGAAATACAATATTTTAAAGGCGGAATGAACAGCACCAGTGCATTATGGTATATACAGGTTAACCCCTTAATTCATACAAAAAGTGTAAATCCAGTGATATCTTGGCTTGTAATCGGCACCTTTAAAACCGCTCCATGATTAGCAAGGCCTTTTACAGTGTTGGTTTGTCAGTGGTCATAAAACACACAGAACATTGGGATTCTTCACATTCTAAAATCATCATAAGATGCCACAGTGGTATACACATCAGGAAACACAATTATATATTTACACCATTTGGGAGTCCTTATCCTGGCCATACATGAGCCTGTGTATTCGTCCTTTAAAAAGAAGGTGGGACACGTTTTCTAATGCACTTTTCAAAAAGCATACTGAAGTAAGACAGTAATAAAAAGTTTGGGGGGAAGGGGGAGGGGGATATAATCATAATTCAACAATTAAAAGTGGATGTTAAGGTAATTTGTTGGACTTTTAGAGAGCAGGTCCGGGAGTGACCATGGAAGTAGGTAAGTTAAATTCCTGCATAGCCAGACCTCGGTACTGACAAGTATACAGAGGTCCAAAGGAAATGTGTTATCCTGAGGAAAGCCATTCAACTGGCTTTAAATCTACAGTATAGTAACGAAAGAGTAAACTGTCGCTGTCTTGACTCTTCAGCCAAAACCCTGCTCTCAAATGTCTTAAGCTTGGCGAGATGGACATGTGGCTACATGGGGATAACATTTGCTTGTTACATGAAAAGAGAAAGCAACCAAAGAGTCTAGGCAGGAAAAAAACAAACAAATGTCAGACCTATTAGACATAACAGGGCAATTAGGTATATTCAACAATTAAAAGGCAATGGGGGGTTCAAATCTGAGTTGACTAATCAAGTCGGAGTTGAGCTTTAAAAAAAAGCAAATTTTGTTTGCATAAGTTAGAAAATAGTGTGCGCATGATAATAAAAATGAGAGCTTGAAGTCGACATAATGAGAGACTTTAGGATTTGAAGGCACAGGGTCTGTGTGGTTTACAGTATTGCTTCAATATTCTGACCTGTATCATAATATAAAAATCATCATTCTGTGTGGTCACTCCCAGGCTGTGTATTAATCCTTTCACGACTTAAACCTCAACTGATTCTGTGTCATTACAGTTTCAGCCAATCAGCTGACGTCAAGGGGATTAGATTATAAACTCATTGCTTTGGGGCCAGGTTTTCCTGACATGAATGTGACACTCTGCCGCAGTGTGCAGAGTATAGAAGAGATTAACCAAAAAAGGGTTTCTATAAATACTCATAAAAACAATCCATACATGACCACAAAAGCCATATTAAATTGAATCCAATTGTTAATTGACAGGGTTCCATGTTTTCTTGGTTGGACTTTCTGTGTTTTCCTACCAGCATCTCTAAAAAAAAAATCTTCAAGGCATTCTGAGAGGAGACATATTTGAATATCTGCTACGATGCAACGTGTAACCCGTCCCTAGAACACAAACTGTACTACTGTCATAATACAGCATATATGCAATACAAAACAACTGCCAGCATTTAGGCTGATAATAGGATAAAAAGAAATATTTACAAACAAAGCATTATCCTTTTTTTTGTTCTTTGTTCAACATTTTAAGGGTACACGCATGCATGATTCTCGATAAAAGTCGAAAAAAATAATAATCTAAAAGCGTGATCGCACAATCTGACATGGAATGTATGTCCTGCTGGTTGCTAAGGTAAGGTCAAGTCTCTTCATATTAAATTACCTATAAAAATATATATATAAATAAAAAGGTGAGGGTATTGTGTTGCGAAAGCTGCAGCAGCGGTCAACGTTGAGCTGCACCGACAAAACGAGAGAGTAACAAAAAGGGAGAGAGGGAAAGAGAGAGAGATGAGCGAATATAGATGGCAGTCGAGCACCAAGGCATATGCAGGAGAGCTTCTGATCCAGCTCTGGAATGTTCTGCTCAAATTTTGGAACTATGTGTATCTGTGTGTGTGTGTGTGTGTGTGTGTGTGTGTGTGTGTGTGTGTGTGTGTGTGTGTGTGTGTTCTAGAATGACACAAGGCAGTGTGTAGAAAGAAGGACAAGGCTGCAACGTCTAAGACCCCTGTGACACAGACATCTCATAGAAGTCTCACACTTGGTTACGTACCAGAAACACTGTCATCACTATGTTGTAGAACTAAGACAAAGCAGGTTCCATGTTTTAGTTATTTTTCTTTTTTTAAAGTAATATTTAAAAAAAAGAAAGAAAGAAGGCAGCCCGGTTCTAAACCCTCCAGGAGCTTTGGGCCAAAAGAACTCTCTCTGTATGTTCTGAAAGGCTCTAGATTTGACTAGGATGAACTATGAGCACGCCCACGACAGGTTGACTTCTAAGAGAGGAACCCTTTCTCCAGCTCAAAGACAGAGGGCCTCCCCGGGGAGCTCTGTATGCGGCAGAGCGGCACGGTGCAGTCTCTCTTCTGGCCCTCTGTGTCCATGTCCAGCAGGGAGCAGCCCATCCCCACCACATCATCAGAGGTCAGCACCACACTCAGGTTCTGTGCTGCCTTTTCTCCAGAGTAGTGGCCCAGGGAGTAGCTCTTGTTGCGTCCCCGCAGCAGGGCCCAGGCGTGGGGCTTGGCCCGGAAGGACACGGGCCGTGGTCTGGTGAAGGGCTCTCCTCCGGCCAAGGGCTTCTCTCTGTTCTTCTCTCTCTCCTGCTTCTTCTGCGTGGCTGGAGGAGGCAGGGTGGGTGCGCCGTTGGCTGGGAAAAACAAGACAGGGGAGATGAACATTTGGATGGTACTTTTTTTTCTTTAAGACCGTATCCACCCGATTTCTTCCCTTCCCCTTGGTTTTGCATCACTCACTAGACCAATATAGTTTTTTTGGGGCAGATGCCGATTCAGATATTAGGGGGTACAATTCCGATAGCCGATATATCAGCTGATTACATTTGTATTTAAAAAAAATATATGTAAAAATAATCTTATTTTTTCCTAGATAGAAAGATAGAAATTAAAGGAAAAACGTTGTACTTTTTAAGAAAATTTTCTTTCAAACATTGGTGCAAGACCTTTGTCTTAATTGGCCAAAAAATCATGTAAAATCGAATCATTCAAAAATGTATTTTTGAAGATCAGACATAAAGAATGAATATTTAAAAATGTACATTATTTCTCAGTTAAAACCAAGTTACCAGTTACACTTCATAAGGAGAAATAAAAGTGTTAACATCGGCGTCTATCGGACAACTTTTAAACCTGCCAGCAGACTAATCAGTCATGCTCTACTGACCATTGTTGTTGCTGGTGTATTTCTTCCTGCGCAGACGTGTTCCCGTGTTGTGGTTGCTCTTGTCTGGTGGCTGGCTTTGGGTTTGCACTGGCGTTAGCGTGTTAGCTGCAGTCTTGTTACTCTGTCCTTCAGTAGATGCTGCTGCTGGGCCCGGTCTGGGCGGCTCTGTGAGATGATTGACAGCCACCAGGTCAGCCTTGGCTGGGCCCGGGTCTGACACGGCCGCCTCAGACTGTACCAGACACTTGGTGGATTTGCATTCCATGATGGCTGACATGGAGATGAGATTGACAGGTTGGGAGGAGGTGGAGGAGGAGGAGGAGGAGGGGGAGGTGTGGTTTAACGGGAACGCCTCCTCTTTGCGTGGAGGGCGTCCAGTCGGCGGCGGTGGGGAGGTGCTGCGGCGGAATCGGGTGGCACGCTGAAACAGGCCCTCCTTCTTCTTCTTCTCTTTCTCCTCGCGCTGGGGCGGCTCACAGTCCTCCCCCGAGGTCTTGAGCGCCTCCCTGATGTCGTAACCGAGCACCACCGAAGCCAGCAGAGAGCCGCAGCCGTACAGTGCCGAGTCGGTCTTGCGGCCGGCTGACGCGCGCTTGAGGCTGTTGGTGGGGGTGTGCTGTGGGGTGGTGGAGGAGGAGGAGGTGGATGTGTTAGTGTTGGGGTCCTCTGGGCTCTCTGCTGGGGGGCCGCCCTGACCCGCTGTCCCCCCTATCCCCCCGGCCTCTCCCACCGCGGGGCTCTGAGGCTGCTGCTGCTCGTCCCTCCACAGAGGTAGATCGATGTACACCTGGTTGGGGAACTTGAGCTGCTTTGGCTTGGAGCTGCTGTCAGGACATTCCTGGGAGTATGGCTCGTCTTTACCGGCCCCTGCTAAAAAATAGAGAGAGAAAAAAAAGTTGAAATCCAGCGTTATCAGCAAAACACCGATGGACCGATGTACAAACAAGCCCGTCCTTCTCTGTCCCCTATACAAGCATCACTTGGTTATCTAAGAGTAGCTGCCACTTGACAATGAATTATTTTGCGTTTGTTTGATAAACCTGGAGTGTGAATAAAGGAAACGTAAACTAGCACTAAAAAAAACTGAGATTTTAAAACCTGCTGTGCCAAACAACACAAGTTAGTCACTTAAACAAACTGTCCATAACAAATGCTTGGCAAATGTCCACAATGATCTCTCAAATAAGTAAATACAAAAGATCATTACATCAATTCAAAATTCAAAACCTGCACCACCACAACGGATTTCCAGCTCACCTTGTTCAGCAAACAGTGCAGAGAGGGGGACAGACTTCTGCGACTTGACCAAACTGGTGGACCAGGGGTTATTGCCGTCTGACAGAGGACGCACTCTGAAAACAACAGATCAGAAAACATGACATTTCAGTGAGTGTGTGTGTGTGTGTGTGTGTGTGTGTGTGTGTGGGGGGGGGGGGATGGGTGATGGGGTATTTTAGTTGGAAACCTATTTCAAAGGAAAGTTTAATCGTTAACTATTATGGTTGGGGTTAGATTTAACTTTGGTTGGCTATAGGGGCCAGGGAATGAATAGTCACAATGAGGGTTCTCACAAGTACAGTAGTGTGTGTGTGTGTGTGTGTGTGTGTGTGTGTGTGTGTGTGTGTGTGTGTGTGTGTGTGTGTGTGTGTCTGGGCACAGTACCTCTCAGCAACAGCAGGCCTTTCTTTGCTCTGTGCTGAACTGGGGCCCCAGGTTCTTCCTTTCTTCTTGATTCCCTTTTTCACGTCATCAAACTCCTCTGGCCTGCAGAGGGTGCTGCGGCCCCATGTACGGTTGCTCTCATCTTGAGTCACTGTTAACACAGAGGCCACAAGTGTTAGCACAGACTTAAACAACTGCAGCTGTCCAAGCTTTTGTCTGGAATCTACTGTAGACAGTTAAGTAAAATAATAGAAGCCATTATGTAATGTGTAAAATCCCAGTGTAAACTCTCTGTAGGCCAATTTTTTTAAGTTCGCCTCTCTCTCCAGCTATGAAATCAAAGAGTTGTTAAAAAGTCCCAAAAATATATACATATAAGCCGAGTTTTATTCAGGAAGATTCAGAGTGAATTTTGGACAAACTTTTTAAACCCTTGCCCATGTAAAATCCAAAAGCTAAATAAATACGTAGACACCAAATAACAGTTGTTAAAAAAAGCTCTTTAGGAGTGGGTCAGTCACTGTGAAGTTGTTATGAAGGTGTGAAGGACAGCAGAGTCCACCAAACACATCAGGGCAACAGACTAGGGCCAACATTTAAGAAACTAGGAAAATATTTTCATTAGCAGCCAATTATTTAAGCCCAAATCTGTGGCATGAACCTCATCATGTGCCAGTCCCTCCTTTGATCTAAGGTGAAGTAGAGTACCTGTGAAGCAAACACCAAAGCTTTGTTATAATCCTCACCAGCACATACAATCCCCACAGACGGCAAGCTGTTAGACATCAAACCCTTTCAATTATCAAAGTTAGCCAACCATCCCCATAGTGTAGTCAACACCCATGCTGCCCTGTTGGCAGTCAATAGCTTGCCTTTGCTCCTGAGCCCACAGTAGCCTGTGAACTCGCTGGTCAGATCCACATCCTGTTGGTAAACATGCAAACTGTCCCTCCGTATATGGGACGTCACTGAGAAGGGAAACATATATGTTATCGCTAACCCAACATGAGCGATATGATTCAAGTCATGTAGTTAACAGGCTCCCAGCTCTGCCCTGCTGTGAAACAGACCATTGAATACAGGACCTTAACAACAAAGACGTTTTGTTTCATTTGCCTCAGCAGACCTGAATAGAATACCTTTTTAGTATTATATACCTGCCTCAAAATTTGCCCTTTGAGATTGAGTACAGAATACACAATATTGACTTGCAAATGTAGTGGATTCAAGTGTGCATGGAAAAGTAAAACTAGAACTGAGAAGTATGTATGGGGATATATTTAAGAGCATGAATGAACTAACCCTAACCCTATTTTCACTGGTATTGTGATGGGCATTGCATGTATCTATCTAGTTTTTAAATATAAGACAAGAACATGTACCGATTGTGAAAAATACATTTTCCGGGACAAAATAACTCACTCTCTATTTAGGAAAGTCTAATGGCTGTTAAAAAATCTGAAGCCGTTTTTCCATAACAAGTGTAGCGAGTGGTTTTCTCTGCATGGATTAAATCCATGTTGAAACGTTTGATCCATAATCAGGTAACTTTCTCTGGGGAACATATCACCTTGCCATACCTTGCACCTCTCCCTTGGATTTAAAGACCATTTTGCATAACTTTGATCACTGTCAATCACTTTCATCAGGGCTGATCGTGACACATGCTGGGATTCTGAGCAATAATCTGCACCCTCAGTCTAAAAATCAGGATCTCCCGTTAATGCTCAAGAGGAATTTGTTCCGGTTATTGCAGGGGCGTCGGTGTGTGACTAATAACATTATCAAACTGTTCAAACAACTGGCAGACCGCTTGTGCTTCTAGAGCTTTTGTTCACACGGCTCTTGTCATTGTCAATAACGCTGTTCCCATGAGACGATGGGATTTCTTCAGATTTATAATATTTCTTAAGTAAGCAGATTTGATTTATAATCCGACCAAGAAATACAACTGGACAAGTACTGACCGCAAGAATACTGACAAAGAAGTGGAGCAGGCCTCACATTAATATGAAAAGAATTCAAATAAAATGAACTTACGCTGAATGGCTCGTAGTCGGGGGATGAGTGTGGGACTGCTGGGAGGAGAGGAGCTGGTGCTGTGAAGACTTCGCCTCTTGTCCATGGAGGGCGACGCCTGCACTGTGATCTTGTGCTGGAAGTCTTTAACATGCACATAGATACATTAAGAGAGTTCACACAACAATATTTATATCCTTCGTAAAATGTTCCCCACACAATGCAGATGTTACACCACTGGAACAAACAATATACAGGCACACACTATACACCTTTTTTTTTAAACATATTTGATGATTTTAGAGTGCCAATTTTTCATGAAATTACTCGACAGATCTCTGAAACACAATGAAACAATGGAAAGGTTGTTTAGAACTGGATGTGTGAAGCGTTGCTAAGCCTTGATAAGAAGACAAGATTCTGAATTCTATAAATATGGATTAAAAATCACTATACTACTTTTTATTCCTGGAAAAATCCACTATGTTTTGTTAAGGATTAAGAATTATTATTATTTTTTGTATACAAATGTCTGATAATAGGATTTTCTTTCGCCCCTTTGTATTGTCGTTTTAAAAAGGACAGCAATATACACTGCATTCCTGATAGGACTTGTTTGACTTTGAGGTGTTGCATAGTTGTACGCATGAAACAATTACTAAAACTGAATTCATTCATTATTGACAGCATGAGCCACTTGATAGTGTGGTGTGTGGAAAACATGATTCCTCCAGTTCTGGAATTGACTTTGATTTTTAAGGAAATTAAACACAACAAATTTAAATAGTCACTAAGGAAGGCTTTAACACTGTCCTTTTAAAACAGTGCTTTTCATTGTTTGTAAATATTACTGTATCATGTCTGTTGACTTGTTTCATTGTTTTTCTGACCTTTGACTTTTTATCGAAATAAAAAACACATTTTCAATTTCAATTAAATTTCAGATACAAAGCAGAGTCCACCCATGTGTTAGGAGGAGTCACCTGAGGGCAGGCTGATGCGGTTTCCATCCTTCAGTTTAAGGCGGGAGCGTTTGAATTTGCCTTTCCTCTTCTTGACGTTGGGCTTGTCTTTGTTGAGCTGGAAGATGAGGATGTTGAGCTCTCTCTCCAACACGTTGATCTCGCGCTCGGCCAGCTGCTGCTCGCGGCGCTTCAGCAGCTCCTCCTGAGACTTCTGCTGCAGCGTGGCCCGCGTCAGCTCCTCCTCTCTGGAACGCAGCTCCTAGGAGCAACCAGGGGAGACAAGATGTTTGCTCAGACTATGGGCTGCTGTGGCGAAGTGGGTAGGCCCTCAACTACAGGGTTGGTGGTTCGATCCCCCATCCCCACCGCCACATGTCGAAGTGTCCCTGAGCAAGACACTTACTGAACCCTAAATTGCTCCCCCATAGTTAGCCTGCTATCGGCGTATGAATGTGTGCGCGAATGGACTCGTGGGAATGGGAACAGGGCTGTGTTCGAAACGGCCCTCCTATATACTACATACTGTCTACTTAACGATCGATTGTGTATGCGAGGTTCGTCGGACCGTTTACACTGAAGTATACAGAAGCAATACAGAATTTACGAAAGACATATTGATGTCAAAATGAGTATCCGGACACAGCCTGTAAATGCCGGAGAAGGTATGATGATGTGCATGCGTTTTTGTTATCTTGAACACCACTACATTGGCAAAGCAGAGAAAGTGAAATATTTTGGTTTCGACTTTATTGACACCCTTCAGACACCTTTTCTTTTAAAGGGGAACTCTGATTTGACTCAAGTCCATTCACTGGTCTTTGGGAGTTACTAATGCTAAAACAAGTTGTATCGAGTCTTCTGCAGCTGCTAAAGATGGAGCCTTATGAAGTCTGATCAATTGCCTTAAGTGATGACACTTGAGTGTGTGGGCGTCAAGTTAGAATGAAGTGAACAGATCTCTGTAGCCATTTCTATTGTCTGCTTGAGGCAGACGATATCTCTGGTTCTGCTGCGTGATTTTTTTTTCTAGCCAACTGGATAGCTATTTGACTGCAAGGTCATTTTACAGTGATGTTTCTGCTTTACATTTGAGCTTATTGTCAACATTTCCCTTCTAATGAACAGTAGCTGTCCTACACACACGGTCAAGTTAGATATTAAGGTATAGAAACTATTCTCTTTTAGGACACAGAAGAAAAAGCATTGCATAAAGACAAATGGATAGAACTACATCTTATAATTCCCTTCATATCACAGAAAGACATCCATAATGCGTATATTAGATAACTGTGTATAATGAGTTAGATTCCGGAGATTACTGCCTGCTGCTTCAGGCCGTTACATTGAGTAAGCCATGGGCGGAGACACGACTGTTTAGCTTTTCTTCATTCGCTCTATTTTCTCTTTAATTGCTCTCAGCTGAGTAATAATAATCCTTACTGGATGACTTCCATAAAGCAGCTTTACAGTCAAGCCGTTTCAGCCACCCACCTAGACACAGATTACTGTGGGATGTTTACAGGAAATCTGCTGACGTTGTGGCTAATTCTATAAGTAAGCTTGTGAAATCTGCGATGGGAAAATGTTAGCTAACGCTCAAGCTACATTACTGTTCTTTATTCTCTTGATTTATGAAAGATTTGTAGACGGCGCAAACTGTGCAGGGTTTTGTCACAATGCAGCCGTGCAGATTGTACCAATTTTCTAAGTGAATTATCTGGATGATTGGAAGTTGCACAACACAGGGGTACGTACTAAAAACTTTCATACTTTTCTTAGCAGTAGAATCAACAACTGAAACATTTCTTGGGCGCTTCCTGGGATTTTTCTGGGCTCCTTCGCCCAGTATTGGGGTGGCCATATATATAGTTTGTAAACGCTGCCATACTGGGAAATACAGAGATAGTTTTGTGGAGCTTAATCAACTTTATGTCAGCTTGTTTGGCGATGGCGTGAACGTAACAGAAATTATTTTTTATGAAAAAGTTACGCACTATAGCTTTAAAAACAAACAACAACAAAAAACACCTTTTTCAGTATACATGTCAATCAGTTCACCATTTGTTGACAAAGCTCTCTGTGTGCTGATACTGCTGTTTCTACAAACACTAATTAACCCCCCTCTCTAAGCCAGCAACGGGAGCCTTTTACAGGAAGCAGATTAAGGTCTTAACAAGGGGAAGTTCTCCAAAGCACCTCTGAATTAATCGCTCGTTTTGTTAAACGTGCGATTAGCTTGTCCGCTGAAAGTAACCAATTACCCTTTTTTTTGTCCGTTAAAGCTGCTGCCCCTATGCGATTGGGCAAATCTTAATAATGGAATACGTACACAAGCATCCTCCGTTGAAAGAAAAGAGAAGGAAATAGTGCATGCATGAAGGTAAGGAGGTTTGTTATATGGACTGTAGGTCATGTTTCCAACTTTCTGCACTGTGTGTGACAGAGGAGAGGGAGTTAAGCATCTGACCATCTAGCAGCCCCTTTACCTTCTCTTTGCTCCTGAGCTCATCAAACATCTCCTGGATCTCCACACGCCAGTCGTCCTGCATGCTGTGGAAGGAGTCCTGAGGCATGGTGGCCATCACCGCCTCCTCGATGGCCGACAGCTGCTCCAGGATGCAGGAGAAGGAGGGACGCACGTGGGGGTCCTGGTCCCAGCACTCTGGATACACACAAGACGGGTTAAGGGTTTTCTCAAAGTAGAAAAAGCTTTGTTTATGTCATTTAGGAGAGACTGAACACAAATTCCATGTTATGCTTTACTGTTATGTTTAATTAAAGAATAAGGAGTTTTGTAAAGTCTGATGCTTTACAAAAGTTGTTTTTTTGGTTGCAGATTTGACTGTCCTGTTTGTAATGTAATGTCATATGTAATATGTTATGCTCTTGTCTGTTGATCCTTCTCCTGTTAATTTACCTTCCATGAGCTTGGCGAAGGGTTCAGGGCAAGTGGAGGGGATCGGTAGGGTTAGTTTATTGACGGCCACACCGTAAGCAACAGCCAGGCCGTCTATTCCCCGGTATGGAACCTCCCCGGTTAAAAGCTCCCACAGCAACACACCATAGCTGGTTGATGGAATGAAAAGAGAAAGGACAAGAAAGAATTTTTTTATAACAAATGATGAAGGAATAATGTCAGTCAAATGAGTGAGAGTAGATGTTGTATTATTTGGTCTGTGTGTGTTATTTGTCATACCCCCAGACGTCACTGCCTTTGGAGAAGAGTGATGACTTGATGACCTCGGGGGCCATCCAGGAGTAGGTGCCCGCGGCGGACATTTTTGTGGTTTTGTGCCACTCCCTGGCCAGGCCGAAATCTGTGATCTTCAAGGTCTTCCTACAGATGTCGTCATTCTCAATCGTTTCAAATAATAAAACTGAAAAAAAGGAAAAGGGGAGGAGGAGAGAGGGGGGTTGTTATAGATAAGAGTGACATGAAGGCATAAAATAAGGTAAATAAAGCTAAGTTTCACAGACAAACATTGGACCTCATAAGTGAAAAATAAAGAGGGCCAAGAGTGTGAAAGGAGTGCGTTTTTAACATGGCGGAAAGTGTGTATCAAGCGACGAGTGATTGAAAGAAAAAGGAAAAGTGGAACGACAGGATTGGGAAGAGAGTTATAGATGTAAGGAAGAATAGAAGCCAGTGAAAGAGAAAAGGGAGATACAAAGAGTGGGGGGGACACAGATCAGGGGGACTGTGTGTGCAGGTGAGGAGATGATAGTTGATATTCAACAGGGCCAACAGAGGTATGCAGGCCATGTATTACTGTAGAAACACAAGGTTGACAGCACCACAAAGCCCTTGTCCTCAGGTCCTAAAAACTGTTCAACACATTAAAAGACAGCCGGAACCCTCGAAAAACCCACATGTAACACAACACCACCAGGCCTGAGAGTTCTGCCACAGTGAAGCCACAACCAAAACCCACTGACATTTTAAGTCAAGATCCACACAAAGCCAATCATGTGCTGAATTAAAAATCCATTTAATAATGTTACATCAAATGTGTCAAATCCATATATTTTCTTATATAATAATTTGGTAATCATATATTTTCCAGACCTGTTCCATTCTAAATATTATTAACCAAGTCATGTATGGGTAAAAATGTTCTCTTGCTAAAATTATCATTGTCATTATTGATGAATTAATCTGCCTATTGTTGTAATTTGTTCAATAAAAACAAAAATAATCCAATCATTTTTGAATGTTGTACTTTCTTGTTTTGTCTGACAAACAGTCAAAAAAAATTATATATATATTTGATTATCAATGAGTTACTGATTAATTGTGGAACATGTGCTAAGACAAAATAGCAAAACAGGAAAAACCAGCAACAGAAACTTAAAAACAATATGCCCTCAGATAACAGTAAAAACGGGTTCTATCATTATTACATACATAAATCAACCCGCCATTCAGCGCATTTGAGGTTTTTGAAACTTTGCCAGCCACGACCAGGGAGCAGTAACATCTTTTTACCGTGCAATCTTACTTTTACAAAAATCATAAACTCCTCTCCAATGTATTCTGATCCACCACCTGCCAAATACTTCCGTTATCTCTTTGACAACTAGAAGCAGCCTATTCCATCAAGTGCTGTATCAACAGCCAAGGCAGACTCTCTGATCTTTTCATCTTCTTGGGTATTATTTTCCAACATTTGTTTTCTGCCTCTGCCAAGTTCTCCTCACATTGCAAACTTTCCTTTGTCTCTCATTATTTACATGCAGTCCTACCACTACAGGTGAACGTTAACATGTCTTATCAGCTGTGTTTTATCTACAGAATGTTAAATCCAGCAAATACACTAAGACCTAAGGGTCTAAATGTCCCTTTTGGTGATTTGACTTAAGCAGCAAGGATGAATACAACAACTAAAGTGTATCACTGGCATCAAAAACTTGGTGGTTATATTCCCATGGCGAACAAAAGGATGTAATGATAAGACATTGGAGTTTCTTCACTCACTGTGTCACTGTGTGAACAGTGGAAAAAGTTCTGTGGTTTAAAGGCTATTTGTTTACCAGAGGCTCTCTGATGTCAGCTCCAAGCTGAATGAAGTAGATGCAGTGTATTATCACACACTGACCTTGGACTTACTCCTCCACACAGCAGCACCAAACTAAAACCTGCCAAGACACACGCACGCACAAACAAGCCTTTGCCTCCATTCTCAATCACAGTCATTTACCCATAATACACTTGTGTTTCCTTTTGTAACCAAGTGAGACACAGATGGCGTTTGTTTAACTACAGTAAGCAAACTGATATTCAATGCTACATAAGAATACTTTGTAAGCAGTTACAGAACAAATGTGTTCAGACTGGAACATATCTACTGAAAGATGTAGGAGGGGTGGGAAGAGGGATTTTTGTTGACTTCAGAGACATATCAGACTTGGAGACCTTGGGACTATGAAAATATACAATTTTTTCCTTTTTACATAATGTTTAAGTTGCATATATGATTGATTCCATTGTCAAAGTCTTTAAAAATGCACTGGCTGGTTCAAGCTTCTAAACTTTTTTATTTTACGTGATGATAAACTTTAATAACTCTAAGCGTCTTAAGATTGTTAGTCAGACAGAACAAACTTTGATCAACTTGGGTGTGAGGAACTTGTGCTGTTCACTATTTGCAGTATTTTGTAGAGCAAACAAACGACTAATCTATAATGAAAAGAAATACCTTGCAGGCCATTATGCAATTCAACACAAACAACACATGTAGGCTCTTTCTTTAAACTTCATCAGCGCGTGGTGTAGTGGTTAGAGCGTCCCCCCATGAGGGTCAGTCCTCGCAGCAGACCCGTTCAAATCTGACCCACTCTGCAGTCTCCACATGTCATTCCCCTCTCTGCTCCATTTCAGCGTTGTCTTTCTGCATTATAACATTTAAATATAGCATTGAAAATGCCCCAAAAAATTATCTTTAAAAAAAGAAAGAAGAAAAAAGTTCTGCGTGAAGTGGCATGATCAATGCATACAGCGGCATGACCATATAGACAGGTCCGGCTGACTGTAATGTCATTGTGAGCCAGTCAACAAAAAAAAAACTTGTGCAGAGCCAACCAAAACAGTCTGCAAGGCTCACTCGAAAATGTGCGTACCTCATTATTTGACTTTCCAACATCGTAACATTATTTACAGTGGCTTGCAAAAGTATTCATACCCCTTGAAATGTTCTACATTTTGTCACATTACAACCACATACGTACATTTATTTTATTGGGATTTTATGTGATACACCAACACAAAGTGGCACGCCATTGTGAAGTGGAATGAAAATTAAACGTGGTTTAAAAAAAATAAAAAAACTGAAAAGTGTGGCGTGCAAAAGTATTTAGCCCCCTGAGTCAATGCTTTGTAGAACCACCTATTGCTGCCATTACAGCTGCACATCTATTGGAGTATTTCTCTACAAGCTTTGCACATCTACAGACTGATATGTATTACCCATTCTTCTTTGCAAAATAGCTTGAACTACAGATTCAGCATCAGATTGGATGGAGAGCGTCTGTGAACAGCAATTTTCATGTCTTTCTCAATATTCTCAATTGTTTTTAGGTCTGGACTTTGACTGGGCCATTCTAACACATACCTATGCTTTGATTTAAACCATTTCATAGTAGATCTGGCTGTATGTTTAGGGTAGTTGTCCTTCTGGAAGGTCAACCTACACCCAGTCTCAAGTCTTTTGCAGACTCTTACAGGTTTTCTGCCCTGTATTTGGCTCCATCCATCTTCCCATCAACTCTAACCAGCTTCGCTGTACCTGCTGAAGAAAAGCATCCCCATAGCATGATGCTGCCGCCACCATGTTTCACAGTAGGGATGGTGTGTTCAGGGTGATAGTTTTCCACCAGACATTGCATTTTGCATTAAGGCCAAAAACTTCAATTTTGATCTCATCTGAACAGAGCACCTTACTCCAACCCTTGCCAAAAGCCATGCATAGTCAGAAGAGACCAAACGTGAAGTTGTTGGCCTGAATGTAAAATGCAATGTGTGGCGGAAACTAACACTACAAACCACCCTATACACACCATCACCACAGTGAAACATGGTGGTGGCAGCATCATGCTATGGGGATGCTTTTCTTCAGCAGGTACAGGGAAGCTGGTTAGAGTTGATGGGAAGATAGATGGAGCCAAATACAGGGCAGAAAACCTGTTAGAGTCTGCAAAAGACTTGAGACTGGGTGTAGGTTGACCTTCCAGAAGGACAACTACCCTAAACATACAGCCAGATCTACTATGAAATGGTTTAAATCAAAGCATAGGTATGTGTTAGAATGGCCCAGTCAAAGTCCAGACCTAAAAACAATTGAGATTATTGAGAAAGACTTAAAATTGCTGTTGACAGACACTCTCCATCCAATCTGATGCTGAATCTGAACCTTGAGCTATTTTGCAAAGAGGAATGGACAAAATATATCAGTCTGTAGATGGGCAAAGCTGGTGGAGAAATACTCCAATAGATTTGCAGCTGTAATGGCAGCGATAGGTGGTTCTACAGTGCGTTCCAAATTATTATGCAAATGATATTTTTCTCAGATTTTCCTAAATAGTCGATGCAAATGACAGTCAGTATCATTTTCAAGTCATCAACCGTTAGAGTATGATTCAAATGTTATTGAACAAACCTCCCAATGACAACAGTATTTTTTTCAAAAATAAAAAACTCAAAATGCACCGTTCCAAATTATTATGCACAACAGAGTTTCAACCTATAAAATGTTTCAAAACATTTTATAGGTTGTAAAGAACTAAAAATGGTGATTTGTTGAATTTGCAGAATGTGAAAGACTGTTTGAAAATTAGTCTTCATGTATTTCTGAGCCCAGTGCAACTGTTTCTGCTTGTGAGCATTGTTTAGGGGTGGCCGAATAATAGGTTGATGCACAACTGCAAACCTCTGGAGGATCCTACACCTTGAGGTTCGCGGGACTCCAGAGGCACCAGCGGCTTCAAATACCTGTCTGCTGCTCTGTAACGGCATTTTAGCAGCTGCTCTCCTAATCCGATGAATTTGTCTGGCAGAAACCTTCCTCATTATGCCTTTATCTGCACAAACCTGTGTGTGCTCTGAATCAGCCACAAATCTCTTCACAGTACGATGATCACGCTTAAGTTTCCGTGAAATATCTAAGGTTTTCATACCTTGTCCAAGGTATTGCACGATTTGACGCTTTTCAGCAGCAGAGAGATCCTTTTTCCTTCCCATATTGCTTGAAACATGTGGCCTTCTTAATAATGTGGAACGTCCTTCTTAAGTAGTTTTTCCTTTGATTGGGCTCACATGGCAAACTAATTATCACAGGTGTATGAGATTAATTTAAATGATCCAAGGCGTCCTGAGACACAATATCATACATGAGTTTAATTGAAAAACTAAAAATTCAATGTTTTTGACACTTCAATCCAATTTGCATAATAATTTGGAACACGGCGTACAAAGCATTGACTCAGGGGGCTGAATACTTTTGCACGCCAAACTTTTCAGCTTTTTTTATAAAAAAAAAAAAATGAAAACCACGTTTCATTTTCATTCCACTTCACAATGTTGCGCCACTTTGTGTTGGTTTATCACATAAAAGGGTATGAATACTTTTGCAAGCCACTGTATAGGTCGGATAAAAGGAATAAGTATTTTGTCTTCTTTGTCAAAAAGTGACAATTTTACTTCAACTATCAACCCACCGAATGAATTAACACACAAAACACATGAAAAGCGAATGTCTCCTTATTTTATGACAAGCCAATTTCTCCCTTTTTTCTGCACTGAAGACACTGCAGCATTTCAACCGTAGTGTTTGACTCCTAGTCTCCACTAATAACATGGGGAATCTGTGCCATTACTAGCCCAGGGCACAGAGGGGATCCTCTACCCAGGCCACAACAATGGGAATTCCATTACAAACAGGTTTCACTAGACCAGTGATATACTCCTACTTCCTGTTGTCAAGTCTTCTCTTAGTGATTCCATAGATTCCTCCCAGCAGGCTCTGTAGGTTTATAATGACTTATGATGGGTTGGTTACACAACCTAGAAGAACAGTGGTTTTGGGATAAACCCTGTCTGCCTTGATTGGCCTATAGAGTATCATGCCAAATACTTTCTTTGTGGCTTCATGGTACTTCAGTGTCAGCCCTCTAGAAATAACAGATAAAAGACCAAGCTCCTGTCTACATGACTCCACGCTGACGTTATGCCACCAAAACACCTTTCAACTTCAGCCCGCCATTTTGAGTCCATTGTACAGCACCACCAACAACTTCTGAAGGGAACCTTACTCCACACGTCTTGAATTCCAACGTTGTAAATGACAAGAATTGCTATACAATACAAGCAGTCTTAACCAATCAGAATCAGAATTTGTTTATTGCCAGGCACGTTGACTTGGACACATACAAGTGTTTTGCATAAGGCAAGTAGATTAACGTAAAATATACGTTAATCTGCATAGTGCAAAATATTATGAATAATATGAGCAGTTATATTTTCTTTAAGATAAAAAACAAACAAAAAAAAAACAGCCAGGCATCCATGTGCGGCACCATGTTGGAATCCAATCTAATTACGAGATACTGGCTTATAATAACATAAAGGTTGTAAAGATGAGACTGACTGATGTCTCACCTCTAGCAGCACATGCTTTGAAATCCACCTCCATGACCTTTTCACCCTGTTCTTATTTCTAAGGTTTTCAAAGAAAGGTTCATCTCAGCAGCTCAATGAGTAGCTCCATATCATAATGTATCCCTGACCTACAGGAAAAAGCTGCATGTTAAAAATGTTTTAGTTATAAGCTTTTAAGCTTTGAAACATCGCACTTAAATTTTACGTCTGTAACCAGGTAATAATGCAGAAAACCCTGCAACTTTGTCAAGGGGATAGGCGATACAACTACAGTATTACAATGGTTATCTCTGTCTATTCTTTTTATAGAAATTTAACAATTTAAAGATGAAAGTTTGATATCACAAAACCACCTGTACACCGAGAGAGGAGGGTCCTGCCGCTAACGCTAATGCACCTTAACTGGTAGTATCCACCTACCAATAAACAGAATTACATGAAAAGCCAATCTGTGGCAGGAATGGATAGGAGGCTTGTCTGACGGGATTGTAATCGAAGCAGAATACACAGGCATGCAAACTCATAAGCCATGAAAAAGGTGAGAAGTCCGAAAACAAACACCGGTAGGGGGGTCTGGATGTTAATCTGCAGTGACAATCCGCCAACCGCGGCCGTTAACCAGCATGCGCATAAATCAATGCAAATGGCTGTAAAACAACGGTTGGCAAACTCTGTGAATGTATTTAAAAAGTGATTCACATAAACCGAGTAGGCACTAGGGTTGCCACCTTGGATTTAGGAAAAAAAGGGACACTTGATGTTTGGGGCGGAGGGCTCGGCCATTATTAGGCTACCAGTTCAGACTGACCAGTGTAATGACCTATAATAACCATAAACATCTACAGTGCTTTTTACAGTAGGATATATAAGGAGACTGAGGTGGGAACCCTGTACCTTGTAGGGGGGTCCGGGGGAATGCTCCCCCGGAAGAAAAAAATGCAACCTTTTAAAGTAAAATTCATCAATCTGGTGTACTTTGAGAAGAAAATTGCTGGGCCCATTATCTCATAATCCGTATATGAACCAAATGGTTTCCACAATCTTTTTTTCTATTTTCGCAGGGAGCATGCACAAGCATTATTTATTAAAAAAAAAAAAAAAAAAAAAAAAGAAAAGTGGGGGCCCCACACTGGGTCTTGAAACGGGCCCCGAGATCGTTGAGACCGCCCCTGCCCGCTGCACTTTCTCTCTGCCCGGCCCCGCTCGCCCCTCCATTGAGAATGCATTAGTTGGCGCAACAAACGCCTCGGCCCGTGTGAAACGGCCTTAACTAGGCTACTGAACGAAGGAAACAGCTGGTGAAAAAAAGAGAACAATTCTGGGAAAAACGGGACGGGTGGCAACACTAGTAGGCACATTAACACGGTAAAATAATAATACTGCGGCTGCTTGAACGCTCCGATGACTCGGAGAGAATTTTTTTTTAACTTCCCTACAGACGCTCTGACTGACTGATGTCACCGCCCCTCAATGACAAACACTGTTCCTGATTGGCCAAATGACCGTCAAAGCTCATATGATAGGAGTTAACATCCGTCAATCATAGTTTGTCACTATGGTCACTCCATGTCCATGCTCCGCTCCACACACACACAGTGCTGGCCATCAGACCCCCCCCCCCCCCCCTCCCCTCCAAAAAATATTTTCTCAACGGATCTCCACGAATCACATAGATGGCCAATTTCGATTCCAAAACGGCGAATTTCGCCGAAAGGTGACGAGTTTGCATGCCTGAATACAGATAAAGCTACAGCTAGAAGCAGGAGGAAGCCATTATCAACAAGAAGAAAAGGTCACTTAATTCAAATAATTTGCAGATATTTTGGAATTTTACCATTCCACAAAACACAGAGCAGTGTGCACACTGCAAACTGTGGCTAAGATATGCACCAGCTACAATGGGCAACACCACAAACCGGTTTCGTAATCTAAAACAATATAACCCGTCAGAACACAGAGAGTCTGAAATGATTGTCCAAAACAAGTGTTGTTAGTGGACCTTCGACAATTAACTGTCTGGTTTCTACAAATATATACATATATATATTTTACTGTAAAAACATTTTAGGCTATAAGCCAAAATCCATATTCATGTCCACTACCTTCAAAATCTCATACATAAAGCAGAATAAGATACTCTGCTTGACTTGTATTTGGGGTCATCCTAAAAGTTGAGCCCCAGGCCAAACCCCACCCTACACTGAAACATAGATCCAGAGACTGTCTTTCAGTATAGTTAGCAAACTTAAAGCCTTAACATCTGAGCTAATGTGCAAAATGAGGCTGTGGATAAGTCAGTCTTGAGTATTGTTTTGCTCCTACAGACAATCTACAGCCTGTGTGTATCGGATATGTTTACCAAGGGGAGGTGGGGTAATTTTAACCTAATTATTATTTGTGCTTGTGATTTTGATCCAGACTAAATACAACATGCCAGTAAAAACAAGATTATAGTAGGAAAAGTAATGAATCCTACATCCTTAAATCTGTAATCTGCCGTACTTGAGTTACGTTGTTGTTTCCAGTGGCTGTACAATTAGGGTGTATTCACACATGCTGTGTTTAGTTCGGTTGAAACGAACTCAGGTGCACTTCCACCTTCGGTGCGCATCTTTCAGACAGGTGTGAATACAGCAATCGCACTCGGGGGCGGACCAAACAAACGCTCCGAGACCCAGCTGAAGAGGTAGTCTCGATGCGCTTCGAAACGAACTCTGCTGCAGTTCGTTTGTGGTGTGAATTTGGCCGGACTCGATCCGACCCAATTGCAGGAAGCACTGCGCCTTTTCTTTCTTTTATTTTTTAATAAATCGCCATCAGCTTCACATCATGGGAAAGTGTTGTTGTCGCCATTGTTAGGAAGATTAGTTGTGGTTTGACCGGGAGCCCCGAGCGAAAATATTACATTTGATAATGACGCGTGCGGCGTACACATGCTGATATGTTCAGCGATCAGATGGAGAGGAGCGTCTCCCGTAGCCTACAGTGCCAACAGGTTCACGCTGCGCTTTGCATGAAGTGTGTGTTTTTATTGTTCTTCCCAACGGGACCGTCAATACTGTCCCCGTGTCAGTTTGGTGCTGAACTGCGCCGAACTGACACCCAGCTGATACACAGCTTAATCAGCTGTGTTTCAGTTTGAGCCTATTCTTCACGCGAGCCGCGCGTCCAGCAGCAAAAATACAGTAAAAATTATGTTTCACATCGTAGGCTAGAAGCCACATAATGTGGCATTGTCATAGGGCTACATATTATAACCATATGAAACAACAATAATTTGATGTTTTTCTTCTTTATTTATAGGCTAGATGTAGGCATTTTTATTATTTTTAGCCCCATATTATATCAATGATAAATTCGCAGTTTTTACTTCGTTCTTCCTGCTTCTCTCCACCCCAGAATGTCTGTCCAATGAATGAATGACCTCAGATCACGTGTGGTTTTGCTTCGTAATGCTGGTTCACTTGCAAAAGGGGCAATATGAAAGTGGACCACATCAAAAAAAAAAAATCCAAATTCTATTTGGTCTGGACCAAAGCAAGTGAACTAACGGACTTTCCATGTGTGAATACACCCTTAATTGCAGGCGCTTCTGGACCAGAGTTTCTTTCAAAACCGAACATAATTGACTGTATGAAGTCAGTAGATTGGCAGTTCCTACCTGCACAACGTTTTTAGTGTGTCTTCTGGTCCACCATTGTGACCCAGAAGTTATGAGAAGTACAGACAGAGTGTCTGTATCGTTACAGCAGTGGGCACTCGGCAGTGACAACACTTGCACAGGCATGCCGGCTGTGTTCTGAACTGAAGCTCCTATGTCCCGAGTACAAGAGAACGCACTGCTGCAGCGCTGGAAGGTCAAACATGAGCACTCCAATAGTATAACAGGGCAAGCAGTAAATACAGACCCTTTCATCAGTTCCTTTAACTCACTATTTGATATATAGGAACTTAACAGACAATAAACTAGATGGAAATCGTACAGAAAACATCAGCTACAACATCAACATAACAGCTGGTACTAGGGTCATTTCCATGGGCGAAGCAACTTAACTTCAGCCTGGGTGAACCCAGTCTAGTCTGCCCGTGTTTTGATTATGCCCTGCAGAATCGTCTGGAACCAACCACTGTTTGGCCCAATTTACTTCCTTCGAAAGCTTTTAGCACCAATCACAAACGGGCTTCCTCCCAACGCGCTAGAGGCGGGCTTAACACGATGAAGACAGTGAAGCGACAGCGAGCAGCTTTTTGTTTTAAGGGATTTAAACAGCAAGAGTCTTTTCCGTCTGTTTTTTCCATAAACAAAGGAAAAACAAATCTTAACTTCTCAACCAAAGTCTAGCACCGAAATATTTTGCAAGGATACCTTGAATTCCTATAATTAACACATGCAGCTGTGTGTAGCCTCCAACTATGTCATTATTACTGTTGGATTATTAGGTGTGCCAGCTGCAAATGTTATGACAATATGTGAAACCTGTTTGGTGTTTTAATAAAGATTGAATGGAACATATTCTCCATTTTCTGCTTATTTTCAGGCTGATTTACTATCTGTTCCTCACATCTTGAATTGGTCATCAATTTTAGCTCAGACCGACTACTTCTAGTGATTTTTCTCAGTCTATATTTTCTCACCCTTTAGAAAAGAAAATGTTTTGAAGTGGACAACAGTGCACTGCAACTGGAGATGGCTATGCCTCCAAGGCAGACCCCACCCTCAGCCAAACCCCTTTTTAATTCCCCTTCCCAACAGTGGATCTTCAGGCAGCCCATCTTTCATGGTGGAACAGTGGGGACATCAGAAGCAGAGCTGCTGCCTTCAAAGTAGGTCCCACGCTTCTTCCCATTGCTCCCCCCCCCCTCTCAAGGTAAAATAAAAAAAAATGTTTGGGACAAACATGACTTTTTCATGACTTTTTCTTCTCTCTTCAACAAACGTAAAATAGCTAAAGTTTTACTCTCTGCAACTCTGAAGCAGCTGAAATTTCACAAACAGGTGATAAATTAAAATTACAGTCTTATAAAAAGACATGGATGCACAGTTGCAGGAAACATTCAATTAGTCTATTTTAAGTAAATCTGTATTAGAATTATATTTTTCACTTTTGGGGTTTTCCTGACTTAAATTGTCATATGTTTTTATCACAGTTTTCTCAATCCATAAAGGATTATATGCATGTTGAAGTATGTACAGTTAAGTAGGGAGGAGTAGCAAGACTGAGAAACGAACCAAAGCAAGTTACATCTTTTAAATTTCTCTTTTTCCCTGTAGCATCAGTGCTGTGAGAATGCATGCTTCTCAGACATGATGTTAACAATTAAATACAACTTTCAAATGTGTTAAATGGTAATCTGATACTAATGCAGTCCACTTTCAGCACAATCCTTGGGCTTTCGTTAGTTTTTTGAGTGGCATATCTAAACAATGATGGAACACATTTACTGTAAAGTGCAGCCTACTAACTTGACGTGGCAGTATTTTCTTAACTGTGCCAACAGACTAAACATTCCCCGACTGGTCTGTCTCTCACTGTTGAAATGAGAGTACCCCCAGGCATTCTGGTGGATGGGAAAAGGATCAGGGCTAATGGCTGGCTAAATCCATCCATCATGGTCACGTCTCTCCGGGCCACTTGCTCTTTGTCTGTCCTCTTCCTTCCCTAGTTTGGGGCAGTTACGGCTTGAATTAGCCCATAACAAGGCTCATTTAAACATAACAAATGTTAAAGGTGTACAGCTAGTACTTTTTGCTGTATTAGCATCTATCA
The DNA here is from genome assembly GCF_949987685.1 of Ammodytes marinus. Taxonomy (NCBI): domain Eukaryota; kingdom Metazoa; phylum Chordata; class Actinopteri; order Uranoscopiformes; family Ammodytidae; genus Ammodytes; species Ammodytes marinus. The sequence continues at coordinate 11,033,490 of NC_137215.1, read as the reverse complement.
ATGTGCTAGGGAGCTGTGGAGGGGATTGGCTGATACAGAAGGCAGCTCTTCTCAGCTGTGGACCTTTTTCCTTTCACCCTGCCCTGCAACAATAGGTGCAGTCAGGGAGAGGTCATAAAAAACACAGTGAAAGCATCTCCACTCCTCCTCTCTCCCCTCTGCCCATTCTCTTGTCAGAGAAAAGACAGGCAGTAACTGTCTGTGTGTCACCAGGGGTAATTGTGGGAAGCCTGAGAAAAGTTGCACTGTGACACTTAGTCAAGCTTTGGTAACTTTTCCTCCTACGATTCTACTGATTCCCAAAGTAGAGCAATAAAACAGAAATATTACAGTAGGGGGAAAAGGATTCTCTTTAGGGATATTTTTTCAGAGCTTTATCAAGACTAACTGTTTTCTCTCCTGTGCTTTGCTAATTTTGAGCTAGTACTGAAAACAGGGTTCAAGAGGTGCTATTTTGCAATAATGTTGCCACTCAAGTGGGTCACATGGAAACCCAAAAATGTAAGATAACTGCATCTGTCAGGCAATATGAAATGGAAGATGCAACTACGCTAAGAGTCTGTCTATAACTTCTATCTTTTGAATTCATATTTCAATAGCACTTTGGCTGACCCTTCGCTCTGACCCTAACCCTAACCCCTCAGAGGGGATATATATTTCTTTATTATAAAATGAATTTTGAGTTTACAAAAGAAACCTAAACTTAACTTGTCATCTGCACATGCCATAGGACTCCACACTGGTTGCTGCGACTACCAGGATAAAATAGTGTCCTTAGTTGGCGTCATTGTCATCCTTTTAAAATCTTGAATTAACAAATGTTCTCTCCGCGTTTGACTTTTTTGTCTTGTGTACTAAATTCAGAGCAAGGATATGAAAGGAAATCCTCTAGGTGCTTTATAACTTTTTCCAGTCTTCAGTTATGCAGAATGATGTGTTTGCAGAGAGAGAGAAGAGAGCAAGGGAGAAAGAGAGAGGGAAACAGGGACGGTGTGATGAAGTCTAACAATAGCTTTAGATTGATGGGAGAATGCTGTTGCACACGCTCCGAACGGAACTGCCATCAGTTTCAGTGGCGTTCAAGCACACATTCCTGGCATACCATTGCACACACCAAGATGTGAAAGTTAATGTGGGTTATGCATGCTGGCTCAGGGCCAGGTTTCAGTAAGTTTTCTTTCTCTGATCTACTGGCTCTATGATTAACTACCAGTCCTAGTCCATTAAATCAAAGTTGATGAAAGATGGAAAAGACAGAAATGGTCAAACAAATAATGTAAATAATAAGTCTAGCTTTGATTGCTGCACAACATGTCTGTGTCAATATACTGTGTGTTGCTTGCACAGCTAAATGTATCAAACAGTGGATATTGGTTGTATATTGGATATAAGGTTGTGATGTGTTCTGTTGCTCTGCATGGAATGTACACTGTCTTGAAAATGATGTTTGTATTGCTCTCTTCAATGCGCTGTTTGTCATCGCCTCACTGGTTTTAAAACATTTTGCCAAAGGCCTGTTGTTGAAAATTTGCCAGCTGGCTAACCCCGGCATATTTACAGAAAAATATATGAATATGTGAAATGAAAGAAATGGAAAACATCAAACCCCCTTAAAGCCTGTTATCAACAAATCCCAAAGAACACCTCAATGATGAACACATGTCTCCTATAGTACTAACAAGTATTGTCTGCATTGGCAGAGCCTGATGTAAGTTAAGCATCTATGCCTCTGTTGAAAGTTAAAAACAATTAAAAACACATAAGAGCCAGGCTTTTGCATCTAGGGAACAAATTAATTACAATGAACACTGCAAGTGTTGTTTATTCCTCTTAGCTTATTATAGTCAAATAAGCAAAGCTGTGTAAACAACATGAAACCACAACTCTAGGCATGCTCAGTGACGTCTGCCTGTCATGGAGCCACTATCAAAACAAGCTACATTGCTCATGCTTATTCCAACGAGTGAATGTCAATGTAACAGTATTAGTAAACAGTGTTTTCTGCATGTCATTGGAGCTCTATGGCAAAGGCAGATTACATTCTTGATTTGGTTTGACATATGCTGGTGAATATTGAGAAATAGCTACTCCAGTGTTATTCTTAAAAGTTGGACATTTGTGTAGGCCAAGAAGAAGACATGAATAATAATAAAGGGAAAAAGGGGGCAAAAAGGAACGACGCATGGAAGGTAAGTAAGGAGAAAAATAACAAAGTAGGAAGGGAAACCCCCTCAGTTTGTGGCAATAAAAGAGTACCGCTGCTCTCTGGGAGATTAAATATGAACGGAACAAAACAAAACGAGGGCTTTGAGACCCTCCGAGTCCTAGCCATTCTTCTGGCCACAGTAGCCTAGCAACCGCTGCTTGACCAGTCCATTGTGCAAACGTATGTTAAGCTTTTATCCCTCATTAGCAACATTCCTCCCTGCAGGCTGGGATTTTACAGATTAGGTTGAAAAACACAAAAGAGATTGGACAAATCTTGCTGACTTCCAACATATTACTTTACAGGCTAATCATTGATCAAATAGCTGTATTTGTCTGTGTGGAGCATGTACTGCGAGTTGATAAATGGCTGGCCAAATAGTAGTTGAGTGAAGTTGAAGAAGTTTTGTTCTATATTATGTACCTGTCTATGTCCTGGTTTTATAAGGGGAGAACACTGGAGTGAAACAACATAACGATATGTACCAAGAGAAGACAAGCCGCCACACCAACAGAGGTTTTCCTTATTAATTATTAAAAAAGGGACAGATTGTTGATTAACAACCACTTATTTCAATGTAACAATTTTCTTTTGACCCCCTGTGAGGATAATTCTCACTCATTTGATCCTTTTAGACTGACTAACGCACACTAAGACAAACACTATAACAGATGCTACAACTTCTCTCTTAAGCTGCATAATTCTAGGTTGTTACTGGGAAAACAACCCAAAACACACCACAGGATGCCATTCGTGTTTAGGAGAGAGTCCTTTGTGAACTCACTGCCCTGGTTCAAGGCAAACACATGCTGCCTAGTTCATTCTCTGTTTATTTAGATAAGTCTGTATATTGACTGCAGATGCTCAGACTTCTGACCCTGGGACAATTTACCTGCAACTAGCAGTGCTGTTACAAATGCCAAGAGGTTAAATTGAATGTTTTTGTTGGTCACAAGCCTACAATCTTTGTGTAAAATGTATTTCATTAGAGCCCAGAACTGCACTACTAGACACATTGTGAAGTGTGTCTATTAAGTTTAGTTTTAAACCCCCACCCTTTTTACTTAAAGTTTAGGCTGTCTCTATGTCACAGTGAAGTGGCAGGACAAACAGTGACTTGTGTTTGCAGCACTGAGCCCGTTCGGGGGATTGTTTGTGTATGTTCTCCAAACATCCGATTAGCTCAACCAGTCTAAACAGCAGTTAAATCCTCTCTTTCCATCTGCCCTATAATTAACATCTTCTATAAGACTACATTTAGGGTTGGGCTCTTCCACTATGTTCATCACATGGCATCAGGGGCTAAATAAACACATACAAATGCATTATTTAAAAGTATTGCTTTTGAATAGTTTGAAAAATCCATCATCCCCCAGAGACAGAAGGACTCATTGTCCACATTCAAAAGTATGTGCACATTTAAAAAAACATTAATTGGGTTTAATTTTGCGCAGAAAAAAACAAACATCAACTACAAGCATTGTTTAACTCCATTACTGTATTCTGCATTATTGACATAAGGTCTGGATGGGTTTTTGGATTTACTGCAATGTACTGTTACCATTTTCTTGGCTTCATAGATACTTGTGAGGGTTGACAATATACCTTTTAGCCATGTGTGTCCACTATTCCTCCTTCTTATTTGCTGAATTTTTAGCCATGTATAAAAGGTCATGTTCCCAGGGAATATGTGTGTAGGACCGGACTGCACATGTGTTTCATTGTTCATCGACACAAGGCCCTGCTCTTTGAACATTTGACATGTTTTGTTTATATTCACACATTTACTCTCACAGCTGGAGATAAACAGACATCAGTCCGCCTAGAGCTGCTCCCCACAAGGCCCCAGGTTGATAAGAGCCTCTGATCACAAAAGAAAGTAATGGTATTTGGAGTCATATAACACACATAAACACACCTGAGTTGAGGTGGGCAAACTCTGTAAGTGGGTATATGACTCAGACTCTTTTTTTCTCATCAAGTCTCGTCCATTCATTATTCAGTCCTGGGAAACTAAGTTTGCTGGCCTGTTGTCAATTACAAGTCCATGAAGGAAATAGCACAGACAGTTGTTGGCCTACTGAACTGAACCAAGTTCCAACAACATGACCTTGCTATAACTAAGTTGCCAACAAAAGTCTCAATCTAATTTATTTTTCCAAACATGAATGCTTGTAGCAATCTGAAAACTATTCAGACAACCCCTTCTAAATAAGCAACTCCTGCCTGACAAAAAAAACTCCAGAGTGAATATTTGTTTCTGTTATTATACTGTGACTGATAGGTCAGTCTGACTTCGTCTTACCCCATGACCTCTGGTATTAGCTCTGGTTGGACGAGCGCATGGCCTGACAGTGTGGGCCGAGTGTGTCTGGTTGTGTTTGGTAAATCACTGACTTTATTTGAACAACATTTCAGCTTGGCATGGGGAAGGGGGCTGGGAAGGGGTGTGTGTTTTAAAGGATGGGGGGGAGGTGAGAGGGGGGGGTGAGAGCAGGGGAGGGAGGCAGGGCAGCCCAGCTGAGCAAACTTTGACTTTATTTCACATCCTCTCGATGGTATCCCCCACCACTGCATACAACCACAGACCTTTTAAAGCTCCAGGCCTGAGTAAAGGGCAGAGCTGTTGTAAAGTAGATGTGAATTTATGAGTATTCAGCAACCCCGGTTATGCAAAAATTACAAACTATGCTTTCCTGATAACCTATAAGCATGAGGTAAACATTTCCCAATGCCACTAATATGATGTTAAAAAAAATCGGTCTGTGTGACAGGTGTACACATGTGGATGGAGAGATTGTCTAGACTAAATTAATCTTAAACTAAATTCCTTTTTTAGAAGAGGTTACAACCGACCTGAAAATGCCTAATAGTCCTACTTAATAAAGGAGAATGGGCTGCATGTACAAAAGGTGGATCTCGTGGGGACTTTCTCCAAAAGTTAGTGTTCATCTAAATTTCTCTGTCCCAAGCGCGCGCGCGCGCACACACACACACACACACACACACACACACACACACACACACACACACACACACACACACACACAAACACACACACACAATTTCAATCTTTGCTTACTGTTGCAAGACTTTAGGTCCCGATGGATAATGGGTACCACGGCCTTCTCGTGTAGGTAGTGCATCCCGCGTGCGATCTGTACGGCCCAATTCACCAGGATGTGTGGAGGGATGCGCCTTCCGGTCAACGCCCGGTTCAGTGTCCCGCCTCGGGCATACTCCATGACCAGGCACAGGTTGGGCTCCTCCAAACACACTCCCTCCAGCTTAATAATGTTGGGATGCAGCAGCATGGAGAAAAGCTTCGCCTCCTGTCTAACACCGCCGGCGGTAGCCGTTATGTCCTCGTCTGGGTCTTGCCGAGCCGCCTTCACTGCGACCTCCTGATCGTTCCATGTGCCCCGGTAAACTTTGCCAAATCCGCCCACGCCTATGATCTCCTCTAGTACCAGTTCACTGAAGGGGATATTGATGGGCGAGCTCGGGACCCGCTCGGGTACCCCCACCACCACCGACCCACTCGTAGCGGGGAGACGGTAGATAGCGGGCTGGTAGGTGACATAGTTGGAGGGGAAGATCCCGACCCGGTGGTTGATTTTACCCGTCCACCAACCCTCGTCTCCGGAGATTGCTACGTCCTTGGACAGGACCTCCACCACGTCCCCTAGCCGGAGGCTGAGCTCGTCCTCGCCGCTTGCCTCGTAGTCATAAGCGGCTGTCCACAGGGACCGAGTGGGGCACAGCGGGGCAGAATGAGCCCACGCCCGCCCTGTAGGGGAATCTGTCCATGCATGCTCCCCGGTCTCACAGCCGCCCGGCCGCCCTTCACCGTTTGGGAAAGCGGCCTGCGAGACATCCATTTCTCGGTGGCCGTGGCGGCACCATAGGGTGCAGAGCTTTTAGAGCAAAAATTATAGAAAAAACTTTAAACCCGTGGGGGACAATTTTTTGAAATCCTCATGCTGTCACATCCACGAGACACGCAAGTGGGAACAGAGGGGGTTTCCCTGCTGCGTAACACCGTGTCCAAAGTCCTGCGAGAGAGTGTGTCTACCAGCCTGGATCCACGTCGCCACTCCAGCAAAACTGTATGAGGGTCAACAGGTTGTTGCAGGGTAACTGCGCTTCGCCGAAATACTTTTTTTTTGCTAATGTCACCACTCTATGGACTGGCGGTTAAATAGCACTATAAAGTTTCGGTTATTTCCCAAATAATCTTAAATAATCTCAGTTAGGAGAGAAGCATCAGTCCACAATATAGTCTCTGCTCCTGCTCCATGCTAACGTGGACAAGCTAAAGTTAGCTAACTACCGATGGAGCTAAGTTACCAAGTAGTCGCAGGTGCCGCTTGGAGGTGCACCTGCCCCGTCCGCTCGAACCAGACACCGCGAGGCTCCGTGGGACAAGTTTCTCTCCGACATTCGCCAGTAAAAAGCTCATGTAGTCACCGGAACTCGGAATATGAAGCTCACTTTCTCGTTTATGGACTTTTAACAGGAATTTCTGCTAGCGGGTTAGCTTAGCATAGGTCAGCCCGTTGACTGGTAAGGCTGTCCGAGGAAAAAAAGTTGCTCCTCACAGCTTTTAAGATCGGTTATTCCCAAAGTGTATTTCTCCCCCGGAGAAGCGATGAACAGCTGACGGTGGAGCGTTCAAAAAGCACATCAGACATCCTGGACTTCAACGCAGCAACACGGGAATAAAAAAGATACACGTGAAGGAAAAAAAAATACGTCAACTTTAATAAAAACAACCCCCCAGTTAAAGTAGTCGCCCAGACCAACTCGGACCCAGCAGTGGCTGAGCGGAGGAGTATCTGGGGGACACTGCTCTCGCTGCTGGCTATGCTGCTCTCTGATTGGTGGATTGTCTGACATGTGACCGCAGCAGCAGGGAGGGGGGAGTAAAGGGGGGTGAAGAGGGAGGAGCCACCATAGGAATGTGTGAGGATAGCGCGCCTTCAGGGAAATGATGGGAATAGTGGACCACATAGGATAGCACGCACAGTGTTTGTTTGGGAAGCTACATGGAAAGCATAGCTTTGCAAACTACCAAAAACTTCACACTGAAATGAGTTGAACTAAAGGGAACTCTAGGGACTCCGAGTCCTTACTCTGGAAACCTTTGTTCAAATTAGTAAAATTACAATAGGCTACACAAATAGCAAAATATTAAGAAGGTCTCATGCCAGCAAAAAAATGCCACTGAGTTTATTGCATCTCAGGTCTGTAGCCAGCCATACCTAAACCAAAAATAACATTTAAATAACATTAGGTAATAACAAATAAAAACTAAAACATGTAAAACAATTAGAATTTTTTTTTTCATAGGTGCAGACAATCTGGCTTCCTGGAAGTTGAATAGCTCTGAAATCTAAACATGTCCTAAATAAAACAGTCCCATCTGGACTTTTATAAAGAACACATTGGAAGCAATGTAAAATTTGTGTTGTACACAAATCTGGATTGTCTAATATCTGGGGCTCGAAAGGGGTTCAATAAGAGAAGCAATGGTCAAATTCAAATTCTTCTTACTCCTTTCAGAACACCAAATGTGAACAAAAGAGTGATTTTACTGTTTGAAGGCCTGGCTAATAACTATAACTGCTATAGCACTTCTACTGTAATGGTGTTGTAGCTAAAGGCTCAAAACAAAAGAAGATACACAAATATAGGGGGAGATAGATAGATAGATAGATAGATAGATAGATAGATAGATAGATAGATAGATAGATAGATAGATAGATAGATAGATAGATAGATAGATAGATAGATAGATAGATAGATAGATAGATAGATAGATAGATAGATAGAGAGAGAGAGAGAGAGAGAGAGAGCGAGCGAGAGAGAGAGATATAGATAGATAGATAGATAGATAGATAGATAGATAGATAGATAGATAGATAGATAGATAGATAGATAGATAGATAGATAGATAGATAGATAGATAGATAGATAGATTATTTCAGATGCAAATAATCAACCATCAAAAGTATACTCCTACTTTAATAGGCTAATAATAATGCAATAGGGGAGAACGGGGTAATTTGTCACATGGGTTGGATGTCACATTTGTTATATCTCGCCACCAGAGCGCGCTAGCTCTGAAATGTTGATATAAAAAAGGTCCAGAATTGGGATCAGAGGTCACATACATAGACTTCCTTGGAGTTAGACTGCTGCATTTCAGGTGAGAGGATGTTTTGTGTTTTTCATGTCAAATTCAAAATATTTTGCTTCTCAGTATTTTTCTTCTAGGCTTTTACACAATGGGTTTATAACAAAACACTTGTTACCCTCAGAAAGTGTGAAGGGTAAACTATAGTTTAGATTGTGGTTAGCAAGCTAATTAGTTGTCAGATGGTTGTTGGCCTTGATGCTAGCAAGAAATTCAAGTTGGGGTTGGTCGTCAAATTTTTTGGGGGGTTGGTTGTCACATGTTATCTCAAGGCTGCAGCCAGAAAAGGAACCCAATAACGAAAGAAATGGTCCAGCTGTATCCTCACTGACACCCCAGAGAAGGAAAGAATAGAGCAGGAAAAGGCAGCTAGCAAGCAAAAGAAAAAAGGGCAACACAATCAAAACAACCCAGTGCATCCCAAACTAGACCAGCTGCCAAGGCTACAGAACGTTATGTAGGCCTATTTGTCAACTTGACAATGCAATTAAACATTCAAATTTGGTTCTGCCTCCTTGCCTTCTTTTTAAGATTTTTCCCATTAAGATAACATTGTGACAAACAACCCCATAGTGTGTGACAACCGACCCCTTGATGGGGTTGGTTGTCACAATGTGTCAGAGTGTCTTTGATGGTAAATTACTTCTTCATTACAATAAGTTGGAAAAAAAGAGAGACACACATTTCTAGCCAACACCTTAAGCTTCAATTTAATGTAGGAATGGCTATTGACAGATGTTTTGGTGATGAGCAATTCTCACTAGAGTAAAAAGTGTGCCTACTTACCCCGTTCTCCCCTAATAACGATACAATGATATTTCCCTAGGCCTTTATATTAATGAGCGTTTCGTTATGGATTATGTTCTAGCCATTCCAACCGCATAGCCTAGTCAACAACACGCACACGCACACACACACACACACACACACACACACACACACACACACACACACACACACACACACACACACACACACACACACACACACACACACACACACACATCTATAGGTCAACATTGTGTCCTGATTGTATGAGTGAGTTTGCCTGTAAAACCGCTTGGCTGCGTGGGTAGCCTGCGCACATGAACACTGAAGGTGGGCATCGTATAATAGGAGAGGATGGAGACGGAGGGAGGCAGAGAGGGGGAGTGACAGGGGAGGAGGGGAGGCGGTCAGAGCTGCGCATCTGTACAGGCAGCGAGAGAAGGAGAGGGAGAAGGAGACGAGGAGCAGGACAACATGAGGACCGCGGCAGCAGCAATGGACGAATCGACTCTGGGATGGGAAAAGGCAGCAGACGAGAGGAAGACAACGCCGAGGAAGACCGACAAGGCATGAGAGAGAAGGCTCCCGATACGTGCTACATCGCCCCAACATGGAGGCGTAGCGACAGTTGCATGCATTAAGAAGAGATCACTTCATTGTAGCCTAGCAGCCGCGGCAGCCCCATCCCGTCCGTCCAACCTGAGCGGAGAGGAGCAGAGATGGTCTCCCAGGTTGTGCAGACCCTGCGTCAGGGAGTCTGGGCATCTCTGACCGGGGGCTGGTACCACGACCCGGACCAGAACAAATTCAACAACTCCTGCCACCTCTATCTGTGGATATTTCTCCTCATGTTGCCCTTGTCTCTCCATCTGGTGAGTTTATTTGATTTTTTTAAATGTATTTAGGCTATTAAGGGAACATGACGTTCAAGGCCGCGAAGGGGGTGTGAGGTGCACGCAGGTAGGCTATACCCTATAACGTTTTCTTGTTTTTCTTGCGTCCTTATAAAACCTTTCTTGGATAATCCCCCTGCTGCTCTGCGAGAATCTTACACCCTTCATTGTCTGCTTGCCACAGAAGGAGATTCTAGGCTATAAAGAAAACTGCACTGTCGCAGTGTTTTTCATGTTATGCGGTGACGGAACGCATGGCTGCTCCAGGATGTGGCAGTGGGAGAGCCATGAAGGCGTGATACTGTGGTTCACTAATATTTTACATCATGTCATGGCCTTTGAAATAGGTGCATTTCAAAACAGGCTGCATTAGTCCTATAGTGATAGCCTGTTATCCTGAATGGAGGAATTCCATTTGGGATTTGTTACAGCCCTGTACAGTAGATCATAAAAATAATACAGCAGGATGGTGGCACGAATACCTGACGGAGTTGCTCATAGGTCAAACACCTTGACCTTAGCTGTGATGAAGTAGCTTATGTCACAAGTCTCATTCCTCTTGAAACTAAAAGATGGTGTCACCACAGCCATTTTCAGGTCTCAACACACTAAACCAGAGCTAACTGTGTGGCCAATGTGTGATCAGATTAACCCCAAATTAGCTTTCCAGGAAAGAGTTTTTAAGGCAAAGTGTAGCATAATGTGACTGGAGTGTGATGGCTCAGAAGCCTGCCACTAAAGCTATATCAGACTCTGGTTGCCAACAGTGTTGACACTCTGTTTGGAAACACAAACTACTCCCCCACGCAGAAACACCACACAAAGCTTTCCCAGGAGAGATGTTTCAAATTTCAAGATTATAAGCATTTTCATCCGAAGGTCGCACACAACACACACACACACACAGTGCATGGTAAACAAGGGCAGAAAGTAAGAATCAAAGGTAAGCACAAATTACACTATGGGCTATACATTTAGACAATTTGCAGACATACATGAGGATCCATATCCAACACAGCAAGACATTTTCTCCCAGCCCAGCATTACTCATATATCAGCATGATGCAGACGCTTTTGTCTTTAATCTTCCTGTTCTTTTGCCATGTGCCATTTTACTCCCCTGGGGATCAATACACTTCATTAATCCACCAGTTAACCAATTGAGTTCCTGTTGTTCACTGAGCTCGTAATGCACTCGGCAAACAGCGTGGCTGCGGGACTTATTCTTTGCAGTAGGGTGTGTAATAATACACATATTCGTACCAGACCTTCACAATACAGGCCGTACCGTACCGAACTGTACCGTGCCATACTGCAATTGTAATTTTAGTGTGTAAATAGCGTCAAGGTGACTTTTGTGTACTGTTACACCCCTACTTTGCAGAATTTTTCCAATCCACATTCAAAAAGATAAGAAGACATACTGTAGTTAGTGCTTTTTCAGAGTGAGGCATATACTGGTGATGATGCAGCTCTTCTCCTCTGGTCCCCACAGGCCCTGCCCCCTACCACCATGGCACTGAGCATCTATTGCACCTCCATCACCGTCTTCTTCATCCTCATCAAGCTGGCCAACTATCGGCTGCACCTGATGTTTGATGAGGGAGAGGCAGTGGTCCGCAGCAGCCTCTCGGACCTCAGCAAGGCTCCGGAGAAGAAAAGCAACGCCTCCGACTCCTGCCTGCCCGCCAGCATCAGGTAAACCCCTCTCCCAAATTCAGTGGGATTTCTAGAGATGCACCGATCCACTATTTTTCAGTCTGTTCCAATTCCGATATCTGAGTTTTTGGATATCGGCCGATACTGTCTGATATCATAATTATTATACATTTCTTTGTCGGTGCTGATGTTATGTGTTAGGTTAGGAAGGATTATGCAACACAGCAATAATTTAAAAGAGGAACAAATATACAATTATGAATAAAGGTTTATCTTAACTGCTTTGGACGTTTTGAATACAGAACTCAACTTTTGAATTGCTAAATTATTTTAAATGTGCGCTATATCACATAGCAATAGTCTTTAAATTTAAGATTATTTCGTAGTAAAAACAATTTAGATTTATCAAAATGAAACTAAATAAAACGTTGTCAGTCCTATAGATAGATTGCAGCCATACCGGAAGTGATACCGATATTGGATCGGATCGGTCCCATCCCTGAAGTAGCTGAAAAGTTCTGGCTGAAAAAGACTGAATACAGTATGTGGTCTCAGCTCTTTCAGTGTGTTAGAGGCCATAAAGAGAGATCTGCAGTTAAAACTGTTTCTCTGACAGCGTAACTGAAAATATATTGAGTTAAGAGTAAAAGCTGGGGTATGTGATTTCTGATTGGTCAAAGTTAACATGAGCTGAACACATTGACCAATCAGAGCGAGGCTCCGATTCTCTGTTCTTATTGGCTGTTGGGACTGTCCATTCACTTTGGAACGACTTTGCTGGTGTAGAGCTTATCAGGGAGGGACCATAGGGGAGGGACCAAAGAGAACAAGTGGAGTGGTTGAGGTATTTGGATTCGAATCTCTATCCCATCTGCCATTTTCTCCCAAAATCCTGCACCCCAGCTTTAACGGCTTAATCATGACAAAAATGTATAACCAGAGAATATTTTCTTTAACATGATAATTAAGATTCCCCTAGAAAGATACTGCAAATACCACAAACTATTTAATTTTTGCTGCTTGTGTTTCAAGCTGCTACTATGCTAGGTTAGTCATTAAAAAAATCTAGGCCAGAGGGCTATATCCCTAATGATACAACTTAATTATTACCATGGAATTGTACATTTAGGCCCGCGGCCTCCTTTTAGAATAATGCCACTAATACTAAGTATAACCACTGTGATGGACACCCTCTTTCTTTACAAGTCACCTATTCTTCTCAGTCCTCTCTTTCGTCAAGATCAGATTGGTTTCACGATCAAATATCTCAAAGTGGGATAAACACTTTATCGTGGTCTGCACAAGATAAACCCATCTCTTCATGTTCTCTATATGACTGTGTTTTTGAAAAAAAAATTCTTTAAAATCTTTGAAGGGCTTGTAGTGATAAAACCAAAAAGAAATCCAGCCACAAAACACACATATTTTTAGTGCTTTTTCATCTTAATAAATGAGTGTATTTTAGTGTTTAAAACACCAGAAGCTTGGATGACTGATTATTATACAACCATAGAAGTCTCCACATCACTTCGTTCTCGCCATTTTCATTTCTCTTCTCTTTCGCCCCAACAGGAAGAGCAGCACAGTGCCGGACAGCGTTGCCATGACGATGTTGGGTAGGAAGCGTCCCAGTCCGGTGATCCAGGTGACAGTGAAACAGACTGAAACCGACCCGGGACTGATCGGGGTGGTGAGTGGCAATTTAAAGGCACAGTACAATTAACACCGCACTGACCTGTACGATGTCCTGTTTCCAATCCCATGTCTCTGAATTTGACTCTGTTATAGGACTGTTCCAAGTCAGACGAAGGGTCGAAGACCGTTGAAGGTAATGTTGATCTTTGTTTGGGGTTAACTGTGATATGGATGGTTAACTATCAAAGGAAAATTCTGGATGAATGGGAGGAGAAAAATAAGAAATGCTGATGAACAAATTGGGCAATTGGGGAAGTTTGATGAGTATGAACATGATGTGAATCCTATGAAGCAACAATTCATGTCTTCACTGTCACATTGGGTCAGTTTCATAAAGATTTACTATAGCTTAGAACTAACCAATAGAAACTTTGCATATCTTTGTTTGTAGTATAATTTGAAATCGCAAATGTAATCAAAATGTAGTCTATGTTTTATGATTCTGGGTACTCAATTAGGGGTTGCCATATCTAAAGTCAGAGAGATAATTTTTTTAGTTTTTTGAAGCATACCAAATTTTCTGTAAGTGGAGCAAATTCATTGTTATGGACATTTTAAGTTTGATACAGTCGTTTTTCTTGTGATTAAAGGGAATTAATGTTCTTTGATGGAAAATATGGAATAAGCATTAGAATGCGTTTTTTGTGCTATAGGAAGGTTTGCCATTGATTCAAAAGAGCTAAGGTTGATTTGTAGAGGTACTGGTCTGGTACTTGAATGCAAGACAAAACAGAGTTGGATTTAAAGAAACACATGGGAATAAAGCTTACAGTGGGTTGTGACTGATGATGGGAGGAACATAAGTATTGTGTAGTTTAGTTTTTGGAACAACATAGAGTCAACAGAAATGGGCCATTGACATTGGTGAAGTCAGTTTGGCTGCTGAAACTCCCTATAACCTGCAGAGATATTGCTTTTAGCCTCACACCAAGGTACCAACGTAATGGTACATGAAGCTGTTTTCTTATCAGTTGACTTAAAGATGACCCCTAGTGATTCTTGGGGGGATCCTAAAATGACACATGGTGATAAGTGATAAGTACACACTTAAAGAACGAACACAGGTTGTTGAAAGACAGCAGCTATACATATAACCACAGGTCAGCATCAATCCATCTCTTGTTATTGTAGCCACTAGGGCTTGTGTGTGTAGTTTGGGGGAAGCAAGTGTTCTGTGTGGTGTATTGACAGAATCAGTCTTTGCTGGAAGCCAACTCTTGTTCCTCCTCCCTAATCGACGACTTCCTTTTCTGCGAACACAGTGTTGTTGTAAATGTGCTCAGACAAGCGCAGAAAATAGCAGGGCAGCAAACAAGACCAGCTGACTGCTTCCAGTAAATGCATGATGACCTAATGCACTGGTCATTAGTCAAAACAGTCAGCTTGCTGAAGAAAGGCAGAGAAACACTATATTACATTGATTGTATTGTATTAATCGTATGACAATTCATTGTACATTTCTAAGACAATATTGGTACTTGTTTTTAATAGCAGCAGGATCAGGTCATTGTATTGCAACAATTACATGTCACTGGCCATTATGGCTAATCTTGCGCGTAGTCACGGCTGCCAAATAAGAGGCTAATATTTTCATGGCAGGTTTTTTCCCAATAAGAGCAGCTTTATTATGATTTTATTTTTTAAATGTGTATTTCTTTTCATTCCAGGACAGGGTGAGATTGCTGCAGAGGAGAGGCCTGTGGAGGGAGGCCTAAACCAAAGCCCTGAACCTTCTCCAGATGACCTCTCCAGCCCCAATCCAGACCAGGCCGCCCCGCTGCTGCAGGCCCAGCAGAGGCCCCCATCCCGGGCCGAGAGAGAAAAGATGCGGCCCAGGTCTGCCAGTGGCACGGGGAAAATGGATGCAGAAGTAATTGAAACTGGAGCCATGAAAGGAGGAGTGGACATTCAGAGGTCTTTGGCTGGGACAGACAGAGAGACAGAGAGAGAGACAGAGCAGGACATGACAGAGAAGGAAAAAGACAACGAGGAGAAAGAGACGAGGGACACGGAAACGGCCGATGAAGGTCTTCCTCCCTCCAAGGGAAGCGAAGATGTGAGCGAGGAGGAGAGTGAGGGGCAGAAAGAGTCCCCGGATGACAACAATAACTCACTGGAGACTCCCCAGGATGATTTCATCGACATCCCAGAGACTCCTGCCCTGGTAGGGTCTCACATATACAGTACATAAAACTAGACTATATTTATTATGTTTGGGAGGTATTAAAACCTCCTACAAGGAACTTTTAAATGTTTATGAAAGTCAACAATTTTTCTATGATGATCATAAATTAACTATAACAGCAATCGAGATAAGCGAAAACAACCTTTTTTATGCAGTTAATATAAATGCCTTTGCACGGTTCTGATTTTTCCCTGGAACTTTGACAAACCACATCCTGTGTTTATGAAAGGTACTAAATCAAAGTTAACTTTGCTTGACCGTTGTCATAGTACCATTATTAAAGGTGGAGTCAGCGACTCAGGATTGCGCTTGTTGTCAAAATCACTTTTTGTCAACATCTGTGAATATCTCTTCATGATCTGAACACACAGTATGGACAGGTTGTAGATCGTGAGGAGATACTCACTGATTATGAAAAAAATTGATTTTGACAACAAGCAAGGAATCAAGGAATCACTGACTGCACCTAACAATCTTACATAGTCACACATAAGTGCATTACCTCATCGCAACGCATCTGTATTCTCTCTTCATGGACATATTAACTTGCTTCCTAAACTCACTGCCATCACCTGCCTGGGTGGTGGTGTCGTAACAACACTACCGCCTTTGTCCAAAGGTGGCGCTGGAATCTACAAAAACTGAAAGCTCCTCGCAAGCGATCAAACTATCTTTGCATCGTGATTATTTTGAACGTTCTTGCGAGCTCTTCACTCTATCTGTCTCCTTTGTGTTGTTTGTCAGGTGGAGCAGTTGGAGGAACTGTACTGTTCTGATGAGATTGAAGTGGTTTTGGTGGACACCTCCGGTCCCGGGCCTGTGTCAGCTCGCCTGGACGACAGCGACACAGTCAAGATCATCATCACCATGAGCTGCGACCCTCAGACCGCTGCTCAGCTAGAGGAGAGCGTCAAACAAAGCCTGCTGGAGAACGCACAGGTAAAGAGTTCTGTTGGACCTGGAAACGCCTTTATACCTCATATCATCATATCATATCAACATGTCTGACATGATATTTAAGGCGAGACACTGCAGGCGAATAAGGTCAAAATGTGTTACTTACAGAATCATCTTGGAACCGTTGCCAGTTGATTTCTTGCATTAAAACAAAAATCTATTTTTTCAGATATGTTTGAATAAATATGCAAAACTGGCAATATCTATCATGTATACATTTGTTTAAATCTTTATATAATTTTTACAACATATTAGGGTTCAAAGTACAATGTTTTTACATAACAGATTTTGGATGCAGTTGAAATAATTTACTAAGCACAGGTCTTAAAAATGCATTTTCGTCATGTTTTTAAGAACAAAATGTACCATAAATCAGACAATCAACAACATATGACCAAATTCTTCTTAAGTAACCTTCATAATAGTGCTAAGAATGACTATGGAAAGTTTAGTTGATGTAAGAAGTGATTTAGAAGTTGAGATTTTTAGTGAGTTTTGAAAAGGTTCAGATAATGGCTGTTGAAAATGGTTGTATAGGAGAAATATACAGACGTAGTAAAATAAACACCTAAATGTGCATTTTGGTCCTTTTGTTTATATGAAAGAAGACTGAAGCGAAAATAGCCAACATTTCTCAAAATTGACCAGTGCTTAAAAAAACAAAATTTCTTTCTTAAGTTCATGTCTCTATAAGACAGATGTATGGTGTGTGTGTGTGTGTGTAACATGTCTTGATGTGTCCTTACCAGGCCCAGAAGGATGCGGGAGAGTGTCACATCAAGATCCCCGTCATCACCTTCGACTCGCCCGAGGAGGAGGAGAAGCTTGAGTCTGAGGAGGGAGACCAAGTAGTAGAAGAAGAAGAAGAAGAAGAAGAAGAAGTGCTGTCTGCCTCGGAGGACGACCCCACGCTGAAACAGCAGCAGACGACCACCACCAGCCAGAGCGAAGAGTTCCACCTGTGTAGAGAAACAACCAGCTCGGAGTTCACAGCACCAGAGTGTCCCGAAGAAGAACAAGACCAGGAACACTTTGATGATGACAGCGCGCCGCCCAGCCCGCTGCTGACCAATGACAACAGCTCGTCGGGTATCGATGTCCACTCCCACCGAGATGACACTGACCCTCTGGTTGAAGCCAACGTGGACTCACAGGGTTTTCTGCGTCTGCCACCAGCGTTCGGCCGCTACGGGCCCGGGGGAAGGACTCACATCCGGGGCCTGAGCATGGACAGTGGGAAAGACGCCGTGCTGCTGCTTTCAGACCGCTCACACAACACAGTACGTTGGCATTGCTGCAGCTGTGCTTTAACAAAAATGTTTTAAAGGTGCTACGAGGAACTTTTTAAATATTTTTGAAACAGTCTAATTTTTCCTCTGATGATTATAAATGACGTCTAACAGCAAAACGAGACCAGAGCAGTGCAGAGAATGCTATTTTTATATAGTTTTTCTTAATGCCCTCCTTTGTCATGGGTATACCCTCACCCAGGAACAACAGCTGGCATAGTAGAAACACTACCGCTTTTGTCCAAAGGGGCCGCTAGAATTAGCACAAACTGAAAGTTTTTCGGAGCACCTTTGATGAACATGTTAAAATAATCCAAACACAAACTAAAGTGTATAAGCAAAAAAAGAGGGATCCTTAGCAACATACAGTATAAGCAACAGATAAGTAACTCAAATAATATAGATTTGGTGTCTTTATCCCAGTTATCGCCATCCATCTGTCCATGCAAAACCTTTTTTGTCTCTTTTAATCAGACCACCATGACTAGCTCCAAATCAGATCTGGAAGCAAAGGAGGGCCAGATTCCCAACGAATCCAACTTCCTGGAGTTTGTGTCCCTGTTGGGTTCCCTCAGCATCAGAGCGGGAGCGGCCGGCTCACAGGAAGACAAAGAGGAAGCCGCAGAGGAGGGCGTATCTCAGAAAGACGGTGTGTTTCTTAACCTCCACCTCCTCTACCTTTTAAAGAATCAGAGTTAATGCAGATTTATATACATGAATGCAGACACGAATGCAATGTCAGCATTGTTTTTTTGTGATTCATTACATTCATACTTGTTCTTGGTGCATGGTCACACAGCTATAAAAGGTTAAAGCTCCATTCCATACTAATACTATCCTAATCTACATGTGATTTTATAATGAATCCATTTTAACAATGTCAATTTAAATGCGTTTTTAGCCACATTGTGCTCTAAATATGTTTAGCAGGGACCGCTCAGTTACTCATGTGAGTCAAGCCACTTAGGTTATATGGGCACGTGGACTTTTTAAAACTTTATATGTATTTTTTGTAGTGTTGAAATGGTTAATACTCGCGTTTTCGCAAGTTTTGACCACTTGGAACAAACTCAGAGCACGTAATCACAGCATTTTGCTATTAAGATATAATGGTGAACAACAAACAAGTGACAGTAGATGCGAACAGAAGACACGGCCATGTGTCAACAAATGTGTTTCATCACCTGATGAATAACACTCTCCTTTTGGTCTCCACCGAACCCTCAGGGAGATATGTATTTCACCTCCTCCTTCTGTTATAGTATCAGAGTTAATGCATCATTTTATACATAAATGCATACACGAATGCAATGTCAGCATTGTTTTTTGTGACCCGGGTGGCACAGTCAGCTGTTAGGTGTGGGGCAGGTAGCATACAGAGCTTTTTATGTGAAAATAGCTGCCCCTGCTCGCTGATGAGATGGCACTCTCCATAGAGCTGGTGGGAACTGCACAGTTAGCTGATCATTCTCTGTGGGTTCATCGCTATGAGCAACTCATTGCAACGTTAACAAAGAAATATTCTTTCAGTTTAGTTTAGTTTAGTTTAGTTTTAGCTTTAAAGACATGGGACAAGGGTAACATTTCTGTTCATTTCCACTTGATGTGTTTGCAGAGAATCTGAGTGCAGCCTCCAGAGCGGAAGAGACTATAACAGAGAGCAACGCGGACAAAAAAACAGAGAGACCCAAGCCCCCTAGCAGTCTGCCTACCGACACACGGCAGGCCATACCGCCCACACGAATCCCTATAGTCTCCCCTGACAGGTACACACGCCCAAACACTCACATGCTTCACACAACAAAAATATATGCTCTCAGCTGAAACTACTCTCACACACACACACACACACACACACACACACACACACACACACACACACACACACACACACACACACACACACACACACACACACACACACACACACACACACACATTAAGCCATACTTACACACACTTGTGTTTCCTTTCTGCAGTCCACAAACGGACAGAGAGAAGGATCCAGACTACGATTCCCTGCCCTCACAAACCTCCCAGTCCGAGAGCTCCATGCTGCAGGTCATCTGCAGACCAGAGGCCACCAACAAAGAAGACGCCTACACCTTCCATACTGTGCACAGTAAGCAGCAAGCCTTGAATAACTCCTCAATGTTTCTTGTATTAAAGTTGGAGTCAGCGATTCTGGAGAATACTTGTTGACAAAATCACTTTTTGTCAAAATCAGTGAATATCTACTCACGATCCGCTACTTGTAAGTACAGTGTATCTGGTGTTAATAAACAGCATAGGCTCTGTTAACTGGTATGTAAACAAAGGTTCTGTAAACAAAGGAGGCCCACCGTAGCTAGCAACATGCCCGTTCACAAGCATGTAATTCATTAATTCAGTTTCTAAGCTGTGAATTAACACTGGATTATGTTTCATCGCACACACAGGATGAACAAGCAGTGGATCGTATGGAAATATTCACTGATTTTGATAAAAACTAATTTGACAACAAGCTTTCTCCAGAATCACTGACTGGGATTTTTTTCATGCTGGAAACAAACTTCAGTCCAAGTCAACAATGAGGTGCTGTCAATACAGTCAGTCACCCAAATATTCACCCAGATATCGAATAATATTTTAACCTTTTTTCAGCAAACATACCATGTGTGTTTGCAGGCTCCACTGGCAGCTGCAAAGCTCATACATCTGCCAGATTGAATGAATTTTTTTCTGGAATGGCTCCAAGATGTTCAGCTGCTTAGCTACAGACTCAGATGTCCCTCTGTAATGAACGTTATAGACTTAAAGGTGGAGTCAGTGATTCTGGAGAACGCAACAAACATTTAAGGTTGTCGATCGTGAGGAGATATTCACTGATTTTGACAAAAGTGATTTTGACAACAAGCATTCTCCAGAATGACTGTCTTCACCTTTAACTACTCATCAGCCGGATATACGTTACCGGACATTTATGTATCTGTGTGTTTATGTTTGCCTCACCAGGAGACAGGCCTCGTAAGCTGTACGCAGAGAGAGCTCTCAACCTGCCGCTAGGAGCAGAGCTCATCACGGGCAACATGTGGTACTGCTGTCAAGTCTTTATTTCACTCTCTTCCTCTCCCTCCTCTTCATCTCCACCTCTACCTGCAACAAGATTTTTTCTTTCTTTTCCTGCATGTTCCTCTTCATCTCACCTTATTGCCTTCTTCCATCTCCACTCCTAAAGCATTATCATCACCTTTACGATCTGGTTTGATTGACATTAGCCTGTTGTGTGTGTGTGTGTGTGTGTGTGTGTGTGTGTGTGTGTGTGTGTGTGTGTGTGTGTGTGTGTGTGTGTGTGTGTGTGTGTGCTTGTGTGTGTGTGTGTGTGTGTGTGTGTGTCTTCAGTGACCTGCTGTCAACTTCTTCCAACTCCGAGTGTCAAGACGGCCTGGCGGGCGGTCACACTGACTGCCCTTTCCAGAGACGCATCATCCCCGCACACAGGCTCCGGCCAAGAAGGACGCACCCTGAGATCTTCCAGGTGTCTGTCCATCTGCTTTCACCTTTTTTTCTTTCGTGTTTTGCCTACCAATTTGATTCTCTCGATATGCTAAGACTGAAGAAAGAAAAAGATTTGAAGCTGTACATATGAAAGAGAGGGTGGTGTCTAGGATGTTACAATTGAAAAAAGAAACATCATTTTGTCCTTGTGTGTAATTTGCAGTTGAATTCATTGTGGGTATAACTTGTTTGTGTGTGTGTGTGTGTGTGTGTGTGTGTGTGTGTGTGTGTGTGTGTGTGTGTGTGTGTGTGTTTGTCAGGAAGAGGACTCTTTGGACGAGTCGTCAGAGACTTCCACTCAGGAGAAACCGACCAGAAAGATTTATTACAAACTCAAACTGTTTCCTGGGAGGTGGATCAACATTTTATATGACCGACTCACCCTCCTTGCCCTTTTGGACAGGTAATACGCACACACACACACACACACACACACACACACACACACACACACACACACACACACACACACACACACACACACACACACACACACACACACACACACTATTTAGATTTGACAATGGTACAATATTTTGATTAGTAAACTGGATTTTTCCCCCCAATTTTATACCATTCCATGTTCGTGCTGTCAGTGGTTAACATGATTTTCCGATGAAAAAGCTGAATTTACTTAGGCTTAGTTTAATTTAATTGGGCTTAGAAAAAACGATTTAATTTTTTTATTTAACCTTTATTTAACCAGGTAAAAACCTATTGAGATTAAAAATCTCTTTTTCAAAGGTGACCTGGCCAAGACAGGCAGCAGCACAATGAACCACAGTTACAGACAAACAATTACAGACAAACACACAGGGACCAAATTAAAATAGCACTAAAAAATGTAAAGCAAATCAATTCACACTGCAACAATTATTTAAAACACTGACATCTTAGGGAGTCTAGCTCAATTTCCTTCATTTTCGACTTAAAGGCGTTCAACGAAAATAATTCAACACGTCCTAAGTCTCTCTGCAGCGTATTCCACACAGTGGGGGCAGAGTATACAAAAGCCTTTTTACCCTGTTCTGTCCGTACATTGGGGACAGAAAGCAACACCAAGTCCTGTGAACGTAAAAAGTGTGGACCAGCACTTTTCCGCATAATAAGGGAGCATACATAGCTAGGTAGCACACCAAGTATTGCCTTATAAATAAATGTGCAATAGTGACTGAGCCTACGAGTGGACAAAGCAGGCCATCCTACCCGAGAGTACAACTGGCAGTGGCGAGTCCGAGCCTTACAGTTTGTGATGAATCTCAGGGATGAATGGTACGCTGAGTAAATCATATTAAGACACTGAACAGAGGTATGCATATATAACAAATCACCATAGTCCAGAACAGATAAAAAAGTAGCAGCCACCAGTCGCTTTTTTACATTGAAAGAGAAACACATCTTATTTAGAAAATAAACTATAAACCTTCAGTACATCTTACAGTATCTTTCCTTCCATTAATGTCATTTTATTGTTGGTACATTGTATATAAACACTACTTTGACATTCTCGTTTGTCTTTCTATGTGTACGTATAGAAACCAGGATCTTCTGGAGAACCTAGTAGCAGTCCTCATGGCCTTCATGGTTTCTTTCCTGGGATTTGTGCTTCTCAACGACGGCTGCTTCAAAGACTTCTGGGTCTTCCAATTCTGCCTGGTCATTGCCAGCTGCCAGTACTCATTACTGAAGGTAAAAAAAATAAGAAAATAAGAAAACGAAATCTCGGAGCTAGGAAGGAGGTGGATAATACCTAAACTTTACCTCCTGTTTGCAGCCAATAAATGATAAGCCGTGTAACCATGGCTTTGAACAGTTTACCTGAATATTTACTGTTGACCTGTTTGGACCGAACTGTGAGGAAAAATCAAAGCTAAGGATTGAATGATATGTGAGCTGAGTATGTGCACCACATTGACGTAATATACGGGAAAAAGTAAAACCGACCTTGTATTTGCCGCTTCTTATTTTTATCTACAAATGGATGGTGATTCAATATTGTCCCCTCTGTGTTTTGTTTTCCAGAGTGTTCAACCAGATGCAGCTTCACCAACACATGTGAGTTTGATGTTACTTTGTAACCGAGTCTCAGAAGAGTAAAGGCAAAACAAAACAAAAGGATTCTTCTTTAATAAAAAATACTTCTACAGCAATATCTTCCCTGTTGGTCAGTTAGAGCTTGTTCTTTTTTTACTGATGCATGTTGTCAGTCTTTTGCATATGATTTCATGGATTTGAAAACAGTTCCCTTTTCCCAATTAAACATTTTGCTGCGCTACTTAACCTGACCCAAACTTTCTACCAGTGTTTGTGACTGTGATTCCCACAGATATTAGTTTGGCAGATAATGACATAGTGAACTGCTGCATCATCCTTACCTGTGTGTGTGTGTGTGTGTGTGTGTGTGTGTGTGTGTGTGTGTGTTCATGTGTGTGTGTGTTTCTCCAGGGTCACAACCAGCTTGTGGCCTATAGCCGAGCGGCGTACTTCTGTATCTTCTGCACTCTGATCTGGCTGTTGGAGCAGCTGCTGAGGAGGAAGGACCTGCCCGTCTTCACCCTGTACGGAGTCACCATAGTCTGCCACGACGCGCTGCACTTCCTAAGGGACCTGCTAGTGGGTAGGGAAGAACACATTGCTATTGTTTATGATATGGCTTTTTTGTTATTCCCTGTTCAAAACATTCAGATACTAAGAGGTGTCTTCTGTTTGATTGCGTAAAAACAGGTTTTACCTACTGCTTCCCCATCACTTTCCTGGTGGGCCTCTTCCCTCAGATCAACACCTTCACCATCTACCTGCTGGAGCAGATTGACATGCACCTCTTTGGAGGGACAGGTTAGTACACCACAGCATTAAGTATGCATCTTTTTACATTGTCTTTATATGAGTCATGTTTATGTGTTGATGTGTTGATGCTACTCGACGTGCCTTTTTATTGTTCATCAGGGACAAATGACGTGTATTGAATTGAATTGAATGAATGGAGATCGTGCGTGGATGCTAATTATTAGATTTATTTTGTTATTTCTGTAAACTCTGAATGGCTCTGGCTTGAGTGCAGTGTGTGTAATTCGTATTCAAAGCCTAAAGCAACTTGATCGCATTCATTTTAAGTTTTTATCTATAACATCAAATAACTGAGAACAATCAACAACAAAAAACTTCTTAAGCTACTCAGAAAAAAAGTGAAATGTCCAAAACTCTTCAATGTCTATAATTGTGTGTTTATTTGTAAACACCAATTGCTTTCAGTAATAAAAAGCTGACTAATAAAATACAATATTCAGGGCCTTTAATTAACTGTGAATCTTATTGATTTAAAAAAAAAACTAAACGTTTACAGATTTACAGTACACGCTTAGCTTTGTTTATCATTTGTTTAGTTCTACCACATTAATTTCCCCCCACTTTTTGTGTCTCAAGCTGCCACCAGTCTGGTCTCTGCGGTCTACAGCATCCTACGCAGTCTGTTAACTGTGTCTCTGCTCTATGGATTCTGCTTCGGAGCGCTCAAGGTAAAAAATGAACCAGCTATTAAACAAAACAGAGCATAGGTTGGAGATGTGAATACAGCCTCCTTTTCTTCTGCTCGCATCCTTTCCTCAGAGCTAAGAAGTGAAAATGTGCTCATTCGCTTAGTTATAAATAGCAGGCAGCCAGTCGATGCGCTGCTAGTCATCCTTAAAAAAAAACGACTACAAGCTTTTAAGATGTGAAAATCTGAGCAGCTGACTCCGGCTGTGAAGCCGCTTGATGGTGTGATTCATACCGGTGTGTGTGTATGTGTGTGTGTGTGTGTGTGTGTGTGTGTGTGTGTGTGTGTGTGTGTGTGTGTGTGTGTGTGTGTGTGTGTGTGTGTGTGTGTGTGTGTGTGTGTGTGTGTGTGTGTGTGTGTGTGTGTGATTACAGGAGCCGTGGGACGAGCAGCACACCCCAGCACTGTTTTCTGGTTTCTGTGGCCTTCTGGTGGTCTTTTCCTACCACCTCAGTCGTCAGAGCAGTGACCCCACTGTACTAATGTGAGTACCAGCAGTGTGTGTGTGTGTGTGTGTGTGTGTGTGTGTGTGTGTGTGTGTGTGTGTGTTTGTGTGTGTGTGTGCTTGTGTTTGCATGCACACACTTAATTCCATGTAATTGTCTTTATACTGTATTAGAGATTAGGGAAATTTATGGAAAAAAGAGAGCAGAATATATCGGCATGAAGTACTGAATGGAAATATGGTGGATTACTATATTCTACAATCAATGAAACATTTTTACACTTTATTACAAGATGAGGTATTTTCACTCAAGTAAATTGTGACTAAAAAAAGTAGTTTCAAACACATTTTATCAAGTTGTCAGTTGTATTAAAGTTTGTAAAAAAATAAAAATAAAAAAATCAACACATACGATCATATCATTGTACGGATGTGCCGTTTTCCTTAACAGGTCTCTGATCAAGTCAAAGATAATGCCCGCTTTGGTGGAGAGTGAGGAAGAGGAGGAGGAAGACACGGAGAGCAAAGACCCGCTGCCTGAGAAACTGCAGAACTCCATGGTGACTAAACATGATTATGTAGACAAAATATGCAAAGTTCGATCAATAATGTTCTCATTGGGAAAAATGATGAGTACTGGTTCATTTTATTATGATCTATTTTGAGGATTTAGCTCTTTTCCAGTGTTCATTTGACCCCTGTGAGCATTCTATGCACCGTTTTATCTTATTGTTTTGTATTGCAGCAAACCCAGAGCCACATTAGCTCATGTGAGCTCACAATATTACATACAGCTTATCATATACAGGGAATTATGCATCATAGGTAACAAGGCCCCTACCGCCTTTTTAGACTATTAACAGGAAGTGTAAAGCTCTTAACTTTTCTCCAGCTACTGCCTTTTTGAGCTTTAAACATTGAAGGCTAAAAGAGATTAGCCACACATAATCACACACCTTAACTAGTCTGGTTAATAAATGCGTTATTCATACAGTTTGGATTATCATTGACTGCAGCTTGTTCTCTCCTTTGTTTTATGCAGAAGGAGATTCTGTTGTCTGATGTGGTGGTGTGCTCTGTTGCCTACATACTCACCTTCGCCCTCACTGCGAGCACCGTGTTTCTGTCGCTCAAGGTGAGATTCTACAATTCGTCCCCTTTCTGTGCGCTGCCATCTACACTTTTTGCTGGAATGCTGACTCCAGTGTTTTGGGTCTAATATTTCGTTTTCATCCTCTCTCCTTTGTGATGTATTGACCTGTGTCCAGCCCTTTGTCACCATTGTGCTGTACGCTCTGGCGGGGACAGTGGGCTTTGTAACCCACTACCTCATCCCCCAGCTGAGGAAGCATCACCCTTGGTTGTGGATCTCCCATCCGGTCCTCAAGACCAAGGAGTACCACCAATTTGAACCCAGAGGTCAGCATGCTTATTTCCTTTTAGCAGCGCAGTGTGGATCTATAGGGAGGGCAAGGGTCACTTTGTAGGTCCGCCACTTTGGCCCGGACTGAAATAACTATCAGGCTAAACTAAGTTGGTGAACATGGTAAACATTTGACCTGCTTGCATTGTCATTGTGAGCATGTTAGCACGCTGATATTAGCATTTAGCTCAAAACACTGCTGTGCCCAAGTAAAGCCTTGGTGGGCAGCTAGCGTGGCTTTAGACTCTGTCTGATAATAAGGCCACCAAGTGATGGCGAGTTATCATGTTGCACCACACACTGATGAAAATGCCATCACATTTAGCCAAAACTTCAAATCTCACTGAGATCTTATCAGTAGTTTTTGAAATATTCAGTTGACTAATAAGCAATGAGGCTAAAAAACCTGGCCTCCTTGACATGACCATCTTGTCTTCAAGTTCACAACGTTTCAGTGTCATTTCCATTACTAAACAGCCATTAATAACAAACAAAAACTTCTACAAACCCTGGCCTAAACTAGGTCTCTGTGTGCTTCAGAAAGCTGTGATTCTGATCTGCTTGTGGTCTTGTGTTACAGAAGACGCGGTGCTGATGTGGTTTGAGCGACTGTACGTGGGGCTCCTGTGCTTTGAGAAGTATGTGGTGTACCCCGCCATCGTACTGAGCGCGCTCACCAATGACGGCTTCGCCCTCAGTCACCGCAAGAAACTGGGAATCCAGTGAGTGGACACATGAAACCACACAGACACACAGCAACACCCCACGCGTACCATTTAAAGATGTCTGCAGTGTCAGTCTGAACATCAGAGTGCGTTTTGTAAAGTCTTTCCTCTACCTTCTCAGCTGTGATGTTCTCCTGACGACGGTTGCTGGACTGAAACTCCTGCGTACATCCTTCTGCGACCCCAGCTTCCAGTTCCTCACCCTGCTCTTCACTCTGGTCTTTTTCCATTTCGACTGTCCACACTTCTCAGAGAGCTTCCTGCTGGACTTCTTTATCATGTCTATTGTTTTCCACAAGGTGAGAGACAAAGGGTTTCGTATGTGAATACATTAGTGTGCAGATAGATAGATAGATAGAGATGTATCTAAAAGATAGATTGATTTAGAGGCATGTGATGCCTAATGGATACAGAGACCAATAGATGTCAACTAATAAAGTTGTGGAGTAGATAGTCTCACACAGCCACACCAAACCACAGCACGTAGTATGGTCCGGCAGCACGCTATATTATTTCTGAGACTGGGGATGTGCCGTGTAGGCAGCAAGGTCTGTTTTACAGTCTATTAGCTACATTATATACTATTGATCACCTACAAAAGCCCTAATATGTCATCCTTGTTGAATACCTCTACTTGCAATACCAAAGCAGTGATAAAGCTCAGTAATGAAAACTGTCTGCCATTGTGAGCTGGCTAAAAAGCAACCGAACCCTATTTTCTTTTTACTTTGTATTGGTGACACGATTTTATTTTTTTGTGTATTTATGTGTGTTGAACTAGCAAAGCCGACTGTTGACAGAATTAGGGTATAATGTAACTGTTGGAAAACATGAATGATGACACTGCCTTTTGTCTGTGGTTAGTTGAGTTAAGTGACAGACTCTTAACAGCAAATATTACAGTATTCATTTGATACAACTACTGCTTGGTTTTGTTGTTGTTTCTGTCCAGATGCGTGAGCTGTTGCTGAAGCTCCACTTCATCCTGGTTTACATCGCTCCCTGGCAGATCGCCTGGGGCAGCGCTTTCCATGCCTTTGCTCA
Source organism: Ammodytes marinus (assembly GCF_949987685.1). Classification (NCBI taxonomy): domain Eukaryota; kingdom Metazoa; phylum Chordata; class Actinopteri; order Uranoscopiformes; family Ammodytidae; genus Ammodytes; species Ammodytes marinus. The sequence goes on along the minus strand of NC_137215.1, from coordinate 11,004,930 downwards.
GCCGTTTGCTGTGCCTCGTATCCTTCCTCTAAGGCCTGTGTGTGTGTGTGTGTGTGTGTGTGTGTGTGGATGTTAGTCTGATCAGCTTACCAGCTTTTCTTTCCTTAACTGATGTGTGTGTGTCTCCAGACTCAGCCATGCTGCTGCTGCAGACTCTACTCACCACCGTCTTCTACACACCACTGGCTCCCTTCCTCGGCAGCGCCATCTTCATTTCCGCTTACCCGCGACCAATCAAGTTCTGGGAACGAAACTACAAGTAAGGCCACATACAAAGGGAGTGAGTGAGTGAGAGTAAACAGCCTAGAGGTGTGTGGGGCAATCATTTGCTCATGTGTGAGCAAATGATTCATCACTATGGGCATGAGTACGGTAGTTAATGTTGACACAGTCCCGAACTAGCATAAATACTCAATAGCGCACCAAGTTTTCTTAAATTAATTTCACAGCTCAAAATAGTCCCAAACTATTGCACCATTTCATCTCCCTCCATATCTCGCTCACCCTTATGCAACGTTACCCCTCTGTTCCCTCTTACTTATTGATGTGAGACTGTTTGTGTGTCAGCTCTCTGAAAGCACACTCCAGAAATACTCCTGCACCTCTCTGTTGTGTGCAGACTTCAGTGAGTTCACATGGAGAAGTTTGGGACTATATTTAGACGCTGTTGTTTGTGTAAGAGCAGAAGGTCAGGGCATTCACATATATATGGCCATCCTCTCTTTCTGGAGACAGATCAATGTGATTTTAGACAGTAGTTGTCTGGATTGAAAATTATCTTTATGTCACAGTGTCTGTGGAGGTGTTTTTTATGGTACATTTTACAACGGTAATACAGTCCACAAAGGATTTGAAGTTTATTTTACATAAAAAATACTTCGGAATGCTTTACAGGCTTATTTTATGGTTTTTACTGTCTTGTCACCCGTCCCTTGCAGTACAAAGCGTATCGACAACTCAAACAGCAGACTGGTGTCCCAAGTGGATAAGGAGACAGGTGCGTTCTTTCTAACTACACTCACATCAGTAACATGCTGCATCTTTTCTTGAAACCTTTTCAAATCGAGCAGTCCTTTAAAAGATTATATTTAAAACTCTTGAAAAAATTAGGATTACTATTTGTGTGATAATTTATTTCTTAAATATCTCCATTGTGACAATATTGTAAAGACAAGATCAAAGCAGTTTTTCTTTGTGTTCTTAGCACTGAAGGTATAAATTAACGTGTAGTGTAGAATCAATAAGGGAAGAGAAGCAGCCAAACCACAAGTACTTTTTAGCTCTGTTTTAATCCTTTGTTGGCACCTATCCCATCTATCTGCCTGCCTGTACGCTGTCTCTCGCAGGGTGTGACGACAGCAACCTAAACTCCATCTTTTACGAGTACCTGACGCGCTCTCTACAGCACTCCCTCTGTGGCGACCTCATGCTGGGTCGCTGGGGCAACTACAGCGCCGGAGACTGTTTCATCCTGGCGTCTGACTACCTCAACGCCCTGGTCCACCTCATCGAGATCGGCAACGGCCTTGTCACTTTCCAGCTGAGGGGCCTGGAGTTCAGAGGTACAAGTTTGTACCGTCTCTACAAATCTACCCATCTCTCTCTCTCCCTCTCTCTCTCTCTCTCTCTCTGAATGAGTCACAAGCTAACTTAACTAAAGGTATTAATTAAAGGTAGAGTCAGCAATTCAACATTTATTTGTGTCCAAATCAGTGAATATCGCCTCACGATCTGCTACCTGTCCATACTGTGCACTGAAAAAAACAAACAAGTGTGCAAAGCCTAGGCAGATGTAAAGAGGCATGCTGCTAGCCACAGTGGGCCCCTTTTGTTTACATACCCTATGTTTACATACCAGTTTGCAGAGCCTAGGCTATGTATATACACCAGATGTTTTCCAACCTAGGAATTACTGCCTATTCATTTAGTGCTCCACATTCATGGAATACCCTGCAAAGCAATTTAAAAATGACTCCTCGTCCTACTCTTGCTATGTGTATAACTATGGTTTCTGAATTTTACACATCTCACTGTAACTGTTTTAATTGAATTTCTTGCCCTTTCATTAGTTAACCCAATTTTGTACTTTTTTCTTTATATCTCCGTTTTCCTTTGTCCATTATTTCTTATGCTTGTTTTATTGTGTTCATTGTATTTCTTCTTGCTTGTCGTCACTGTAAATGAGGGCCACCCTTAGTGTCTCACCAGTTGAAATAAAGGTCATAGAATTGAATTGAATCTAATTGACTGCTCCCCTCCATCCCTGTCCACTGCAGGTACATACTGCCAGCAGCGAGAGGTGGAGGCCATCACAGAGGGCGTGGAGGAGGATGACGCGTGCTGCTGCTGTGAGCCGGGTCACTTGCCCCACATGTTGTCATGCAACGCGGCCTTCAACCTGCGCTGGCTGGCCTGGGAGGTGACCGCCACCAAGTACCTGCTGGAGGGATACAGCATCAGCGAGAACAACGCCGCCACCATGCTGCAAGTCTATGATCTCCGGAAGCTGCTCATCACATACTACCTAAAGGTATGCTGCTTCATACACTCAACAAAAATATAAACGCAACACTTTTGTTTTTGCTCCCATTTTTCATGAGATGGACTTAAATATCTAAAATTAATTCCAGATACACAATTGTACCATTTCTCTCAAACATTGTTCACAAATCTGTCTAAATGTGTGATAGTGAGCACTTCTGCTTTGCTGAGATAATCCATCCCACCTCACAGGTGTGCCACATCAAGATGCTGATCTGACATCATGATTAGTGCACAGGTATGCCTTAGACTGTCCACAATAAAAGGCCACTCTGAAATGTGCATTGTTTTGCTTTATTGGGGGTCTGGGGACTCAGAACCAGTCAGTATCTGGTGTGACCACCATTTGCCTCATGCAGTGCAACACATCTTCTTCGCATAGAGTTTATCAGATTGTCAATTGTGGCCTGTGGAATGTTGGTCCACTCCTCTTCAATGGCTGTGCGAAGTTGCTGGAGACGGCTTATGGTGGAGAAATGAACATTCAATGCACGAGCAACAGATCTGGTTGACATTCCTGCTGTCAGCATGCCAATTGCACGCTCCCTCAATGCTTGTGGCATCTGTGGCATTTTGCTGTGAGACAAAACTGCACATTTCAGGGTGGCCTTTTATTGTGGACAGTCTAAGGCACACCTGTGCACTAATCATGATGTCAGATCAGCATCTTGATGTGGCATACCTGTGAGGTGGGATGGATTATCTCAGCAAAGCAGAAGTGCTCACTATCACACATTTAGACAGATTTGTGAACAATGTTTGAGAGAAATGGTACAATTGTGTATCTGGAATGAATTTTAGATCTTTAAGTCCATCTCATGAAAAATGGGAGCAAAAACAAAAGTGTTGCGTTTATATTTTTGTTGAGTGTATACAGTATGTGTGCATATAATGGCTATAGTGTGTATTTTCTGTCGCCCCCCTTGAGGAATTCTGTCAGCAAGCGACCACTCACTGCAGAGAAACATATGGACTCACTATTTTTTCTCTTCCGGTCAGAACAGCTGATCATACTCCTCCTGTTATCTCTCTTCTGTTCATTGATTTTAAGAGTCACTGTTATGTAGAAGTACCTACCCAAGTGCAGCTTTAATAATGCATCAACCCCTTGACATATTCGATCACCTTCTCTTCAGGGGCTGAGTGGAAATGGTATATTCCACTTGTCTCAACAGGCTTTTAAAGATTCCCTGGCCAACAGGTTAAACGGTTTGATTGGCAGATAAACGCTTATGTTATGCATTAATTATTATTACAAACGGCAGCCAGCCAAAAGTAACCGGAGGAGCCATTTATTTTTACTTTAGCTTTCCTTCTTTTAGAATGTCTGATTTTAGTCTTCCATACCCCAAAATTCATCCGATAAGATTGTTTATTTGTCATATGCACGCAGTCATTGGCAATGAGATGAGTCTCTGGCTCCCTCCAACAATGCAATATAAAAGAAGAAAATGTAGAAACACACCCTGAGACCTAAATAAACACAAAAGTAATGTGCAGACATACGACATATAGTGCAGATACAAATGTAAGTGTAAAGATATGGGGTGACATACTGTAAATATAAAGTAAAATGCAAAAACATGTAATGTTGACAAAATAGAATACTGTACATGTTAATACAAATAAAATAATAAGACAATAATAATAACCTTCCTAAGGAAATATAGTAATTAACTGTACATCATGGAATAGAATAATTTGAAACAAAAACTGTATATATGATATGTGCTGATGTGAATTATGAGTTATGAGTGGTTAGCATTATAAATATGTACTTATACATATACATAGTAGTTGCATAAACTGGTGGAGGTCGTTCAGAAAAAGCAACATGCAGAAACTAAATGTATATAGGCGTATAATGATGTCATGAGACTGCTCCTGAAACTGCAGGAAAAGATGGTGTAGTGCAAGCCAGATGTTTGTAAATGTTGGTGTGCCTAACTGTCCTGCCATTACAAGAAATATCATATATATCAATTTATGTGCATGTCGGTAGTTTCGGAAAACTGTATTGTTCAGGTTTCAGTCCACCCTGGGTTGAGCTCGGTCAGGTTTTCATCCAGATTGTGGAGACATGGGCGCTCCTGTTTGTATACTGCAGGTGATGGTTGATGACCTTCTAAATATATATAAATTGTACAATATATGTGTATTGTTATATTTCTGTATATTTAACATTTGTGTACTGTGCAATGGGCCATCCATTGTGTCCTGAATGAAGTCATTATTATTATATTAGTATACAGTATATTTCTTTCTTTCCCCTGTCCCCTCAGAGTATCATCTACTACCTGATCCACTCTCCCAAGCTGTCCACCTGGCTGAAGGATGCTGCCATCCAGGAGGCGCTGCAGTCCTACACCAAGTGGCACCACATCGAGAGAGACCCTCAGGTCTTCAGCGTGAAAATCGATGAAGACTATGTGCACTGTCTGCAGGGGGTGACGCGCGCCAGCTTCTGTAACGTCTACCTGGAGTGGGTCCAGCACTGCGCCGGCAAGATGGAGGAGGTATGTTTAAAGTTCACTTAAAGATTATTCTATCAAACTGCATTATGGGTAAGAGCAGCTGGGGGGAATTGTCTGTTTGTGCTGTTTTATCGGGCTGCAACTTATTATTTTTATTTTCGTTCAGTATTAAAATTCCTTATTTTGTCCTAACAACGATCCAAAACCTTAAATACTCTGTTTATTTTCAGAAAGTTAGGGAAACATTAGGGAGACATTTTTATATTTGAGAAAAGCGACAGTAAATGTATGACATTATTTCATATTAAATGATTTATCACTAAATACTGTAAATCTTTAATCTGCTAATTGATTTTTTGTCAATACACAATTTATTTCAGCTCTACTGTTTTTATGTATTCAGGAATGTGAAATGGGCAAAAGGAGAGAAAAGAAATTGCATCACAATAATAAAATAATATTACACCTCCTTTTAAAGTTGCAAATTGTCACACATAAAACATTTGATCACTTCATATAAATGCAGATATTTCTTATAAAATCTGTGGACCATAAGCCAGTTCATGCTTGCCTTCTCTTTGTGTTTGTGTCCAGCCTGTAGACAGTGATGAAGACTCTCCATTGGTGACTCTGTGTTACGCTCTCTCCGTCCTCGGCAGGAGGTCCCTCGGCACAGCATCACACAACATGTCCAACAGGTAAACCCTGTTCAAGCAAAAATCGAGACATCAGTAAATTAATGCACGGACTGAAAAAACTCTTTGAAATGTAATAGATCACGAGGACATGTAAACTCTCATTTGACTTAAAAAAAAATATATATATATATATTTCTAACTTCAGTTTTTTTTAAAAATTATATATAAGTGGCCTTATTGTTTTAATTGTGTTTTTATGCAATGTTCCCTTTTGTCTAAAGTGCTTCTTCAGCAGATAACTAAATATATCTTGTTCCTGATGTCATACAAATTGTAAAGCCCTTTGAGACTAGTTTGAGATTTTTTGATTAACAAAAATAAATAAATAAAATATAACCAGGAAAATATCCAAATGTTCTTCTGCAGTCATGATTACATTTAGACGTTGAATAGATAGTTTGAAGGTCAGTTTCTTGTTTTTTAATTGCATTTTTTACACATAATTGTAAATTTTAACTGTTTGCAAAGGAGCTGAAAAATAGGTTGTGTAAAAACAGTAGCATCAGATATTTACTTGCAGTTTGACCAATACACCATAAGGGGGCATTGACAGCTAAATCTTTAACCATACACATACATTCGAACACATTTCTGTCACTGCACTCGTGACGTTTTGTCTAAGAATACTTTTTAGCTGCACAATCTCTCTTTCTTTCTCTCTCTTGCTCCGTGAAGTCTGGAATCCTTTCTGTACGGTTTCAACACCCTGTTTAAAGGGGACTTCCGCATCGCCACCAAAGACGAGTGGGTTTTCGCTGACCTGGACCTCCTGCAGAAGGTGGTGGCTCCCGCAGTCAGAATGAGTCTCAAACTGCATCAGGTGAAGTGTACTATGCTTTTGTTGCTGGGAATGAAAAAAATACTTCCTGTCTGTTCGATGCAGTCAAAGCTACAGTGCGTAACTTTTTTCATATAAATTAATGTCGGTTACATACAAGCAATAGCCAAACAAGTTTATCAAGCCTATCAGCTCCACAAAACTATCTCTGTATATATATATATATATATGGCTGCAATTAAAAACTGGTGTTGTCCCCCCACACTGGCGCAGGAGTTCAGAAAAAAATTGCCAAGAAGCGCACAAGAAATATTTAAGTTGTAGAAGTAATAAAATCCACGCCTGATCACCAAATCATGTACATGCACTAACAGTGTTGATGTAATCACTCAGAAATCCTCATGGAGGAAACTGAAGTTACGCACTGTAGCTTTAAATTAGCTAAGTCTACTTTCCTTTTTTGATTTTTGCATCATATAACATTTTCTAAAAAAAGTATTTTCGCATCGGCCTTTTTTTTCTCATGCCCCTTACAATCTGATCCAATTCTACTTTGCTCTTTCATTCAATTCCTGCCCTTCCAGGATCACTTCACCTGCCTGGAGGAGACGGAGGAGGCGTCCATCTTGTACGAAGCCATCACCAACTACCGCAGCAGCCTGGTCATCTGCCACGAGAGCGACCCGGCGTGGCGCAAGGCGGTGCTGTCTAGCCGCGACACGCTGCTCACACTCAGGCACATGATCGACGACGGAACAGATGAATACAAGATCATCATGCTGTACAAACGCCACCTCAGCTTCAAGGTCATCAAGGTGAGGGAGGTGTTGACGTGTCCGGGGGGGGGGGGGATCCTATGTGCCGTTACCATGTCCCTCTAAGGAGAACTAACAAATACGCCAAATCCTTTATTCCTTCAGCGTATAAGTTATTAAACTCATACGGTAGTCATTTCAAATAACATTAGCCCATTACTTTTTTTGCCAGTTCCTTTTAATTGATAATACATGTAACAATGTCTATTCATTATCTATTTTATCTCTATTGATTTTACCATATGAACTTAATATGAGCCAGATACCATATGAGCTTAATCTCAAAGATGTCAGACTATTCTATCGTGTGAATGTGTATGACTGCTGTATGTTTGAGGTGGTGGTCGGAGGGGCCGTAGGCGCTGAATGGCAGCTTCCGTCAGTCTGCCCCAGGGCAGCTGTGGCTACTATGGTAGTTTACCACCACCAGTATGACTGTGTGTGAATGAATGGAACCTGGAACCCTGTAAAGCATATTTGAGTGCCTTGAAAAGCGCTATATAAATCCAATCCATTATTATTATTCTTTCAAATAATTTTTTCTTCAATGTTTGTGCAACACAAAAATAGCCCTGTTTATCTGTATGGGTTTCTAATCTTTCTCTAAGTAGGTAACTTTAGTAGAATTGAGATTTTTGTGCAATCAAATGTTTTGCCAGTCACCCTAGGAAGGCCATTGTAATTTTTTTTTTTTTGCCAATGGAGGAGGAAAAACATGAATAGTTCTTTTTCCGATATTTATGTTATTTCTCTTCCCTTCCTTGTTTAACTTCAAGCCTCCTGGATATAATCTGATCCTTTTTTTGTCTGGGCGGTTCCACACAGATCAATAAGGAGTGTGTGCGAGGTCTGTGGGCAGGCCAACAGCAGGAGCTGGTGTTTTTACGCAACCGAAACCCCGAACGAGGCAGCATCCAGAACTCCAAGCAGGCGCTGAGGAATATGGTCAACTCATCGTGCGACCAGCCACTGGGCTACCCCATGTATGTGTGTTTGATTCACTGCTATGCTACTGCCACATTGTCAGGACCAGATGGGTAAAGCATGGGGGCTAACAACATCACAAGGTTTTTAGGAGTGAATTCAAAGGTTTTGCATTAATGAAAAATGTCTTTGTGTTGTCGCCCGCTTCACGTTTGCAGCCTGCATGCTTTAGAAACTGTTTTGATTGAGGGATTTAACTTGACAATTTTACCTGTCTGCAGGTGTGCCTTGTTGTTGATGTTTTTTGCTTTTCTTTGTTTGTTTTTTTAGGTATGTATCACCACTAACGACATCATACGCGGGAACACACCGTACGCTCCGCAGCATTGGAGGAGGGGCTTTAAGTCTGGATGCCATTCGTTCATGGCTCTGCTCTAAATGGTTAAGGTACGTGCATATTTAAAAAAATATTTATATACTGTATAAATATCACATTATTTTCCCACATTCTAGTGTTTCATTTGTTTGGTATCATTCAGTGCACTGCATACTTGGAGTAAAAAATAAAACAACTTTTTACAAGCCTCAGAGGCCATATGTAATCGATTTCGGTTGAGGTTTATCGCCAATAATGTCCTTTTGTCTTGTACAAATACCGTTAAATGTGAGAAAAAGGTTGGAGTTGCTAAATAACACTGCAATATAATCTACTTTGCAGCAAACACTCCTGCGAAATAGATTGAATTAGGTTGAGTAACTGCAGAGTTTTCCAGCACACAGCGCAGTGCACAGTGTGCTCCTCACATCCACAGTTATCAGTTATCATCCACTTAGTTCAGCTGATAAAACAATGAAGTATGTTTTTTGAGCTATTAAAGGGGCTCTGAAAAAATCTGATTTGGGTTCAGATGATGTGCAACAGATTTTTTTTGGGAGTATGAGATGATGGTTACTCCACAGTGTTAACTTATTCAGTAAAAGTCGGCCAACTTCATGTCATTTTAAATGCATGTACAGGGTCAGCGGGAGTGCACACTCTTGGGAGAAGGGAAAAGCATTCCCTCATCTCTCCCTCTCTTTTGTTTCTCAATCGCACATTACCTTGAGCATAGCTTATCATAAAAGGCTCTGCATTAACCTCTGCAGGTCAGCTAATGTGCGGTGTGTCTTAAAGACCATGTGGCTTTCTCTTAAGCCTCTTAAGGGGGGTGAAAATTTCCCTTTCAGATTAGATTAGATTGTTAATCCTGTTTCAGTTAAAGTTGTCTCCTTAATTTTGCTAAGTAGCTAAGGAGCCAAGGAGATTGACTGTGCCGTGCCTCGTCAGCCAGAACACATTTAACTCATTTAAGAGGAAGACTGCACTGGTGTGTGTCACATACGCTAGCACAGTTACGTTACATCTTTCTGAGTGGAAGTTCATGTGTGTGTGTGTGTGTGTGTGTGTGTGTGTGTGTGTGTGTGTGTGTGTGTGGCTGTTTGTGTGTGTGTGTGTGTGTGTGTGTGTGTGTGTGTGTGTGTGTACTCATCCATCTTGAATATTCAGGCTTGCTTCACTTTTGATGGCCTTTTATGGGTCCCTTGCACTGATTCGGGCATGAATAAATAAATCAGAGCTGTGTGTGTGTGTGTGTGTTCTGCAGGGTGCGTAAGGACAACCTGACCAGCTGTAACAGTGGTGTGAACATGGAGGATGTGGACTGCGGTGCAGGTGGTTCATCCTCGCTGAGCAACAACCGGCCGTCCTCCGTCACATCCAACAGTCTGAGCCTCTACCAGCACAGAGCCAGGACCACACACAGCCGCAGACACCACAACGCAGGTACACACACACACACACACACACACACACACACACACAACTGTGTCCTTGACAAGTTTGAAATCTTAGTTGCTATTGCTTGACTTGGTCTGGTATGACCAGTAGTTTGTATTTACTAACCTTAACAGCGGTACAGCGGTTCCACAGGTTTGCTTTTAGTTTTGTGTTATCACTGTTTTATTTTTTTTTATACGGGACTCAAAGAGGACCACATGAATGTCTTTTAACAAGAGATTTATTAGCTTTGTTTTTCTTCTTTTAGATTATAAAAGTGTATTTGTGTTTGTCTGTGTGTTTTCTGCAGCCAGGAGAGAGTACCGCAGTCGGTCGGTGCAGCCTCAGAGTCAGCGTCCCCCCGTCACTAGCCAATCAGGGCCCATTCTGGACTCAGGCTCCACCCACGGGCTTGTCCAGCGTCTGTCCAACAGCCAGCTGTCCTTCAACACTTCCATAGCCTCCATATTCTCCCAGGTATACACAGAAACACAACATGCAGCCTATACCTTGCTAACCTGTACATCCTTAAGTGTGTTTTTTATTTTTACTAAGAGAATAAATATTTTCTCGCTCTACAGGTCCCTCGTCTGTCAGGGGCCGGTGGGATCAGCTCTCAGCTCCAGGCCGCGCAGCATCAGCAGCGCTCCAGCCAGGTACGAGCCAAAGCACTGCAACACCTTTGACGAATGAACATCTAAGGTCCTGTTCACACCTAATAGTTTGCTTCTTTGGTGCGCACCAGTTTAAAGCGGATACATTGTTTAGTTTTTTAGATGGTTTGGGATTGCGTTCACAAAGGCCAAACTCAAACGGACTATGCACTGTAAACAAAAGTCACGTGCACGGAAATGCTGATACAGTTTGGGGATTTCTACCATCGCCTACATTCAGGGCTGTACGCTTATTTTCTAAAGTGGTAGCACTGGTGCTAGCAAGCAAAAAAATTCAGTAGCACAAAAATAAATTTGGTAGCACACAAAGTATGATCGAAAACTTGCATGACCCTAACCCTTGCATTTAGCTCTAATTACCTTTGAGCATGTCATCTTGGTTTTATTTGAGATTCTCAATGAATATGATATCCTAGTGTGCAGTAATAATTGTAGAAAAATGAATAGGGGTGCACTGATTGCAATTTAGAAAAAAGAGTCTAACCTACCAATGGCAATTTTTTTGCTGATTCAGAATTATTTCCCCCCCATAGAACTATAAAATAATGTCTATACCTATATATTTTTATAAACATATCATTATTATATTAGGCTAATAATAACAAACATTTTTAGAACATTTCATTCTTTTAATGAAAACCATACTTTAAAACATTGAACATATAGCCTATTAAATAAATTAGTAAACATAGTTATACAATTTAGGCCAAGTTAAATAGGTTGTGTCAATCTTTGTTTAAATCATAGATAGTTACTGCTGTTAACTGCTTTCTTTATAGGTCCATGGTTGACTGCAGGGCTGAGAAGCGCTAACTTCCTGTTCTTACCTGCTTCAAAATAAGAGTCAACTCGCATTTGGCTAGTAACCAACTTTTATTGTGAAGGCACACAGGAAATGTTCTGTTTGCACACGCACTAACTTGACTGCGTTAATGTAAAGAGAGCCGTCTCCTTCCTGTTTTTAACCGTTGGTGAAGTTAGACACTATAATCGCCGCACAAGCACAAATCCCGAGCACTCATCTTTCACCAGCCAAAGTGGAGGGTAGACTTAATAACTTACTCGCCTAAGACTACATTCACCCGCATTTGGAGAGTGTTAATGTAGAGCCCTCTAAGCAGTATTGTGCAACACTCCTCTGTGTCTCAGACGGACAGCATCTGCTCATTAGCACTGGTGCGACTGGACTTGTATTCATCATCGCACGTGATCAATTTCAGTAGCAAATGCGATCAAAACTGTCGCACTGTACAGCCCTGCCTACATTACAGAGGATCGGATGGTTATTTTCATGATTAATGTCTTAATAGCCAGAAAAATGTAGTGCTACTTTCCTCTGTCAGCCCATGTTACAATAGCAACAGACTGTAGCGGGCGTAGCATATAAATAACTTAAAAACACGTGTATTAATGAAATACATTATGCAAAAGACAGCGAAATGATGATAATTGCTGATGGGGTTCACAACAGAGATGATCCGCTCCCGAGTTCACTTCTAAACTTAAGTGCGCACCAGTCTGGGACTGCTTTCAAACCAACCCAAATGAACCGCACCGGGGGCTTAAACGCTCTAGGGTTCGTTTCAACCGCACTAAACAAAGCTGGTGTGAACACGGGCTAAGGTCTTGAAGGCAGGACTTTTAGTAGAAGTGGATTATTCTTTCCACAGTATGGTATTAGTACTTATTAGTGCAATATGCCTTTCCCCCAGGTCTCCTCATCTTCGTCCACACTCAGCCTGCTGTTTGGGAAGCGTAGTTTCTCCAGTGGCCTGGTCATCTCGGGCCTGTCTGCTGCTGAAGGGGGAAACACCACAGACACACAGTCCTCATCCAGCGTCAACATCGCCATGGGGCCCTCACACAGGTCCAGCAGCAGGGCCACACAGGTAGACACGCCAAACCCCCATAATAGTTCAAGATAACAGTGAGATACTGTTTTTTTTTTCATCATTGCATTCGTAATAATAATCTAAGGTAATATACAGTATATTAGTATAACAGTCGCACTGGCTTTTTTCATGCATTTTCGATCAAAATGTATAAAAAAACAGTTAAAAAAAGAATATACATATATAAAATTAGGGCTGTCAAACGATTACAATTTTTAATCAGATTAATCACAGGATTCTGTGGTTTAATTTTAGCATTCGAAATATGCCCGAAAAATTCGAATTTTCTCTGTATATTGTTGTATGAACAGAAAGATAAAGGACAGAAGGTGGATATGTACATAGTACATTTAAAATTTGTATTTTTATTAATTGAAAATCCAAATGATGGTTTTAATACTGAAAATAAATTTAAATCAAACTAAAATATACCTACCACACCATAATTCAATTGGTCTGCCTCTTTACTATGTCTTTGGGCAAATATAGGCTATATACAGTGTCGTGCGAAAGTTTGTGAACCCCTTGAGCCTTTTGGAATTTTATTTATTTTAACCATTATTAATACATTTTTTTCAATACCAGTATTTTTCATATGAAATAACAGATGTTTGTTTATCAATTCAACATTTTTCTTTTCCAGAAATCAATTGTTAAAATAGATAAAACAAATTATTTGACAAATGTTGTATGTGCAAAAGTTTGTGAACCCTAAGCTGCATTGCTTAAATCGAGCAAGGTAAACACAATCAGGTGGGCCAAACTGATTGATGAAATACAGGTCAGACATGCTCAAAGGGGAAACAATCTCAGAGGATCTCAGGAATAGAGTTTTGATGTTGCACATTTGTCTGGGGACAGCTATACATTCGTATAAAAAAGTTTGAGCTCCATCGGCCCACCGTGAGGCAAATCATCTACAAATGGAGAGCTTTAAGAGTGACTTAACATCTGCCTAGAAGTGGACTTCCTTCAAAAATATCTTCAAGCACCACAAGAAAAGGGATTTTTCAGGTAAAAGCCAACCCACACATTACATCTGGAGATTTGCAGACCATTTGCCATCACCATTCTTCACTTGGGAGAAGGTTCTGTTGGTGGTAGGCAGAGTTGCGTTTTTGCCCAAACATGGCGGTTTTGGTTATGACCAAACAGATCAATTTTGGACTAATCTGTCCACAGAATAAGACTTCAGGTATCTCCAGGTGCTCTCTGGCAAAGCTGTGACAAGCAGTTTTGTTCTTTTTTGAGAGCAGAGGCTTCTTCAGCAACCCTCCCCTGAAAGCCATGTTGACTGAGTTTTCTTCTTATTGTGGAACCATGCACATCTGTCCCAGATGTTGCAAGAGAGGTCTGTAAATCACTAGATGTAATGTTTGGGTTGGCTTTTAACTAAAAAAATACTTTTCTTGTGGCGCTTGAAGATATTTTTGAAGGAAGTTCACTTCTAGGCAGATGTTCAGTCACTCTTAAAGCTCTCCATTTGTAGATGATTTGCCTCACGGTGGACCGATGGAGCTCAAACTTTTTTTGAATTAATTTATAGCTGTCCCCAGACAAATGTGCAGCATCACAACTCTATTCCTGAGATCTCCTGAGATTTTTTTTTCCCTTTTAGCATGTCTGACCTGTATGGGTTCAGTTTGGTGGGCCTAAACTGACCTGGTTTTATCCGTGTTTTATCTAGTGGCGCCCAATTTCTTCCCTAAAGATCTCTCATTACATTGGTCTATTTCATCAATCAATTTGGCCCACCTGATTGTGTTTACCTTGCTCGATTTAAGCAATGCAGCTTAGGGTTCACAAACTTTTGCACATACAACATTTGTCAAATAATTTGTTTTATCTATTTTAACAATTGATTTCTGGAAAAGAAAAATGTTGAATTGATAAACAAACATCTGTTATTTCATATAAAAAATACTGGTATTGAAAAAAATGAATTAATAATGGTTAAAATAAATAAAATTCCAAAAGGCTCAAGGGGTTCACAAACTTTCGCACGACACTGTATAATGGCATTTATTTGGTGAATCTATAGGTTGTGCATTCTTGAATATAACTTGATTACAGTTAACGCTGTGTGTGTGTGTGTGTGTGTGTGTGTTTGTACGTGCGAACACGTACTAGGGGACTGTTAATTTGTGCCAGGAAGCCGACGTTATGTTGATGTCTGATCACACACACCTCTGAAAACTGCAGACGTTTGTGTCCTCGCGGGCTCTGAACAGAGCGAACGATGTTGCTCCTCCTGTTGCTCCCGACATCAACTGCCAGCCGCGGCAGTTGATTTTATATACTATCTATGCCCCAGACACAGACGTGGCCGTTAGCAGTTTAAAGCACGGCATGGGCTAGCATGCTGTTATGTTTGGCCGCGCGCAGCTACTGATCCTGGGTCAGCCACAACGTTAGAGTGACTGTAGTACAGAGCCGGTGGGATGCATGTGGCGGATCATTCTGCACATGCGTTAATTGCGTTAAAAAGATGAACGCGTTAATTCCAGAAATTAATCACCCTGCGTTAACGCGTTAATTTTGACAGCCCTAAAAAAAATATAGGGGAGAACGGGGGAATCTGAGGCATCGGGTAATGTGAGCCACCCCCTGTATCTAGGCAACGGAAAACATTTGTGGTCATGTGAGATATATGTTTTCAAGCCCCTCTCATTTCCCCATGGCCCTGAAAGAGAGGACCTCATGGTGCTGTGGTAAGCATGTTTTTTTTCACCAAAATAGGTATTTTGCATGTAAAAGTACATTTTCTTGCTGTCAACTTAATCAACTGTTGTGCCAAAGCAAATGTATTAACGTAGAAAAACTTATATCATACATGTTGATGAACTACCAACATATGAAACCATGTGATGCTGATAACTGAAGATTAGCTTGAAATGCTGAGAGAGTTAGTTTGTTCTCAAATTGTGGTGGTGGGGGAAAGTGAGCCAAATGCTGTGGAGGAAAGTGAGCCACTGTCTCACTTTCCCCTACCATGAGGCACAAGTTAAGTTTAGTCTTAAACATATTTTAGTGTAATATTACATGACATATGTTTCATTTTAATGTCATACACATTGAAGAAAAGCCATCATGCCAAGGAAATACACCAGGAAGACGACCTGGGGCAACCACACGGAAAGAGCACCTTCTCATCTTTCCCTGTAACCTTCAGGGCTGGAATGTAGAGTAGGCCTAGTTGTAGAGTATGACAGGCTGATGTTATAATCCAGTTGGGTCTTCTCCTGTGTTCTGAGTCCCAGGCTGTTCTCGCTGGTTCTGATTTTCCTATGCTTTGACCCCCAGACACTAGCTGGCTCCAAGGGTCCTGTGTTCTGACCCCCAGACTGTGTTCTAATCTAACTGGTTCTATCTTTCATTTGAATCTTATTAAAACCTTTTGAATTATAATATGTTGTATTTGATTTTGTTCAGAGTTACTTTCAAGTGTTTAGAAAATTTGCTTTGCTTAATTGACCAAACCCCATCATTCTTTTACTAGTCTGACATTAGTTCAGGAATGTGTGGCTAGCTTTCAGGATGCAATATGTGTTGTTATGGTAGTTCCAGAGTGGAAAAAGTAAGTGGATCAGTTTACCCCACAGCTGGGGTAAAGTGAGCCACATGACAACTTTTTTTAAAACAATCATATTTTCACTGCCCTTTGTCTTAAACAAATTCTGCTAATGCCCATTTCAAGGAAACATCCTGAATTAATGGGAAATGTGTAAATTTGAGTGATAAATAATTTTAGCTTGCTTAGAGGGGAGCAAATGTAAAAAGTGTCTCAGATTACCCCGTTCTCCCCTATGTATAAAAATAGGAGAAATTCATTGCTTGATTCTTTTGTAAAATAATACTTTTTCAATGTGGTATTGTTACTTTTTCTTACTTAAGTAAAGGATCTGAATAGCCTACTTCATCCAACACTGCGTGGCTCCTGCAGCGTATTCATAGCGTCATCTGAAAATGTTTGCATTAAAATCAATTTAAATAGAGAGGATAAGCTGTACATAAAAAAATCTTATCAAACTACTGTAGCTAATTAATATAATTAATTTTGTACTGTTGGGGGGAGGAATCCTGCTGTATTTAACTTTACTTGGGATGCAACACTGTGCTGGTAACACACAAGGAATATTGAACTGACTTGCCTCTGCTCTGCCTATTCCTTTTCCTCTCTCAGTGGACGTCAGAGCCATACGAGAGTATAGACGCGTCCTATTCCCCCGTAGCCATCACGGTGAAAGATGGCGCGCAGTCAGGTGACCGAGGCTGCAGCCAGGGCTTAGACGAGACCCAGGAAGACTCAGCATCTGCCTCAACAGCTCCGGAGGCAACGGATCAAAAGACTGTTTGAGAGCCGGAATATGCACACACACACACCCACACACAAGAGTGCCCATACACATGCCCGTATACAGAGAGGACTGTATGAAAAGATACACATATACAAACACACATACAGAGGATTGTATGAGAGAGCACCCATGCACACCAACCTGCCTCCTGTCCCGTCCTCAGCATGTGGTCTCACCCTGTTGTCTGAATGTAAAACAAGTTTGAAAACATCATCTCGGATCCGGTTTATGAAATTAAAGACGTTTTTAAATGAGGCTGCCTCTTTTTTACCTCTTCCCATGTCACCTATGGTTAACAGGTTTTCTGTGTGTGGATGATGCCTTATTCGGTTCATGTAGGCAAAATACAAAAGGCGTTTCGTTAGTTTTTTTCTTTTGAAAGACTTAAAGTCTGGCAAGACTTGTTCTAGTTATTATTATTATTTCAAATCATACAATGAAGTTTCCATCAATTTTTTAATGAACAATGCTTTATATGTTTCCACTTTCCACAAACTTTGGTGGATGATCCAAGTATAGTTTGAGGTCAGTAGGCTATGTGTTTTCCATACGAGACCATTTGTTGCACCAGTCAGCATTTCGGGCTCCTGGCCTCCTCTAAACACTTGTCCATTAGGCAAAGGAAATGGGCTGCTTGACAGTACTTACCTATGATTTTACGATGCGGCTGACTGAAACTGAAAGACAATTCAAAAAACAAACGTGCTCCCACAGGCCTGTAGAATAAAACTCTGGAGGAACTATAAATGTATCATGATTATTTGTTTATCTAAGAATATGTTTGAGACGCAATTTGTTTAAATTTAACTAAGGTCCAAAAGAATAACAAATATAGGTTTCAGATCCGTGTATAATCCACTCGAAAAATGAAAAAAACAAGTCAATTTTACGAGCCACATGCAAAGCTTTGGTATTCCCCATCCCCTGCTGTGAAGGTTATACCATTAACAGGGTTTAAACAACAGTAGCCTTATATACGCAATACTAATAATAAAATCTACATCCATCAAATATTTCACCAAAAACACAAATATAGCGTAAAACTATTTTTGGAAGAAATTGCTGAGGAAATGTGGAAACCTTTCTGTTCGGAGAATGTCTCATGAATAAATGTAAAAAAAATAAAATAAAAAAAATGTATATCTGCTTGTTATCTCCAACATCTCTAGTCAAAAGAAAGACACCATCACAATTGGCAAAAATCTATTAAGTATTTATTGTAAGTAGTTATACATTTAGATTTATTTCTCTAGCAGCACTATTTAAATTACAGATATTGAAGGGCAGTTATCATAGATTTTTCTCTTAATGCAAGATGTCATTGTGTAAACAAAGACAGAGACTGAACTGTAGATCAAGATGTAGCACAACTGAACACACTGTTGACAGGATGGTAACTCATATCACGTTCAAATGCTGATGAACTTCTGAGATAAAAAAAACAAAAAAACAATAGTTGATTTTGTTCAAATAAATTAAAAACAGTACAATAAAAGGAAAAAACCCATAACTGTCAACAACTTTTTTTGTGTGTGTGAAACAGTTACAAGTTTCAGTGGTATCTGATGTGGTTGCTTGTATTCCACATCAGCCCCGCTTCAAAATGCTGCAGTGCCTGTTTTACAAAGTCTTCAGGCCTGTTGGTTACAAAGAAGTCGTTTACAACTGTGTGTGTGATTCAGGGAAAGCTGGCACAAACCCAAGACAGCAATGTGAAAAGACAAAGAACCAAAAAAATTCATTTTTTCATAAAGAACATTTTAAGTCCAACAGAACATGTGATTTTATATTCCAAAAGTTCCTTTGACCCCTTTACATTGAAACAAAGAGAAAGGTAGATTATAATTTTGGCAAACACTTTATCCACCAAAGAAGCATTGCTGTACTGACTGGAACATTGCATTGGACAATGTGTCAGATTTGACCTTGTTTTTCCTTCGTTTTTTAAAATATATTTTACATAGCTCAACAATTTTTTTTAAATGTTTCAAAGGACTAATCTGACAGGTGGGAAATACGCTAATTCGCTTGCCAAGAGTTAGATGTGAGTTAGAAGTTAAGAGACAACTCTAATTTAGTTTTTTGATAAATATAAAGCTTGAGCAAGAGGCCCGGAAAGTACATTATTACCCCAGAAATGGCAAACTGTTTTTGAACGTCTCTGCACATGTTAACAAAAGGTGAGTCTTTGAGAAAAAAAAGAAAGAAATAAAAAAAAAAACACTATTTTTAAACTAGACTTGGGTGTAATTATCTATTTTAAAGTTGATTCTACTGCCCTTGGTGAAAACTGCAGTCACATCTGTATTGTACTATCATGCAGAGAATTGCAGATACCAACATAAGTTTCTTACAATGTACAAATTCCCCAACGCTAAGTGCTGATAAACTTGTACTAGCACTGTCTTGAAGTAAAGATTTTTAACACCAGGCAAGATGACACAAGTCCCTTCTGCACTGTTCTACAAAAGATGATGTTATTTCGCCAAGGTTGGGTGGAAAGGTCCTTTTTAATGCTACAATTAAGGGATCGCTGCATCTCAGGCGCTTCAGACAGAATTTACTGATTGATTGATCAAAGTCATGCCGTAAAGCAATCAGATCCTTGGGCAGCACGACCCCGCGGGTTACGGACACAGTGCTCTGAGCTGAGAGGAAGTTGAACTCCTCCCACTGTCACTAGCTGCTGTATGAAAGTAGCTGTCATTTTGAATCTGAAAAACTAGAGGTCACTTTTGCATTGTGTGGCAAGATCATAGGCTAGGCTCTGCAGGAGAATTTCATTTACTCCACACAGCCTCATTGACCATCAGTAAAATGTCACCAGCCTCCATGTAAATAAGACAGTCAGGTTCTCAGTCATCGTCAAAAGTTGTCAAGCAACCAGTGAAAAATAGTCCAAAGTTGAGCTCAACTGACCAAACTCTATGATTTAAAAAGCACGCTGCACCAGCACCCTCCAGGTAAAATTGCTCTGCAAATCATGCACAGTAGAAGTAACCAACCATGGTCGATATTTGTTAAGAGGGTCGTTTAGTCATTCTAGCAATTCATAAGACACTCAAAACAAGAATTAGGAACCCATAACTGTCAATATTAGTGAAACATACTACAATAAAAATATGAACCTCTCAAAAGAGTTTCTGATATTCTTAATTGTCTGCATACTGCAGTACTTGAATACATACTCATACAGTATCATGTATAGCAAATAACTGAATTATTTCATTTAATTAGCAAAAAATTCATGCTGAATAGAAAAAAATCTCACTTTTTCTTTAATCGTTTAAAGTGACCATTAAAATTATTTGTATTTTTATTTTCAACTGCGGATCATTTTTCAACCACTGTGATCTATCTACAAAGGCATGACAATAACCAAGAGGCTTAGGCATCTAAATCAATAAAGAGAAAAGTGATTGCCTAAAAATGGTTGAAATCCAACTTCAACCGGTACCCGCACATATGGACTCTTTCATTAAGTACAGTAGCACAAACAAACAACCCTGAAAGAGGTCAAGAGACAATGTGAGGGGGGACAAACTGTGTGGTTTTTGATGTAAAACAAGAGGTAGTCTCCGCTCTAAATGAATAGCAATGATGAACCCCAAAGCAAAAAGTGTCTCAAAAGAGCTGAGTGAATTGCTGTATAACTAACAGTTGACTTTTCTTACATCTGGAATTGGAGTATTAGAATATAAAAAAATAAATACTCAAAAGAACACTTCTGCTGATGTGTTTATGCATCAACGCTACTATCAACACAGTGACTGGATGTGGCTACAAATGAAACGAGGAGGAATAGAAAAATAAGTATATGTTGTTTGCTGATGACATGGCACTGCACTCTTTTAATTACAGATTCACAACAGCAGTCCAGTGTCAACTTATAAACAACAGACAGATTATCACAATAAAATGTAAATTACTTAATGGAAATATTTTTTATTTTATTTTATGAATGAATGTACATCTCAAAAGGCAGAAACCATTAATGACTCGGGGTTGTTTCCAGGGTGTGCTTCAACTCAGCCCTATTGAAGTGAGACTGCACAACTTCTGAATGAAGAAAAGGTGGATGCACAGTCTCTTGAACTCTAGCGGACTCAAATTCATGAGCAGTAAAACACAGCTTTTAACGGAGAATAGCTCAATTTGATATACTGAAAAGGTTTTGTTTTTGGCGTTGCAGCCATACTTGGTGACCACTAGCTTGTGGTGGCTAATGTTAGCTTATGCTAGTAAACTAACTGGCATTAACAACTCGACTCGTTTACTCGTGCTACTTGTACATGTTATCATGTGCCCTTATCCCTCAACTGCAAAATTGACATTTGTTTGGCAAAAAGTTAGACCTAAATATGGTACTCTTAGTCTTGATTTAAAAATGACCAAACGTAAAAATGAAGAAATGTACAAGGACAAGCCCTCATGCCCCGGATACCTTATTTACTTTACAGACCGGGGACTGAAAACCAAAAGTCATGATGAGGTCACGCCTTAAAAAAACAAAGTTTCCCCATCAATTAGGAACTACTGCACAGGGTCAGCTACAAGTGAAGTAGCCAGAAAGATTAGTTTGATTCAGTCAGTAAACTTTATAGCGAGTCAGTTGAATTCCAGTTGTCTACATCATCTTACCAAGATTCCAGCACACAGCCACATGTCAGACAAAAACACATTTATTTGTTTTCAGCAAGGATTCTTTTTTTTTCATCACGAAGGCATATACTTTTTTCTCTGTATATTATTTGATAGATATATATATATACAGTACATACACACACACACACGCGTATGTATTTGTGTATGTATGTGTGTATATATATAAAATGTTAATATATAATATTTATACGAAATAAAAATAAGCGTACATTTTTTGCTGAATAAGATTGAAGAATATCAGCAAAGGGCAATGTAAACCATGGTCCATCTAAAACAGCTGAAAGTCGCGGTAGTTCGCCCTTTCCCAACTCACCCACAGTAACAGATTTGCATAGGCAAAAATGGGATTAGCCCTTAGACAGTGGATTCCTGAATTCTTTACAGAGATGCAAAATCTAGTTCAGCTCAACACAATTTAAAACAAAACATACATACATACTTACAAAACGAACAAACAAAAAATAATAATGTGGACTAGGTCAAGCTCTCTTTAACCTCTGGTCATATACATAGTAATTTTTCTGTGCACATTTTTTTGTTTACAGTGTTAGGCTTCAAGTAGATCTAAAAACAATGTGTACATCGACAACTAGATGTGAAATAAATTAACCAACATGAGAGGTAGTGAAAAGCCTACAGAGACGTTTGTTGTTTTTTTATACAAAGAAAAAAAAAGAAACGTGTCAGTAAGGCCGATGCTTCGCAAACCTCCTCCACCCCATCAGGACACTTCAGCTCTCAACCTTTTTTTTCAGTCAATAAAACCACAGCCATGTTTCAAAAACCCACTCACATGGTGCCCATGAAAATGTAAAAGACAAAAAAAAAAAAAAAAAATCAGCGATGACACATCACTTCACATCAACATTGCTTTTAAAATCCACATTTGAAATGCAGTTATTAAAAATAAACAAACGTGTACTTTACCTCTCCTCCTCCCAACTGTGTAAAAGTCACAATAAATTAAGAGGAAAGGACGTCGGCAGAAAAAAAAGCGGGTTTCTGCTTGGTCTGTCCTCCCTGAAAACCCTGTAAAGTGCTAACAGAGTCAGCACAGGGCAGAGCCAGAGCCTCACGCCAGCCACAAACCTGCCGGCTTCTCCGCTCACACTAATGACAGTTTCTACAAGTATTTTATTAAGGTACACACATCTCACAATTTATAAATGTAAACTTGGTTTAACTGCACCGTGATTTCATGATCTGGTTCTTGGTGAAACATTCTGGCGTTGATTACTGTATAGACTCAGCGACAAGGAAACAAAGCTGTATTGTACAGAAAAGAAGGTTTTGTCTGCAAGACAGCTTTGTCAGAGACAGTCATCCTTTTTCTACCGAGTCATAAAAGTTACAGCGTTGCCCAAATGCAACTTTTAAAATGCTTACGTTTTCCTGGAAATTATACTGTTCCAAGGAGTGAGTGTGAAAATTGACCCTTCAGCATCAGGATTGCTCAATTACTGTGTGTATTCCTCTGCTTCTGATCAACTGAGCACATGTATGCAAAGCTCTTCATTAAAGTAGCTAAGCAATATCAATCAAGTCCTTATGGGTATTAATGTGTATTCTGTGTGTGAGTACTGTATTGCCACAGGTTAGATATAATATATTCTGAACAAAGAACACTGAAAATATTTTGGCTGATTATTGGTTTAGACTTGCCTTCTTGACTTTACAGTGTCAATTCAACTGAACTGAAACAACTGAAAGCTGAATCCAGTAAGCATTATCTAACACAAGCAAGTGAAAATAAGTCTGGAGGAGAACTCAATATCCCATGACTCCATGGAGTCCTTTCCATTTAGGCTCTAGCAGAGGACTTGAATATATATATATATTTTTTTTTAAGATAATGTAACTTTCTGGTTTCTTATATAATTCATATTGCGAAAGTAAACCAGAGGGAGATTGTTTTTCTTGAGAAATCCTACAGAATATTTTGAGTATATATCAACTGTGTCATGTTTAGTCATTTATAATCCAAAACCAATCTAACATAGTGGGACACAACTTAAAATAGACTCCTATCTATATTCACAAACTAAATCCAATTGCACTTCAATAGTCTGCTAGATACCCTGCACCGTCTACTCTTTAATTGAATGTAGACCAAACTTGGCACGTGAACTTCAGGTAGTTTAAGGAGGCGGCAACGTGGATGCCTACATTTATTAGTGAGGAGTGGCACTGTTGCATTGACACTTAAAGACTGAACCAAACCAAACCAAGAGGTCTGTGATCCATCATATAATCAATATACCTGGAGGCCCAGTTATTTTATAAAGGAAAGAAAGAAAGAAAAGAATAGCATATACTGCAATCATGCACTTTCTACTGCACATCCACAGGCCAGGAACAGAGTTCATGTTCAATGTTTACATCATCAAAAAACTAAATGTCCTTTTAGATACTAAAAAAAATGTTAATGGGGACATTTGGCAAGAACCCTTTTCAAAGTTATTTTTAAATTTTTCTGTTAAGTGTGTAACTGTACCATACGCACACACACACACACACACACACACACACACACACACACACACACACACACACATTAGCCATTATCATAGCATGCTGTCAAAGTCAGATTAGAAAAAACAAACCAGAGTGTGAGGACTGGCAGTGGGGTACAGGATTAGCATGACTAGCACAAGCATGCTAACTGTTTGCCTACACTACAACATGCTGAAACCTAGTTAGCACGTAGCATGACAACGCAAACGTCCCCGCTAGCCCGCTACGTTAGGATGTTGGCATTATCACACCAACCCTCGTCACTAGCTCTGGTAAAAAAATGTTTTGAGTTAGCAGAACCTAACTGAAGGACCACCATACACTCCTCCAGCCTCGTGTTCTGGAGAAACAGACAAAATGGCCGCGAATGCAGCCTGGTGACAAGTCACATCTTAGATTTCTTTACAGCATCTTTGACATCGTGTTTGGCAGCCGGGTCACATATCTGAAGTGCGGACAGTAATGTTAAACCTACAGCATCTAAAGCCGAAGCCAAGCTGAACCAGCTTTCCCATAATGTACAATTCACTTAAAAACACTAAAACGGTAAACCCTCTTTTTCTCATCAAGAACTTCCAAAATGGTGAACATTTGGATTCAATGTGGGGTTGTTCTTTTATTTTCTCCAGCTGTGTCCCCCTCCCTCCCCACATTGGGCACCTGTGCTTGTCAGGCTGTGATGGTCTGAGTTGAAGGGAGGATGAGGAGGCGGAGGGATAAAAGATGGGAGGGAGGGAATTGTTCGACAAACTGTAGTTGCTTTCCAGAAAAAATCTCTGGCAACGCTTTTGCCGCCTTTCCTTCCACATAAAGGCATTGTGATTTTCTCAGGGGAGAGATTTTTTTGTTTGTTTATATTTCATGAGTAATAGTCATAGATGTAGCTGCCCAACCACAATTCTAGCCCTTACTTCTCCCAGTTAAAGAATCCTAAAGAAAGAAAGTGCTTGGACGGACGGACAGATGGACAGGTGGATGGACGGGAAGGTGTTGCTGCTGCCCTTACTGCAGAAGCCGTCAAATCTCCTCAATAAAAAAAAACTGCAGTTAGCTTTAAAATGGCAGAGGTGTACTTTTTTTCCCTTCAGTGAACATAAACAGCCAGACAGAGAGACAGGTCCCCCCTGTCTTCTTAATACATCTCAATATTCAAATCAACGGTTGCAGTCCGCGGCTAACATCGTCAAGCTACTGTAGAGAGACAGAGTTACATGCACAGCCTTCTGCTGGCTGAACGGATAGAGACGGGCAAACTCCCACCAACAACTGGGTATCATGTTTGAACAATCAAGAAATGAAAAACAAAAATGTATCACATCTGAGGAATGGGACAGAAGTGGAAAAACAAAGGAACAATCTGAAAGTAAATAAGAGAATATTGAAGTGAGGGTAGAAAGCATGAGGTCTAAATATTACAGTACAGGAACAGTTGGCTTGTCCTCTTTTGTCTCTCTCTCTTTCTCTGTCCCCATCGCCTGAGGAGTCCTGGTCCACAGTTAACCAACAGCTGGCCGTCCGGTTGGCCATTTCAACCAATAGCTGACATGTGTGGTTGGCCACTCACAGCCGTTACAAACAGCACAAACTGTGAGCATCAATCACAATCACTGGCCAGCATTAATGGTCTTAAATTGACCAATAACCAACCAGCAAAGGCCGACGTTGCTCCAGTGCAGAACTGGATAAAAACTGCTTTAAAAAATATTAATAAAAACAAAGAAAAATTAAAAACAGCTATCTTTGATGTCATTCAGTCTTTTCAATCAAAAAAGAGTGAGAGATTTTTTTTTCCAAACCCGACTTCTGGCACCATAGTAGTATTTGAAGTTTAAGTAGTAGTCTCGTTGGCGATGAGGGAGGGTGGAGGGCTCTAGGTGTCGAGGCAGGTGCGCCTCCTGTTGGCCAGGAGGTCTCTGTAAACGGAGGAGTTGAGGAAACGCGGGTAGGAGTCGCGATGCATCAGGGTGTAGATCTGGAACTGGGCCTCCTCGTACATCAGGTTGCTGGGCTCCGTCAGGGTCTGGTTTATTCCTTCTCTGACCCGCGAGTCCAGACTCACCTGGGGTTTGGGAATGGAGAGTCCGTTAATAAAGAATGGTGTGGTGTATGGAGTACCAGACTGGGCTATCTTAAGACATCAGAGTGAATCCACAGGATGTTGTGAGGCTTTACTTTTATTATTAGCCCTGCTATACTTTAAGCTCAAAGCTAATTTCAGCATGAAAATGACAACGCTGAGGGTTATTGTTAAGTGTGTTCAAAATGTTAGTATAAAATCTAGGCATATTAACATTTGATTATTAGGTAAAATACATTTTCCTTTTAAAACATGGCTGATTGTAATGTTTTTAGTTTTGCAGTTAATTGGTGATAAACTTAGGTATTGGACTATTTTAAAATTTGACACAATGATGGCGCTGGATGGGAAAGTAAGGAGATTAATAAAGTTATTGCAATTCATCCTGATGCCTCAGACATTTTATTCAGAACCACAAGTGTCAACCTCATGGGTGACACTAGAAGAAAAGACAGAGGGGAAAAAAAGCTGGTAGTCGGTACCTCTTTGGGTGATAATATGGACACGTAGTCTTCGTATATGATCCTAGACTTCTCTTCCACCACTGAGGGATCCGTCTCCTTTTTAATTTCCTCACAAGCCAACCAGAACAGCAGGTTGTCCTCGCTGTACTCGGAGCGCAGGAACTCGCGGAACACCTCCCGGCCCTCCAATGAGCGAAGCATCATCTCAAAACTCCGAGCCCACGACAGCACCTCATCTAGAGTGGGTTGTCTACAGTCGGGGGATACATGTGCGTGAGATCAACAGAGACACGCAAACTTGCAATCATACTGACACAAACAGGAAAGTGATCGAGGGAGGGGCCTGGTTAGACTCACTGTTCATCTCCAGCTTCAATACTGTCCATCTTAGTACAGGTCTGTCGTTCACTCCTCTCAAGTCTGTCTTCATTC
This sequence comes from Ammodytes marinus, assembly GCF_949987685.1. NCBI lineage: Eukaryota > Metazoa > Chordata > Actinopteri > Uranoscopiformes > Ammodytidae > Ammodytes > Ammodytes marinus. The sequence continues at coordinate 10,977,808 of NC_137215.1, read as the reverse complement.
CTGGAATAGACAAAATAAAATGTTCAAATGACTGGAGGTTTCTGGTGGCAGTTTAAATGGAAACATTTGAATCATCATTGCATTCATTTGAAGATGGAGAGCTCCATTTACATATCAGTATTAGTTTTTTCATTTAAATGTATTTTAAATTAATTTCAATGAATAAACCTAATTCCGATATACCTGGATATAAATTGGAAACTAAGGTTGTTTTAGTAGGCTGATACAATATATTGATTCTGATCAATAAGGGAAGTATAAAACATGTTTCATGTCACCGTTTAGACCTTGGTCAATGGAACCCCGACATAGTAAGGCATGCACTAAGTATGAATCAGTGGACCAGCTACTGTAGCAGTCTATTGTCGCTGAAGGAGTTTGTCAAAGTCTGACAAAATGACTCAAGTGAGATCACGCTGTTGAGTTTGCATTATGGGAAATGTAGGACCCATCATTTTTGGGAGTTTGACAAACAATTAAGACCGAGACTGAGAATAGCTTCAGCCTCTGCTGCTTCACTTGTGGGTCCATTCTTTAGTCTCCCAACTTCATGAAAGTGCTACATTTTTGGAGCACCCCTTGAAATAATTCACCACCTTATGCAGTCCGTCATGAAAAAATAAATGACTGATGGAAAATGAGTCAGCAACTTAATAATTGAATTGCCCGAGTAATTCTTCAAGCATATTACAAACATTATCTAGATACAGATTTTCACTTTTGAGGATTTATTGCTAATGTGAACATATTTTGGTTCTGGACAAAACAACCAATTTGAAGACTTCTACTTTGGCTTTAGGAAATTGGATTTTTTTCTTTTTCAGCTTTTAATTACACTGGGAAGCATCAGCATTCAGCCATTGAAAGTAAATGTTGCCACACATTCAAAAGGAAACAAAACAATAAAGCTTCAGTTGGAGATGTTATGTACACATTCGAAAAACACACACGGTAGCCTCTCTGTCTTATCGGTCTATTTTTAGTCCCACCGTGGAGGATCTTTCCTTCCTCTTGCTGTCTCTTGTCAAAGTCCCCATTGTGCGGCAGTAATGGGCTAAGCCAGGGCCCCCCAGCGCCCTCACAATACGGCTAAATATACAGGCTGTTCTTCACAGCTGTTTTGCATGTGATGTGGGGATAGAAATAGAGGAATCCCAGTTAGATAAGGGCCTTGTGTAAGCGCGGGTGAGGAGGAGTTTGAGGGCGTTAGAAAGTCAAAGAGACAGACAAACTAAATGCAACAGTTAGCCGCGATCCAGGAATACTAGTACTCGACTCGTACACACTCACCCTCAGTCTCTAAAACTTCACCCCATCATCAGCCAAGATCTCCTTTTACTCACACAAGATTTTTGCCAAATGGCTCAGCATGACACTGATCACAGTAAAAAATATAATATATATTTAACAGAGAACATTCAGTGATTTACATGTAAGCTTAGCTGTGTGACACAAACTTGCACCAAAAAAGGCAAATTACGTCTCCCAGCCTTGACACTTATATTCCAGCCTTATTCAGGTGATCCGACGCCAGCATTTCATTGAAACACACTCACACACACACCCCCCCTCCCCCAGTCCACAAGCTGCCGCCACTTCAGATGTAGTGGTGTGAAAGAAGCAGGACATTCACCATTCACTGCTGGAAAACAATGTTTCATTCACTGATCTGCAGCCGCAGAGAGGGCCGCTGCACTCACTGCCTCGGCTGCCTTGCTCAGCGGCAATCTGGCGCCATACGTCTTGTGCAAATGTATAAGTTTCAGGTGCGAGGGTAAGAATAAAAGATGCAACTAATAATTATTTCGGGGTCCATCCAAAGTAATAGAAAAATAAATAATCAACATACAGTGCCTGTAAAGTTCGCAAGCCATCTTTTGTTTGCTTAATCTTACAAACACAAATGTTAAAACGAGAAATGTTTTTGTCCCCTGCATCTCCTCCAAGACAGTCGCATGGAGGGGGCCTAGGGGGGTTAGGGTTAGGTAATAGGGGTAATAAGATGACAACCCATCCTGTCTCTCTGCCCCACAAGACACAGAGCAAATGCATTACACTGTCACTCCCCTAAAATCCAAAAGGCATGTCACAGGGCTTGTGAGCCTCAGTATAGCTGCTTTAGAGTGAAGGGGAACCCCTACCAGTACAGTGAAACACCTACAATAATACGTATACTCCCATAATAACTTTGCACACACATCTTTACTAGGGCCCGACCGATATATCGGCCGGCCGATTTAATCGGACGATTATAGCACATCTCCGAAAAATCGGCATCGGCAAAATGGCAGATTTTTTGCCGTTTAAAAAAAAAAATTCTGCAATCATGCTGAGTGAGATGCATTGCTGCCTTATAGCATATTAACAGCAGCAGCAGGTGTGTTGTAATACATTGGATTAATTCACACTTGACAGTTCCCCCTGACACCAATATCAGAGTCATTGGTCATCTTTTGACTGTTAATAGTAGTTGATATTACTATAGTTATTATATAGAATTTATATAGTGCTTTATTGGAGATCATTCAAAGACACTTTATATCAAACATATAGAAAATCATACTTATAGAAAAAGAAAACAAAATACAGACAAATTAAAGATAAGGTTTGGAGTGGAGTCCGGTGTAATTATGCTTTCTGAAAGAGGTGAGTTTTGAGTTGACTTTTGATTGAGTTTATTTAGTCTGAGATGCTGATGTTTGGAGGGAGGGACTTCCAGAGGGTTGGGTGCAGTTACATAAAATGCTTAATGTCTGAGTTTAAAAATGCGTCATGTCACTTTAGTTATATTTGTAACACTTCATTTTTTTTTAGATAATGCATATTTCAATAAATAAAAAGTTCCTGTACACCTATTGACAGTAACAAGTATTTATATATATTTAATGGTTCAAAAAAGTAAATGTTTTCAATATATATTTATGGGATTTAAAAAAATAATAATATTGGCCGATTTAATCGTTATCGTAATTTTTCTCAGAAAATAATCGGCATCGGCACCCAAAAATCCATATCGGTCGGGCCCTAATCTTTACCACAGCCAAGCTGATGGTGCAGGAACCGTCTCGTTACAAACATTCTGCAAAATGTTACCGCATTTCCACCGCAGGAACTTTCCCCAGGAACCAGGAACCTATGGAGGAACTCTGTGTGGAACCAGGGTCTAAATCTAGTCTCTAAGTAAGTACTTTAAAAAAAGGTTCAGGAAATTTGGGGCGGAGGCTGCAGTACTGAAAAATTCTGATTGTTGACAAGACAAGGACAAAGACAAATGGAAATGTGCTAATGACAGGGACATTTTCGTGTTACCCCCCAACAGTGTACACAACCAAGGTGAGACAGAATAACAAAGACTGAAGCACCTACAAGAAAAAAAGCAACTTGTGTCTTCTTCATGGAACTCCTATCATTTTGAAGCTGATAAGAGGAAGCCCTTGAATTGAATTTAGGATTTTAGACAAAATAAATAAAATTGACATGACTTTACAGCTGAATTAATCTATGAAAACTTTTCAAAAATGAATTGGTTTGTAGAAACATTGACTGGCCCCAAGGCACTGGATCAGGCACCAGATCTGTGTATGTATTTGTGTTTTTCAGTCAACACAAAGCAGAGCCGGCTCAAGCCTTCATGGGGCCCTAAGCGAAATATGATTAGGGGGCCCCTCTCCATTATTAGCGCTGCTGAAACTATAGATCTTTGTTAAATATCATTCACACACCCATTGTTTTCCGTTAGTGCCTCCACTGTGCAGCTGTACGAAAATATTAGACAGGCGAGATTCAGACCCTCCTAGGGGGGTCCGGGGATATGCCCCCCCGGAGATTTTTTTAACCTTTTTAAAGTGAAATGCAGGAATCTGGTGCACTTTAAGAGGACAATTAAGAGGCTGAATCTGAGAAATTTTGTGTGAACAAATAATTTGGAGACACTGGGTCAGATGAATTAGAAGCTATTGAAGAAAGACACATGGATTTTCAATAAAAATATGAATATAAAATAAAATATTATGGAGGGTCCTCTGGGTTGGGCTTGGAGCTCTTTTTCTTTTACGGGACATATTTCTCTGTAATATAATGAATGCATTTAAATGCTGTGAGAGGAACGAAGCAGAATAACTCTGTTGTCCAGCTACTCTATCTTTATTTCCACAGATGAGGCTGAAATAGGCTATAGACTATACACAGTGCATGGGCAACTGAAGACAGCCCCATTTCCAATTGTTTTTAAATAAACTCAATACACACTGTGCTAGGTCGTGAACGTGACATGATCAGATAATTTCGGGATTACCTCCCAGATGAACTGATTACATTTTTAGGCTATTGATTATCTAGACCAAAACATTGTATTCCTTTTTTTGTATGATAACTTACATTTGCATAATATGATGTTTTTTTTGGAGGGCCCCCCTGGCGGTCGGAGGCCCTATGCGACCGCTTAGTTCGCTTATGCCTCGGGCCGGCTCGGACACAAAGTTTAGGCAACAGGATAAAGGTCGCTTATTTTATGATTATATAGGATAAATTCAGACATTGCTTTGATTGGATGATTGTAAAGCTCTTCATACAGTGGATATATCCTCTATTAATTATCAAAAATGTACATTAATCTATACAAACAGTGGCAGATTATTAGGGCTGTGTAAAAAATCGATATCACGATACTTAGTTTCGCGATATCAGTATCGATTTTTATAGCTAAAAATTTATTTTTTATGATTTTATTTTTATTTTTTTATGGCTTTATTGATAGTGCAGAGGGACATATATGAAATGGGGCAGAGAGGGAATGAAATGCAGAGAACAATCACAGGTCAGATTCAAACCCATGTCTGCTGTCAGGCCTGAGCCTTTAGGATACTGACTATTGAAGTTAGATCAATTTTGTAAAGGAAGTTGTGAATTAAATAGTTTTGACTTCATTTGTCTGTGCAATTATCAATATATTGTGCTGTTATGTTTGACAAGGCAACTTGTTTATGGAATATCGCAATATATCGCGATATATCAAGATACGCAATATATCGTGATATATCGTATCGTGACCAGTGTATCGTGATATGTATCGTATCGCGAAGTCCTTGACGATACCCAGCCCTACAGATTATCATGTTGACTTTAAACTCTGTGCTCCGAGTGTTCTTTGCGGTGAAATATTGACTTTGTTTTACGAGGGAGTTCTTTACGAGAGTACTCTTGTTTATCACCCAACAAAATGTCTAATGAAAAGCGCAAAGTTGCGCATTGGGACAGCCAAACTCTGCAGAGACTGAGTGTATGGCACAGTATAACAATGTATGTAATGTAGTTATTTTCTTACCAGAGACATTTGCAGCAGCCGCTCCAGCAGAGGCAGCAGGCCGGGGGTCGGGGCTGACCGGGGGCCTGGGGTGGGGCCTCGATGTGTGCAGCCTGCCTTTTTCTCATCTCCACTCCACTCACACTCCGGGGCTTCACAATGGATTCACACAGGAAATAAACAGTTAAATACCCAACTCAAAACCGATGACATTATAACAGTGTCCAGTTTCAAATAGACTTTTTTTCCACCAGCAATATATATTTTTACATGAGGGGGAAATTAAATAAACAAAATGACTTAAAGTGTGTGTGTGTGTGTGTGTGTGTGTGTGTGTGTGTGTGTGTGTGTGTGTGTGTGTGTACTTGCACAGGCATATTTGAGAGGACCAGTTTTAGCTTTTAACCATCGGAGTGGGGTAATTTTTGTAAAGTGGGGACATTTTGCCTTGTCCTCACTTCTTCAAAGGCCTGTTTGAGGGTTAAAACTAGGTCTTAAGGTTCAGGGGCCTGTTTCAGGTAGCTGGTTTTGAGGCAACCCAGAGTTTGTTCGCTCTGAGTTGGTGGAAACTCTGGGTTTTCCGTTTCAGGTAGCAGGTTCAGTGCAACCGAGAGTCAGTTACTGCGGCAACATACGCCGTGGGTCTAACCTGCTGGATAGGTGGTTAGACCTACCCGAGTTTGTTTTCACTTTACGCTGCAGCTCCGACTGAAGAAAGAGTGTCACTGTCACACGCGTCCCTGTACAGTTTGAAGCAAAAACACTCCATAGAAATCTCCATCGGGATGTTTTTATCATTTCCTGATGATTTTACGTTTGACCAATCATTTATCTGATCAGTAGCCTTGTTCTCAGCCCTCGGTCCGTTCATATAGGCGGCCACCTTACACATCGTGACATGCTCTACATTCAGATTAATAAACCTATTTGTAGCCTATTGTATGTTTTTTAACGTCTGTGCCACTGAACAGATTTATGTCAGGTGGATTCATGTAACGCTGCGGCTGCACGCGATCGTTGTAGTTCACTTGTGCGATCCTAAAGTCACAGACAAGCCTCGTTAAATAGCCTAATATGAATATAAAAATTATATAATAATTTAAACTGTGATCACTTGAGGAAAATGGATCTGGTAATAAATCAATCAGGCTCTTCAATGGAAACTGTCACCAAATGTGTCTTGACGTTAATGTAGCCTATTTCACTCCCCATTTAAAAGAAGCGACAGTCTGTTCTGTTTACTGCACAGTAGGCTTTAGGCACTGTCAGCAATGCTGTGTCGCGCCAGCTTTATTACTTTACAGCTGATATGCGTAACTTTTTAAAATAGACTATGGCTTCTCATACGGAAGCGAAATGATTATCTTGACAAAAAATGTTTGCTCTGTTTCTTTTCTGAATTGCCGAGGAGATTAGATCAGAGTTATGAGACAATATCCCGTTAATTCTTCTCCATAGGCTACCATAAGCTCATTCGTTAATATTTCTAACTCTAGTGGGAGGAGCGGAGATTTCTTTTTTTCTTTTTTGAGAAGTGGAGAAGTGGGAGGATCAATCATTTGTTTCTTCTGTTTCCATGGTGAATCATGTTATCAGCGATCCATTGACGATGGCTTTTATGCACACGCTCCACCCAGAGTGAACACGCTCAGAGTTGATAAACCCAACGCTGATCCACTGTTCTGAAACCGAAAACCCAGAGTTGCTTATCAACCCTGCGCTCTGAGTTTACCAACTCAGAGCGCAGGGTTAAACCCAGAGTATGTAAAACCAGCTACCTGAAATAGGCCCCAGGTTAGATTTAAGTTTAGGCTAGAGTAAGTGCAATGTTTGGGGTTAGGCATTCGTTTTGATGGTTAGTGTAAGGAGCTAGGGAATGCATTATGTCAATTAGTGTCCCCACAAAGATAGAAGTACAAAAATGTGTGTGTGTGTGTGTGTGTGTGTGTGTGTGTGTGTGTGTGTGTGTGTGTGTGTGTGTGTGTGTGTGTGTGTGTGTGTGTGTGTGTGTGTGTGTGTGTGTGTGCATGCGTGTGTGTGTGTGTGCGAGTGTGTAGTATTTGCGTAAAAGAGAGAGAGAGAGAGAGAGTGAGAGAGAGAGAGAGGGAGCACTCATGCGGGACAGAGAGGATTCCCTTCCTTGTACGGTAAGAGGGTTTCGGGCATGAAGCCAAGTCTTTCACTTGGCTTTGACAGACACTGCAAATACATTTCAATGGTCACAGACACAGACGAGTAAACAGATTCTGCACATCATTAGCACAAGTGTGCAATAAATAGACAAATTCATGCACACTTGTAAACACCGCTGTGCCTATATTCCTTTCCTTTTTGGCCTGTTTCGCACTGAGTGCAAGAGAAGAGAAAAAGGGCTAGTATTGTTCTTTATGAGTAAAATATGCACAGAATCTGTTTTAGTTTTATAAAATGTAACCAATATAAGTGTGCACCTATGTAGCCCCAATCTGTTCTCCTTTAAAGCCACTGCGCCCGGTCATGGCCTGCGGTTTTCTATGGCCTTTACAAAAAGCTTTGAAGGTGCTTGTGCCAGTGGCTTCGGCCTTGCAGGTACCACCGGTGTGAAGAGCCACTCAAACATCACACAAGAGAGAGAGAAAACTTGCACTTTTGAACGCTTAAGGCTACTTAACTCTAAATAAAATCACCACTCTAAGAACTCAATCTAATACCGGAGATAATAACTCTAGGTCATGTTATTTTTCCATCTTATCTCATGATATAACACTCAGGCAGGCTTCTTCTGAGCTAAAATAGGACAGGAAAACCTTTATCCCACAGTGTGGCACAGTTAAAACCCAACTATATCAAACATTAAATAGATGAGAACGCTTACCTCGGAAGTCATGGTTCAAATTAAATAGCTCATTTAACACTTAGTAATCCAAATAAAATAGCCGTGCTCCGGTACCAACAGAGGAGCCTTCTTCTTTCTGCTTTTTCGTACCCTCTGCTTTGCACACACAACATACACATGATTTACTTCAATCAGGCTACATGGCAGGTAAGGTGGAGACGACCTGCCTCATATGCAAATGTCGGCGCCTGGCCGGTGGAGTGGCCATCAGTTATTCAGCGGCCGAGGCAGCGTCGGTGGAAAAAGAGGCTGCTAGATGCAAACGACAGCAAGGACACGGCTTTGTTCTAAACCCGGAGAAGGAGGCCGCATTGACGGTTCATGCAAATACAGAGTGGAAATACAAATACGCTGGGATGAAACAAATCACTTGTTTGACGTTTTTTTTCTTTGTATAATTTTAAATGAAACCACCATATCACCAAAAGCAATCCATTCCCCCAGCTCTACTTTGAAGCTTCACCAATCAGGTTTTTCGACCAAAGGATGCGCCTTAGATAATATGAAGAGATTGGTTATAGAGTAACTACACACAGGCTAAAAGTCCTATATTGTTGCGTACTGCCGCTGTTATGTGGGATACTGCCAGTGTTGCCAGATGAGAAATGACAAAAAGTCGCCCAATTAGAGCGCAAAATTGGCACAATCGTCACCGGAGTCCCCCAATGTTTAGATTTTCATTTTGGAGAGAATATTTCGAGAGTTGGATATGAGCCTACATATCAGTCAAATTAAATGATTGTATATAGAGATTTTTTTTTTTGCTTCTGTAAGTTTTTTAAATACTTCATTATGTTTCGAATCTTCCATTATATCAACCGATATAAACTTGTAAAAGTCTCTTTTTCAAAGAGATATTAGTCTTGGCTGTATTAACAATTTAACCGATTGTTAAATACTGAGTAGTGGAGAAGGGGTAGGATTAAATAAAATTATGCTTCCTCCAATTACTTTTCGGACATGTTAAGTTGTTTTGTTGTTGTTTTTGCTTTTGAGTTTGTTCTCTTAGCTTGTATTGTATTATTTTACATGTTTGAAATAAAGACTGTGACGAGATTTAGTAACAATGTCTCCTTCGGCTACTACTAACACCTGCACAGCATCACAATCACAGCGGACAGCAGTCAAACTTACCATTAATTAGTTAGTTGGTAACAGGTGAGAGAGAGTAGTCATGGCGTGAGGTAATAGGTTGCTGGGCGATAGTAGGCTGGTGGCTGATGGACTGACTGGGCGTCTGTTGGACTTTGCTGGAGGGTTTTTTTCAGCACAGGGAAGAGAGGTTAGTGGTCTCAGCATCCCTAACCGACAGGCACAGAGAGGGACACCAGAGCCGAGGTCAAAAGTACTGGTAACTTCTTCCCGTTTCTGTATTTCACACGCTCCTGCTTTTTCACTCGCCGTCGCCTAGCAGGCTTCGTCAGATCTCGGTGCAAGGCTCATTTATGGACTGGAGACTGGCAGGGAGCGGTGGACGTGCAGCATCTGAAAAAACAAAAAACAGTTGAAAATCACATCGTAATAATTTTATTCACACAGTAAAAAAAAAAGTTGTAATAATATTACATATTTGATAAGAGAATCCTACATTTGTTTTGTTTTATGACCAGAATTGTGACTCATACTGTAAATATACTGAGCGGGACACGCTAAGAGTTGAAAAGCGAAACTGTCAGCGCTCTCTTGTGGACAAACTATGCAATGGCCACAATGCTTGGTCATCAGTTAAAGGTGGAGCGAAGAATTTTGGATAATGCTGGTTGTCGAAATAATTTTTTATATAATAAGTGAATATCTCCTCAATGTCCACTAGCAGTCCGTACTGTGTGAGGGCTAAAATGAATAAAGTATTAATAAATAGCTTAGATTCTGTAAACTGGTATGGTGCTAGCTACAGTGGGCCCCCTTTTTTGACATACAAAGGGTGAGTGAGTAATCCTGGAGAATGCTAGTTGTGAAAATAATTTTTTGTCAAATAAGTGAATATCTCCTCAAAACGTCCACCAGCGGTACTTTGTGCGCGCCAAAATGAATACAGTGTTAATACACAGCCTAGACTCTGTAAACTGGTATGTTGCTAGTAGTTACGGTGGGCCCGTTTTATTCCTGCTTGTCAATATTTGGTGCTTTTCTGTTTTGTAATACTATCATTACAAATTTAATATCTTCAGGGTTTTTTTCAAGTTATTTTTTGAGATGTTTCCATATGCTCCGGAAAACAGTATAATCCAATCAACTGAAATCTAAAAGGGACACATTGCAGGCTCTACAATGTCTCTAAACTATCTAGGACAGGTATTTTGCTTTTCCGATTTTTGACGCAAATCTTTTGTTCATTGCTAACGAGATAACAGTGATGAGTTTGAGGGAAGCGGTCAAAGTAAGACAAACCAAATCAGGAAATGAACCAATTGCAGTGAATGATGGATGATGCTGGCTGCCGTCATGGTTACATTTCGTTTGAAGCACTCATCGCGAGAAGGATTGAGCCAATCATTGGTGCCACAACCCGACACTTAATCACAGTCAGAAGAAGGACTGTATGGAGCCTTAAGGCTGTGGAGCCAACAACTTGCTCATTCAGAAGAGCAGCTTAGAAGTATTCACATGTTGAACTCAACACTGAAGACTCTGTATGCCATGAATGAAGTATCTTCTCTGGTCTGTTGCAACTATGCGACTAAAAATAGCAAGTAACAGACACCAGAGAGAATAATCTCTTAATAACTGACTGATATTCAAAATTACTGTCCTATACTTTTACTTGAATTTCATATACTTTCCCTGCGTTCCAAATCGCATACTCTTTATTTTTTCTATTCTACATACTACATCTGACAATAAAAATAATCTTGTTAGGATGCAGTAGGCATACACTTGGGACATACTTTTATTTATTTATTTCATCATAACATTGCGCCTTGATCTTGCCTCTTGCTTTTTTATCCATCGCATCCCCGTTTGTTTTCATATGGAGGCTCCGTCGATGTGACGTCACTTCCGGTGCGCACTGGATTGTGGGTCAGAATTGCCCAAATAGGATGCTGTTTTCAACACTAAAAATCCCGGCCGGATGTAGTAGACATCCGGGTATTTCTAACCATACTAAATCTGGCCACAAAAATCGGCACATCCTAAATATTGTTTCTACCATACTAAATAGTAGATATAGTATATTGGAATGCAGGGTTTGTCTTGCCTAAAGTGAAAGAAGCTAAGAATTCACATTTAGTATGAGACAGTGTGCCGTCTCAATAGTGCTCTACTGTAAAACTATTCCCTTTCGTGAGAGATGCTTCCATATCTGCTCATGCCAGTTCAAGCTGGTTTGACAACAAAAGTGTTTCTGGTACATTAAAGAGACTATGAAGAAGGATGATTTTGCATAGATGTGTGTGTGTGTGTGTGTGTGCAAAGTTAAAGCTTTTGTGTTTGTACATGGCAGAGGTTTTTAGCCGCCTGCTCCCCAGGAAGAAAATGGCCACAGAGTAACTTTGGTGAAACGCTACCCTAGAGAGGACTACCAAAATGTTCATGAGCCGGAAGAGCTTCGTAATTATAATAATAAGAGTAAAATAAACTTTGAATAAAAATAAAGCTTCTAATTTGTGAATATGTTCTGCTTGTACGTCAAAAGATTGGAACAGTGTTCACTGTTCACTGCCTGACATTTCATTTTGTATGCCAAAACATAGTTGAACTAACAATAATGTAACACAACATCATCTGGTTACTGTCACAATATTGTTAGTCATAATAATAGCGATAATAAGGATCATTGTTGATCATGATCAATAATGCAAGTGTTCATTATTGGCAGCTCCCTCCCTACACTGAACCAGGAACTAGCCTACTGTTTCTGACTTCTAATCCATTCAATCATTATTGATGTAAATGTAGTCCACATTACATCACATATCAACAGATCATGTCAACTCTGCAGTTTTGAACTCGAAAAATGAGGGACAATCATTTTAGTGTTGGTTAAAGCTAACTCTGCCCAATTACACACTCAGAAAAAAATAGATTTATCTTGACTTGAAATATATCCACCCCTATAAGCAAATAACATCCACCCTCAATCATGTTAAAACGTCTCCTGGTTGTCTGTATTGCCTGCCTGAATGCAAATGCAGAGTAAACGCTGAGTGAGGTGAATGAGGAAGTCTCCCAGGAAACACGACCTGAGCTCCTCTGTTCTGACTCAACACACACACCCATGGGAAACTGCAGTGTGGGCGCTCACTGCTCCCTCAGCTGACATGATCACTTTCCGAGGAAAATGGGGCTTTAACTAAGTCAAAGCAGTGGCCTAATGAACTTTAGACTGATTAAGTTAACAGGATAGTTCGTGCCGTGGCGAAGGTTGTCGCAGCACCGGATCGGTTGCATGATCTGCCTGAAGGCCCGTACATGTCTTCAGGCAGGCTCATCGCCCGGACCCTGCTCTATAGTCTCTCCCTCTGTGCACTGGCGCTGCTGCTGCCTAGGCTGGCGGCTCTTGCTGTTTAGCATGGTTTCGCTCCTGCAGCTTTCCGAACCATCTGAGCCCCCGTGCCGCTGCAGGTCCGAGCTCAGATCCCCTACTATCCGGATGAATTGACACATGTAAAAATAGCTGATAATAGAGACAGATAGAGAGAGGGGGACGCACGGTGCTGCCTGCCTGTCGCACCGAAATTTTTCAGAAATCAAACACAACCCACTTTCTGCTCGCTAGCGTTAGCCGCCTGCCTGAGATCCGCTATCTCTGGCAGGGAGAGGAGGAGGAGGAGGTGGCAGCTGAGCAGCAGCAGCAGCTAGCTCCGTGCTAATGTCAGCTAGCCAGCCCGTGTGTTGCATTAGCGCAGAACAAACAGCGGCTTACCCCTTTCCCGTTGTGCTGTCAGAGTCCTAGGGCGACAGGTGTGGAAACGCGACGCTCCGATTCTTATTTAGCGACATCGTAAATTGGAATCCTGCGGTGTAATGTCCATCGCCGCTATTTTTTCTGCCATCCGCCCCACTTCAGCACCGATCGCCGCCGAGCCCCTGGATGCACTGCGCATGCGCGCTGCCACCGCTGCTCTGTGGCTGCAGTCTGCGAGAAGATGCACCGCCGAGGCAGATAATAGTCCGTAAATTACACACCGCAGGGTCACACTCATATGTCACATTACATCGCACAACTTCTCAACTATTTCGCTCCATAACACAGCGTATTCTTAGAAAACACCACTGCATTGAGTGTATTACATTTCCACGACACAAATCTAATCCCTGAAAAGTAGCCTAATCCTTCAAATAGGTTATAGAGAAAGATAATCTATGTGAGGTGGTAATAGAGCTAAAACAGCCACTATACTAGGCCTATTCATATTATAGGAAATCTATTCTAAAATTATTATAAATCAGTAAAGAATAAATATGCGCCTATAGGCCTACTCACAGTGTCAGAGCAATTTATGTAGTCTAATAAATTGCAAAGACACGTATAGGCCTACATTACTGAAGTATAGTAATTGTGTGTGAATGTCCTTTTCTTTAATACAGTGTGTCACTTTTGGGTCATTTTAAAACAGGGCTCCTGGCTCCATGCATGGGGCCCATGGATGACAACAAAGTCAGATGGACTCATACGCCTGTGTTCTGAATGCAGTTGAATCAGAATTAAATCAAAATTACAGAGACTGATTACAAAAAACATGTTATCCATAATATGTTCTGAATTGGCAATCATTCAGTCCGAGGTCAAGCAGCAAAACCTTTAAATGATTGATTTTAAAGCGACAGGAACACACTGTAAAATGGAATGAGTAATACATTAAAATGCATTTGAAAATTTGCAGGGAACATTTGAATCAGTGACTCTAATTTTTCTTTTGATGAGATTTTTCGCAGAATGAATATGCATTTCATGCAGCCTCTGTGATGATGACTGTTCAAACTATATTTTCCTACCATTAACACAGGGGGGCACCAAAACTCTGCTCTCTCTCTCTCTCTCTCTCTCTCTCTCCCTCCCTCTGAAACACACACACACACACACACACACACACACACACACACACACACACACACACACACACGCACACACACACATACACACACACGGCTGTTTCGCTGCAGCAGTGTCTAATCTGCAAATTTTTTGATTTAACATTCTGTGAAACAAATTATCAAGAACAATACCACGGCTACAGTGGAAATTAGAGGCTTTCAACTGACAAAGAACATCTTTCTTGTTCAAAAACAACAGATTTGGACGCATAAAGTCAGTCGTCTCCTAGTTTAGTGCTTTTCAAAGCACTTTACAAGGCAGAACTTTTTAATAACAACTTGGAAGTATTGAAGCACTGTGTGAAGATTGAACTGGAATGATGGCTGCGCATTTACCTGCATCTTTATGAATCTGGCGCACTCAATTTGCACATTTGAGAGGAGGGACTGCGAGACTAGAAGGAGGATGATGAAATGACCTGGATCAACTCCTTTTTTCTATATGCTCAGGCTGAGGCTGAGGCTGAGGGGTGTTGCTATTTGCATTTGAAAAGGTCAGAAGCTACTAAAGCAAGATTCTGCTTCATTGCGTGTTTCAAACATGGAGCAACGAGTTCTCTGGCTGAGGGGTAAAAACAAACATAGAAGAAAATCATTCTGTGCATCCAAATTTGTTTGCTCTGCTTTTGCAGTGGATTGCAAAACCATTAGTGAGTGTTGATGTTTGTTTAGGAGAAAAGATTAAGGGCCCACAATGCTTCAGGAGATGCTTGTCAGATGGTTGGGCAGCTTTGACCCAAAACCCCCTCGCCCCTCAACTTTTTTCATTTTTCCAAACATGACAGTCTGACATTACAGTTTTTCTCAGTTGCTTTGGTGCTTTTCTCAGATCAGAATTAACTATTAGTTCAACCTCCGCAACATTTAGTCATTTGAGCACATCTTAGTAGCAATTTCTCCTTCCTCTGAACAAATTGCAAATGCTTTTGGACATGTATCAGTTGCTTTCATACAATTCTCTGCTGTTTTATAACATTGTCATTTGCTTATGTCATGTCAGTCAAAATGAACTATACTTATGGATGCTGAATAGTCGTTCCCAATAAAACTAATAGTCTTCATTTCATTGCTTGAGTCATTACATACAAAATTGTTGAACTAGTTATCAAATTCTGTCAAGCACATTTTATACCTTTCTTTATAATTTTTTCCTGGAAATGTCTCCTAAATTGAACAATTGCTCTCAGGTGGACTTCAGCTTTCACTCACGAGGATAATAGATGTAGATGAAAATATGTGGCCAGACAGACAGGAACGTCTGGATGTGCCAGAAGGATTTACCTATATGTTCAGTTACAATATGTCCTGTTATATTGTTCCCATTTGTGCACAACTCTACCAAAAGGGTGTTTTTTTATGTTTGTTCTAAATAAGTAACTGAAGTGTATTTTTCTTTTGCACAATGCTGTAGAATTGCAAAGAGCATATACAGTAAAAATGTGAAACATACGTATTCAGTGTCTTGTACTCACTTACTCCCCTAACTACAGCAATATGTAACTTTACTGTAGTTTTCAAATGGCTGTACAAGTAGTGTATAGTGCTGTCTTGAGCATTTTCAGGTAGTGTCACCGAGTTCTGAACTTTTTTTTGCATTGAAAAAACACTGAGAAAATAAACTGTCATAATGAAAACATGACAAAGCCATTTGACTATCTTGTTCATAAACAATGGTGTCAAGACTTCTCATTTTGATGACACTGGCAGTTTCATTGACATGAATACTTGCTTTTGAGGAATAGACTATCCATTTTGAGCAAGTGACGTAATTTTGCAGGTTATCCACTAGGTTTTGCAGTTTGCACTAATTGTTTTGAGAAATGCACTAACTGCTGTGCAAATGTTAATAGCGATGTGAGAAAAGCACCAAAGCGACTGAGAAAAACTGTAAGACCCACGTTAATTGGCTACGTGTGTGTGTCTTTTTTTTTTAACCAAATCTCATAGCAATTCTTCTGATAATACAATTATGATACACCCACAGGGAATGAACAACGTTATGTGGCAAATCATCTGGTAGATGGTGATCTGATGATTTGTTTAACTTAAAACGTTGGCCCTCTGGAGGGCAGGCACTACGTGAATAGTAGTACCACCGTACAAAATTGCATGGCAATCCGGCCAGCAGTTGCTGAGATATTTCAGCAATTGGCCAAAGCCGTATATCAACTGACAGGCTGGCATCTCCATCCCTAGAGCCAGGCTGCTAGCCAGCGTGGCTATAAAATAGAACTTGTGTCTCCTCTATCAGACCTCAACCTGCAGACCTTAATACAGATCCCTGCTCCAAGACGTGTATGTGGAGTTATCTCTCATCCTGCAGCCATTGTGTTTGTGTGAGTTATCGAGCCAAGCTCAGACAGCCACATGGAGCTTTTTCTAGACTTAGTTTAGTCTGAAGGCTGTTTGTTAGGCCAATATGTGTGTGTGTGTGTGTGTGTGTGTGTGTGTGTGTGTGTGCGTGTGTGTGTGTGTGTGTGTGTGAGAAGGATCAGTGAGATACAGAGAGGACGAGGAAAAAAGGAGGTGAGAGACTTTCAGATAGCCAGACTGGTACCATGAATGCACATTTAAAAGATGTAACGCATTTCAACAGCCGCAAGTCCTGGTTTCTTCTGCTTTTTTTAACTGGTTGAGTCCAAGTCCTGAACACAATTAAGGGACTTAATTGGCCTTAAGGTAAATCTAGATTGAGATCGAAGGAATTCAAAATAGGAGGGGACCTGCAGTAAAACACCTGTAGGAATGCTCTAAAAATCTGTCCAACAGTATATGCCACTTAATTTAAATTCAATGCAGTTGTCAGGTCTTTTTCCTTTGCACTTCTCAGCACCGAGATATGAGAATATTTAGATTTTTTTTCTCACTTTTGGATATTCACTTGCAATAGAAAATGTATGAAAAAGAATATGATGGCGGTTAACTAAGAGCTGCCTCTCATCAAATCTATTACATTCAAAGGGCTCTGTTCAGTAATGAATTCAATAGTCACTATGTAGTCCTTTTCCATGGTGATGGATTTGAAGCCTGCCTGGGTGAATGTGAAGTTTATGTTTCTTTCATGAGACGGGTGGATAATTTAAGACTTTATCCTCTGTCTGCCCACTATCAAGCTGGAAAACTGCAGTTTTTCTTAAAGGCAATTTTGAGTCTCACAGACTGCACTCTTACGTAAGCCCTTTTCACTATTTCTATAGTCATAGTCTCAGTTGTGTCTTACCATCTCCAAACTCAAATATATGCTGTTTATGAGGCCTTACAAATAGTGCTTTCAACTGAACAGACCCTTGTTCATCTTTTTAGCAGCACTTTGGTTCTTTTTACGTCAGTCAGTCGATGACTTTGCTCCAGCCTGAATCATCTCAACAACTATCACATGGACTGCCACTATCACATGGACTGCCGCTGAATGATATTAGTGTTTCCCAGACAATGTATCATAAAATCATAAAAAAATATCAGATGAAGGTAATTTCTGTCAAAATCAGCTTTATCAAAACTCAATTTGTCAAATCTAAGTGTATTTATACCAACTACATACAAACATACACCCAGGAACAACAGGATAGCCTATACTTTTAATGGCCTTGTGTCTGAATTGCGCTAAATAAACTTGCCTTGTCTCGCATGAACTTAGTTTTCCCCAACAAACTGACCAGAAATGTCTCATTCAGTGTCCTCAGAGATCAATTAAACACATGTTCACCCTCCAGCCTTTAGCATCCTTTCATCCACAGTTCTCTGCATGACATGTTTGGTTTAAAGACTGGAAAATCGACTTCCCCAAGAGATGAATACTCTTTTCATACATGTATCTGTCCATTCCTTGAGGCTACAGCACTGCCAAGACGCAGTGAGCCTATAGATTTGCATAAAGACTGGAAACAGGGGGAAACAACTAGTCTGGCAAGAACTTTAGTCTATTTCCATACCTGTTGAACAATTCCTTTAAAATAAGCCTCTCAACAACATGAGCTTGAAAAGTAGACCTTTTAAGTTAAGTTTCTCAGATTTCATTCCAAATACTTTTAGGCAACACTTTACAATAAGGGTACATTGATTAACAGTTAGTTAATGCTTAGTTAATGCTATAAACAGTGAGTTAATCTGTAGTTAATGCTTGGTTATTAACGGTTAGTTCATTTGCGTTTAACATTATTTTTGCTTAATTCACCATTGCTTTATTAAGCATTAACTAAGCATAATGCTTAGTTAATGCGTAGTTAATGATACATTCAGCAGTTATTAAGTGTTTTGTAAATGCTTAGTTAAGGCTAATTAAGCATTATCTAAGCATTAACTATCAGTTAATGAGTGTATCTTTATTGTAAAGCGGTACCTAATTTTACAATTGGTTTGTCATTTCCTTTAACTTATTACACATTTTCCCCCATTGAAGAGTTTTCTGGTTTTCCTCCTTAGAATGGAGGGTCTAAAGGCCAGGACACACTAGTCCGACTACCCGAAAATGGAGACTGCCGATTCAGGGAGCTCCAGTCTTCCCGTCGCGGCCGAAAAAGTGCAAAGAACACACCAAACCGACTGCTGACTTTCCGTACACTCTGCGCTTGCGCGGGACGTAATGTCTCCATAACAGCAGGCGGCGCTAATCAGTATTGTGGCCCGAAAAAATACGGAAGCCGGAAATGATGGAACGGCTCTCTAGACCATAAACATAGATAGAAATACGTATTTATATTTATGTACCATAAAGAGCACCATTTTTAGCGAGTGTCGTGCATGGTGTCGAGCAGTCAACAAGGGTTGATGCAAGTGAGTACTCGCTGAACGAAACAAACAAACACATTAAAACGATGGCTAACTGTTGTTAGCTGTTTGTGCTACCCGCCTCACTTCCAGGCTTCACTGATTCGCTAGCCCTCCACAAATGAAATTGCTCCAACTGAAAGACTGCCCGCCACCGATTGAACATAATCGGCTCAAAAGAAGCTCTACGACATCTACGACGACCGATTTCACGGCACACACCAAACAGATTCGTGTCCCCGCCCCCTCCCGACTCTACGACGGCGATTATCGGGCCGGTGTGTCCTGACCTTAAGAGGTTGTCAAAATGTTGCACATATTGAGACAAATTTGTGATTTGGGGTAACATGAATCACATTGATTTGACTTGAGTTACGACCTTTGGAGGACCCTATGCAATCCTTCGATTTTTCAGCAGCACTTTTTTATAGGGATTTCATGTCATGTTGCAAATGTGGATGGGGGGCCATTCATCTTGTGTTCTGCCTGCAGCTCTCCTGCCTGAATTAATCACAACATAGATCATATTCAGTGCTAAAAACACCGGAAGAGAACAGTGCTGCAAAAAAAAGTATTCTCTAGTGTTCTTTTTGAGCCATTTTTACTGATATCTTTTTTATTTTTTCAACCAACTGATCTCCCCTGTGTGTTTTAAAGTGTAATTTCATTGCAGTGCATCTCCACAAAGATATTTGGAATCTGGATAAAAGACACTCGAATTGGCTTAAGCATAATCCTTTCATGAAACTGAAAAGGCATGAAGAAAAACGTGAAAATACAGATTTTTCCTTCTGTATCTCAGGATCTTTCTCATAGTCGACTTAAAACAGCAAATACAAGAAAACACCCATGTGTGTGTGTGTGTGTGTGTTTGTGTGTTTTAAAACATTTCTCAGATGTTTAAAATGTCAACTCTGTCAGAAGCAGGTGTGTGTCACATCCTGTGCAAAGTAATGAGGACAGAAGAGTGCTCTTATGCCTCTGCTCACCAGCTACTTCAAGAAAAAAGAATAATTTAAAAGCAAATTTTGATCAACAATTTTGTTCCGCTTTTCATTTTGAGTGACGTATGAATGCTGCTGCGAGTGGCAAAAGCTCCACACAAATAACAAAGATTCCATTTATAACAAAGTCATCACTGTGTCATCATCATCACTGGGAAATATCAAGTCTTTGAAGGTGTTTGTGTGTGTGTGGGGAGGGGGGGGGGATGCATCCTAAGGCCATGCATTAGGCATGAAAGGAGAGACACCATCAGCTGATAAACATGCATGTGTAATCCACTTGTGTGTTAAAGATTACATGTTTGGAGAATGTTAGTTTCATGATCCTGCTTGGGCATCAGGCCCTTGTGTTGTTTTTTCCCCTTTACCCTTGTCTGTAGCTGTATCCCGTTACAGAGACCGCATCCTTGGAAGGACGCGGTCTCGCGGTCTATGAAGGCTATAGCCTGTGGAGGCCGATTCGAAGGCCGAACCAGGGCCGAACGAGCGTTGTTAAATGGGACGGTCTCCGAAGGTCTCCGTTTACGAGCATTTCCGGTTTGCGTAACAAGCCGTTACCTTGCGTGACGACACGCCGCTCCTGTGCTGCCTAGCAACCCTGATAGCTGCCAACGGAAACAGCCTTGTCAGCAGAGGAAAAAAGAAAAAGAAGTTGCCTACCAGACGAAAAGAAAAAAAAGTACAAGAAAAAAAGAAAGGAAGATAAAAGTTAAGAAGATGGAGTAACACGTTGCTGTTTTGTTATTTTTTATTTTATTGTATGCCATCTCTGAAAAAAACGCAATGAATCATGGGATATGTTGGGCTGCGAAGGATAGATCTGATGCAGCCTTCAAAACCGTGAAACGAAGGCTGCATTTCTCGGCCGCATATGAGGAGCCTTGCAAATGGAACAACCTTTGCGCGCCACTATGACGCAATCGGTCTTCAAATGCAGCCTTCGTAGACCGCAACCCCTGTATTGAGATTCACCCTGTGTTCTGGTGTAATTGCATGGTTGGAGTCAGGTGTGCTGGAGTCAGTTACCAGCATTCACAGCTGCCATCAATCAACAATCAACTGCTCTTCATATACCCGGCCCTGCCTTCCAGACACTGCCAGATTGTAAACTCTGTTACCCAGTCAGTAACTCTCAAGCCACCTAGACCTTTTGTAGTTCCGCCTGCATTTAGCTTGTTGCTAAATTCTGTTCTTTTTTGCCACAGTCTCCCAGCCTGACTCCTGCCACCAGCTCCAGCCCTCGTCAGCCAGCTCTCCCTCCCTGGACCCCTCTGCCTGCCTGCTCTTGCCTGCCTCTGCTCGTCTCCCCGGATTCTCCCCTTGGCACTTCCCCTGGACCCCCATGCCTGTCAGCCACTCCAGAGCCCGGCCCAAAACCCCAGATTCCTTCTAAATAAACCCTCTTAAACTGGTACTGTCTCTGCGCCTGTGTCCTCTCTGTCCAGCCGTTACAGTCAGGAAGCATGTCTCTAAAAGCGTGCAGGGAGCTTGGTGCAATTTTGAATGGGATAATAACAAATGTTAAAATCCTCCAGCACAAAAAGGTTAATCAAAGGAATCCAATCAGTTTGGAGCATTTGAATGGGAAAAATAATAAACTCTGCAAGGTTGAAGTTGTGTTGGAGGAGGCTGACAAGGACACATGTGTCGGTCAAATAGGATGAAAAGCACTCATCTGGAACAACAACCCCCCCACACCACACACACACACACACACACACACACACACCACCACCTTAATGCTGCTACCAATGACGTGTAACCCTTTATGTTTCCATGACTACGTTCATGTCTATACCAGCAACATATCAGTAAATGAATATTCAACCCAAAAGACTCTATTGCAGTGCTGGTTTTCAGATTAATGTTGGCTAAACATCAAAATAATATTTATTAGGGTACATTTGTATTAATTATATATACAGTGTGGATATATCATGTCATTACGTTGGAGGAGGAAGTGCATCTCTGTCCCAGCCTCACCATGTCAGTGACCACTGAATCTGATTTATTTTAGTTGCCAGGATTCTTTTGTCGATTGCAGCTTGTGGTCACTGAGAGCTGTTTTCTATCTTTGACAGGAGATATCCTGCCAACTGATACTTGTACTAATCTGTTTTATGAATACCAATGCCATCAAATCTTTCTTGTTACATTAATTGAGCACATTTTCTTCAGCGATAGTTTGAAAAAAAATTGAAACCATGAACAAAGGAGGGCTTACTATGTATTTCTCCATTTGATACAAGGACATTTCTATAATTAGACTCTCTATGAAACCTATATTTAGAGAGCCCTGTTTAGAAAACTACCCGTCCCGTTTGGGAGCATAAAAAAACACATTCTTTCTGTCTGAATTCTCAATTGAAAACAACAACAGGTCAGTTTATCTTCTGTTGTATTTCATACCAGCAGCTCAGAGTGTACTGTATATATTATGGTATAGTAGTACAGTATTAGTATAGTATTATGGTATAAGGCTAGCTGAAAATAAACGTTCCGAAGATTAGTGGGATCTTTTGTGATGTGAGGCTTTCCTGCTTGGTTGTGATACTGTATATGATAGAGTTTGAGTTAGGCTAATTGCTTGACTTGCCTGGTTAATGATCTGGAAAAACTTTGATTTATTCTTAACAGAATAGGCTCAAGCTGACACACAGCTGATTTAGCCGTGTGTCAGCTGGGTGTCAGTTCGGCGTGGGTCAGCTCCAAACTGACACGGGGATAGTATTGACGGTCCCGTAACATGGGAAGCAAAATAAAAACACGGACTTCATACAAAGCGCAGCGTGAACCTGTAGTCACTGTGCCGGAGACGCTCCCCTCTCCTTCATCTGATTGCTGAACACATCAGCATGTTTACGTGTTCAAATGTAATATATTCGCTCGGGGCTCCCGGTCAAACCACAACTAATCTTCCTAACAATGGCGACAACAACATGTTCCCATAATGTGAAGCTGACGGCGATTTATTAAAAAAGAAAAGGGACAGTGCTTCCTGCAATTGGGTCGGATCGAGTCCAGACAAATTCACACCACAAACGAACTGCAGCAGAGTGCGTATGGAAGCGCATCGAGACCACCTCTTCAGCTGGGTCTCGGAGCGCTTGTTTGGTTCGCCCCGGAGTGCGATTGCTGTATTCTCACCTGCCTGAAAGATGCGCACCGAAGGCGGAAGTGCATCTGAGTTCGTTTCAACCGAACTAAACACGGCATGTGTGAATACAGCCTAAGTGTGGAAGTAAAAATGTATGTACTTGTGTGGATATAACACCCCTTGGCACAGCTGATGTTAGTGGTAAAGAGGAGGGGGTTAATCACTTTAGTGATCATGCTCAGGGACTTTCAGTGGCAGCACAGATACAGTATAATGGAAACAAATAACCTTTTAACATTTCTGTTACCCCTAAAGATCTAAAGTCTTCCGAGACTGCAGTGTATCAATATTTCAACTATTTTTTTTAAAGCCCCTAGAGGAAACAGAAGATTGTATTCCAGTTGTAAGTCTTCTCATTACCACACAACAAGCTATCCATTAGTTTACTTTCAGCTTGGCTTATCTGGGAACACTTATGCAAGGGCACGGTTACCAGCCCTTTTGCTATCGCCTCTGCTCAACTGTTACGCCGGCGCAGGTCTCTGTGATAAGCATCCCCACTCTGTAATTAAAAAGCCTAATTAAAAGCAGAAGGATGATCTTCCTAAGTCCCATCTGCCTACACAGAGCCGAGGGAGGGAGCGGAGACGCAGTCAGAGAGAAAGCTCTTGTGGCGAGGCGGTCGGCAGCGTTTATAGACTGACGTTCCACCGGGAGTCTGCAGTCGAGGCGGAACAGAGTCGATAGCTGTCATCTCCACTGCCTCTGTGTTCACAAGGAACAGGGGCCCTAATGCCTCGTTTCCACCGAGCAGAGCGGGTCGGATCGGAGCGGTTCGGTCCGGGTAGTTTGGCTTTTCATTTGCCAAAAGTTGGGTAGGGTACGGTTTAAGCGCACCTAACCGCTCTGAGCCGCTCCCGATCTCAGTACTCCTCCGTAGGGGTACTAGCGGCCTGAAAGCGGGCCGAAAATGCATGAGAAGGCGGAGCTACACACTGCCGTCATTTGATTGGTCGAAAGAATCATTTCCGCCATGTGTAGATCTCGGCAAGAGTGAAGAGAGTCTTGTGTTTTGGCGAAAATGTGAGCACAGCTCTGTTTATTGTGTGGTGTTTTTCCTCGTCAATAAATTAATCAGTTGGTTACACTGTGTCCCATAGTCACGTATGCCGCAGCCAGCACTGTTTGTTCGCTCACTGTCTCTATGAGTTGCGCCGAGCGGTCTCTGTGTGTTTACGCCATAGATAGTAAAATACACGCTCACAACAACACGGGGGGAATAAATAAAGAAGCGGCTGGTTTGAATCATTTCCGCCGTTTGTAGTCACCTCGGCTAGAGTGAAGAGAGTTTTGGCGAAAATGTGAGCGCGGCACTGTATTGTGTGGTGTTTTTCCTCGTCATTAAATGAATCAGTTGGCTACACTGTGTCCCACTGCTACGATGTCACGTAGCTGCCGCAGCCAGTGCTGTTCGCTCACTGTCTCTATCAGTTGCACCGAGCCGTCTCTGTGCTCACAACACGGGGGAATAAATAAAGAAGCGGCTGGTTTGACCAAGCAAAAACAAGAGACCGCTGGCTTGACCACAGTTGTTCCCACAGCCCGATAGTTTGACCCACATTCTGGCGGCGGCTATCGCAGTCCAGCCTAAACCCCGCCCTACCAGTAAAGGTAGGGTCGGCGGTGGAAACAACACCGAGATTCTTAAAAGTGAGCTGTCCCGCTCTGAGCCGCTCCGATCCGACCCGCTCTACTCGGTGGAAACGAGGCATAACACACAACCTAACTACTTCACATCTCCTGCAAAGGAAGTTTTCAGGTGGATTTTTTCCCCCTAGACTGTAATAGAAACCCGCAGCAGCCTGAGAAGAAACAGAGAAGGATTGGGGATGATTACATTGTGTTTTTGAGGGGTCAGTGCTAACCAGCAAATACAAAGTAAATACTATTACAAGTTTGTCAACAAACACATCAAATGGAGCCCTTTTATTTGCATATAAAAGTGTCAGTATCTACTCCTCTTAATGGTATATAAGCTGTAGGTAATGGCTTTACTAATGGGTACTAAAGAACCGAGCAATGCTTTGCAGATTAGTACTAGAATAAAAAGAAAAATATGTTTGGGTTTGTTTCTTTGCCTGTTATCACGGCTCCTGCAGCATGGGAGCAGCATTTATAATATATCGTAGACTTGTTATATTATCGAAAAAACCTATAAACTTCTTTAATTACAGAGAACTTATTTGCTGACGGAATTCACAAAATGTGAAAAACTTGCGATTCTTTATAAATGACATCGTTAACACATTAAACTTCTACATTTGTAATTACAGCCATGAAAATAATCACTGGTCAGAGTATTAAAATGTCCATGGCAATGAATTATTGACGGCCCTAACAGTCAGTTTTATTTTATTGAAGAAACTGGGGTAAAGAAGAGGATAATAGGGAGAGCATTGCTGAAAATCTTCCTGTGAAATATTAATGCAGTGTTCGCCTGAAATGTGCTGCTTGATGCATCTCTCTAGTATATCAACAAGTGTTGTCCCATCATGTGCTCCCTTCCAGCTCCCTCTGTGGGCAGCCCGTTGCCTTCCATGTTTGTTTGTGTTTTTTTTGCTAAAGGACACTTTTGCAGAGTCATTGCGAACCGGTTGTTCAAGGTGTTTGTTGAGTGCATTTACTCGTAAGTTTAATAGAGCAGAATATCCTTTATTGTCATCTTACAAGTAGGCCTACAAAGAGATTCAGTGTGCAACTTCTCTTTGTTTGTCAATGGTAGTAAAAAAAAAAAACATTGCTACCATAAAATATAACACAATAAAAACAATGCAAATGGGACTTAAAACAGTAAAAACAATAAAAAGAAAAAGTACGTATTTAATGCTCCATCACTGTCAAATAACAATCAGTGCAAGTTGGTGGAAACAGTCTTTATCTGTATTTTTTACATTATTTTACATTCTTATTATTCTTTTACAAATACCCTTACCTTTTATATCCGAGATGGATTTTTCTTCCACAATCATCTTCTCTTCTGCACTGACATATCCATTTACTGTAACCCATGTCGCATTCTTTTAACTTCCCTCTGAAAATATACCGGTGGTGTAGAGGTAGAGAGAGACCCAATGTAACTGATTCTCTGTCAAAAGCAGGAGGGATTTTTTGGTTTTGATCATATCTCAGATTTGCACAAATGTAATTTAATAGAATAAAAGTTCTGGCATGAGGCTGATTTGTATCCCTACCATTTGTTTTTAGGATCAATTCGATTGTACGTATTGCTGGAGGTGTAATGTGTGTTCCTAAACAAACAAAGATAGTGATGAAAGTGTGCTGCTTACCTTCAACTGCACGAATGAGCAGGCAAAAACACTCATTAAATATCAGTAATAGCAGAAGCAAAAACAGAAGCCCTTATTATTGTTTGTGTGTGTGTGTGTGTGGGGTGTGTGTGTGTGTGTGTGTGTGTGTGTGTGTGTGTGTGTGTGTGTGTGCACGAGCGTGCATGTGTGTGTGTGTGTGTGTGTATGTGTGTATGTGTGTTTTTCATCAATAACATGACTCAGCATCCTTTGGGTTTTATAACCCTCATCTCTTCGGCTTGACTGCATAGGTGATTAGATACTTCCTGAAGCTGTCTTCCTGGAACACTGTGAGTGTGTATGTGTGTGTACTTGTATTACTCATGTTGTGAGGACATAAGTCTGTTTAAGGTCACATCGTTGGTAGGGGAGAACGGGGTAAGTAGGCACACTTTTTACTCTAGTGAGAATTGCTCATCACCAAAACATCTTTCAATAGTCATTCCTACATTAAATTGAAGCTTAAGGTGTTGGCTTGAAATGTGTACCCCTCACTTTTTCTATCTTATTGTAATAAAGAAGAAATTAATCATCAAAGACACCCTTACACATTGTGACAACCAACCCCATCAAGGGGTCGGTTGTCACACACTATGGGGTTGTTTGTCACAATGTTATCTTAATGGGAATAATCATAAAAAGAAGGAAAGAAAGTAGAACTAAATTTGAACATTTAATTGCATTGTCAAGTTGACAAATAGGCCTACATAACTTACTGTAGCCTTGGCAACTGGTCTAGTTTGGGATGCACTGGGTTGTTTTGATTTTGTTGCCCTTTTTTCTTTTGCATGCTAGCTGCCTTTTCCTGCTCTATTTTTTCCTTCTCTGGGGTGTCAGTGAGGATACAGTTTGACAATTTCTTTAATTATTGGGTTCCTTTTCTGGCTGTAGCCTTTGGATAACATGTGTATACCCCTCAGGTCAATGAATCGACCCCTTTGTTATTTTCTTTACTTATGACATATTGCAGGATGTCCATCCCGGGAGAGGGATCCCTTACTGAGTAAAAATTTAGAAATCTCAGGGAGATTTGATAGAGTAAGGCTTACTCTATCAAATCTCCCTGAGATTTCTAAATTTTTCTTATCCCGATAAAGGGTTTTTACTGGGAGTTTTTTCTCAGCCGAGCTAAGGGTCTAAGGGCAGGGTGTCATACTGTATGGAATGTAAAGCCCACTGAGGCAAATGTCTATTTGTGATATTGGGCTATACAAATAAAACTGATTCGATTTGATTTGATTAAGGTGAGGGCTTGGTTTAGCAGTAGTTGGCTTGGGTTAGTCTCAAGGAAATGCTATACTGTGTCCTCAGAAGAGATGAAAATGTATATATCTACTCATGGATTTGAAATTGACTTCTCCACCATTAAGCTCAATATCTCTTCTCAGTGTCAGCTCCAGTCAGCCACAGGAAAAACAAACGTGTTGACGGTTCTGTCAAAATGAGATGAGATGTTAAGTTAAGTTATCTTTATTTGTCAGTTGTACACGAGGCACATTGAAATTCGTCTTTTCGCATATCCCCTCTCAAGTTACCACACTTCGGTCAGAGCGCAGGGTCAGCCGCAGTACAGCGCCCCTGGAGCAGTTTTGGGGTTAAGTGTCTTGCTCAAGGACACAATGGTAGAGATGGTGGGCACCGTAGACACAATACCAGCCTCTGCTAGTTTTACAACTTACACCCTCCTGTCCGGTGCCGGGGATCGAACCAGCGACCTCATGGTTACTGGTCGGCCACCTTACCTCTAGGCCATCCTACCACCCCAACTGTTGACAGTTCCTCCTTTAGGCTTTAGAGAGGGTGGGGTGTAGCCTGGTCCAACCAGACCATCGTACTTCATTTCATTTTTACAGAAGGTCTGGAAGTGCTGTAATTGGCAAACGTTCATTCACTTGGAGGCGGGTGTCTGTCAAAGTTTAAAACTATTGGATCTGCCCAGTGCCACTCTGGATTAGCCAACCAATCGCATCACGTTTGGTCGTCACGTGTGTCATGAGCCGGCTTCTGGCGGTGCGTTCCAGTTGGACAGGGAACTCAGAAATTTCCGACTTCACTACATATTGTAGTCTATGAATCTACCGGTACCTGGCAACAGTAACTTGTTAGAGCCTAACGTTTAGTTATTTGGACGAGAAAGGTTTTAGGCGTCCATACTTTCGCGAGCAGATGCACTGGAACACAGACAGGTCGGAACTCGGAAATACCAAGTCGGAAATCTCCTTCTTCCGAGTATAAAGGAACGCATCATTCAACTGAAACTGGAGCGCGACTTCGACGTCATCGTTCTCAGTCACTCGCTCTGTTCAATGATTGGACGATTGTAGATTCTCCGGTAAAACTGGGAAATGCACTGTACACCCAGACTGACTACTGAAGGGAAAATGAAAATGAGTGCTCTCTCTTAATCCGTGTACCTTCCGTTCAATCCATATCCGTTTGGAAATCAAAACACGAAAAACGAAAAGTGACCTGTTTTTTTGATAATCATCCTCTCATCTACATCATATATTATACTAAAACACGTTTTTATCCATTTTTAATCACAATTTATGACCAGGATATCAAATATGAGAATAATGGCCTAAATGTCGATTTTGAAAAATACATGTTTCAATTTAGTTAAAGAAGTGCGTGCGCACGCGCGTGTGTGTGTGCGCGTGCCCAGAGGCGAACTTAACCATTGCGCAAAGGTAGGCAATTGCCTTGGGTCTCATAATCGTCTGATAAATGTTTGTTTTACTCTTCATTCATTAATCACCGATTACGTGCGGACGTCAGCATCGCACTGGGAACTGAAGGACACATCCTACATTATTGATAATGTTATTGATACTCGTGATCAGCTGAGGCATAAGCCCCAGTGCAGACAGCTGAAAGCATTTTTATTGGTTAGGTCCACGAGTGAAAATTGCGTCTGAGGCGATCGTCGTCTCTGTCTCTCTTTTTTCCCTGTCTTCACTTCACTTGTCGAGTCAAAGTGGGCAATCACCCAGTTTAAGGGCGCGCGCGCGCGTCTGTGTGTGTGTGTGTGTGTGTGTGTGTGTGTGTGTGTGTGTGTGTGTGTGTGTGTGTGTGTGTGTGTGTGTCGAGGAAAGAAGAAACTTGTCTAGGCTATATTTTGTCCACGTTTAGGCTATATAGGCTATCTGAATTGAGCTTTTTGTAAAATAAGGCTCTTGATGTCAGCCAGCCAAAATGTGTTTCCCCTCTCAATAAAGATTAAACATTTGGTGGTTTGTCTCGTTTTGATCTGGATCAACAGCTGTATGTCTGTCGCTGTTTAGATCATGCCTCGTTTCCTCTGAGCAGCACAGTTCGGTTCGGCACGGTTCGGCAGGGTTACCCTACTAGATCTGCCATGCGTTTCCACTACCGACAAGAGGATTTAGCCTACTTAAAAGACGGAGATAGCCACGGTCAGAAAACAGTCTATGGGTCAGAGCCATCACGGGGGTGGCCGCACATAGCTCGTGGCATTGTGGCAGCGGGACACAGTTTAAACCGCTGACTAATATAAATTATTATTTGGAACTTCAAAAATGAAAATGCACATTTCTTACATTTTCTGTTTGTCTCCTTTCCCACTTTCGTATGTAAAGGGCGACATGGAAAATAAAAAATAAGAAATGGCAATCAATTCATGTTTTACAGGCATATTTTGAATAAAACAGTCCGTTTTTTATTTTTTTTAAATGAAACAAATAATTAAAAAATGAAATCAAACAGTTTTTTTCGTTTTTCGTGTTTTGATTTCCAAACGGATATGGATTGAATGGAAGGTACACGGATTTCTCTTCCTCTATAGCTTTTTTAAAATATGTTTTTCCGTTCTACTGTCATCCTTCAGACACCAAGAGCCTAATGGTGGAAAATGGATGTGTTCCTTACAAATGATGTCTGGTCCTGTAATTTGATCAAAAGGACATGGTGATAGGCTTTCACACTCATCTCAAACCCTGCATGATGTACACCCAACAACATTAATTAGATTGTTCCAGGAAAAGGAAGATGCCACTTTTACCACTTTTTTGTTATTTTTTTATAGCACGAGTGAATAGTCTCAGTATCACAGAGAAGATAATAATTTGTTTACATGTATATGTACACCTATATTTCTTATCTTTGCCGACAAAGCCCTAAGCTCGACCCTCATTTTGTATAAACTTATTTTTATTTTATATGACAAAACATGTAAGCAAAAGTTGGTGAGAGAGGCAGTAAAGTTGTTGGACAGAAAAAAACATTGAGCTGCAGCTTGAAAAGCACAATTAATTTATTTTCATACTATTTTAAGCCCTGGTTAAATGTTGTGGAAATATGATGATATGTTTTTGATATCATCAGGTTTTATTTAGCCCCCTCATACTAGTCAGGCTTCCATGTTTATTGATAAACAGTCGTTTATCGTACGCTAATTTCTGCCCAAACTAGGAATTTGGCAGCATATTGATTGTGAATGCAGAGTGGTTTACAAATGTTTTAGAATATTTCAGCAAAAAAAGTCTGTATTAATCAACACATTCACACATTGTCCAGAATTCACACATCCTTCATATCAGCAGCGCAAATACTTATTTATCAAACATCATAAATGCAATCAAAAAATTGGGAGTCGAATAAGTGCACTTTCAGTTTAGCAGTTTGCTGGCTTGAAAATGGCTAAACCAATAATACTTTGGACAGCGAATATGCAAATATAGGTCAGTGTGCACTTGTCACCACAGCAACAAGCTAATTTATCCTCTTATTTTTTTCTTTTTGTGTTTCCTTGTATGAGAGTAATTGGTTCGATGTAATCTACTAAACTAATGTAAAAAAAATATGTTTCTGAAAATGCGGTCAAAGTCATGATAAAATATATTTCAAGAGGTGAAATGTTCAAGAGCTCAACTGTTTTGTAATTAATTCAGCTTGAAGAAAAAAGCAACAAATCAAAGCCGGTGCGTACTTAACTATAGTCCAACTTCCTTGTGCATTTTCTAAAGGAAGCACTCAGTGATGTGATCAAAAGGACTGCACCTTTCACAATACTCTTCAGTGCTAGATGTTCAATCCCATACAGTGTGTGATCAGAAAGTGAAAAGGAACATCTTGCTATAAAATTATGTCTGTTCCCATGGCTGAACTTCAAAGATGCTCCATTACTGTATAAGAACAACGCTCTGTTTCCAAAGAAATATATCCTTTTCATTGCAAATAAACATTAAATAATATGCAAGCTTTGATAAAGATGGTACATCAAAAGAGTTGATGTATATATTATTCATCTTAATGGAGGGAACCCACTCAGACAAACTGTTCCAGCTGCTGTTGTCTGGTAGACGCTACCGCAGCATCCGGTCTCACAAGAACAGACTCAGGGACAGTTTCATCCCACAGGGCATAAGACAGCTGAACTCCTGAGCTACTTAGCTCATCACTATGCCACTTTATAACATGCCACTTTATAACAGTCAACGTCTGGATTAATATGTCTGTTTACATTTTAAGTCTCACTTTCATTATTGTGTTTCTCATATACTTTTACTTTTTATTATTATTTATATTATTATTGTTGTTATCTTTATTATTATTCAAGTCTCAGCTTTCAGACTTGTGTTTCTCTTATGCTTTTACTTTTTCTTTATATTACACTGTTGAAGGAGCCCAAGACTAAAGAATTTCATTGCCAGCAACTGCTCTGTAATTGTTGCGCATATGACAATAAACAAACTTGAATCTTGTACTACTGCAATAATACATAGAACAACAGCTGTAAAGCTGCAGTACATACTACAACAATATTTGTAGCCTGTTTTTTTATTCAATACAATAATGCAAAATGCGAAACGAAAAAGAACTGTGGACAAAATTTGCTTTCAAAGTAAAGTTATACAAAAATTACTGTTGGTTGTAATACAGTATTATTCCATTGAAGTATCCTATTGATAAACTTAACCACAGACAGGACAACATAGTCAAGAAAGTTTTTCTTCATATAGCCGGGTTACAGTTTTTGCCGAATGCTTACACTCATGTTGCAGACTTTGGCCCACTGTGTCAAAACTTAACACACAGGCCGAATAGGACAAAGCACATGGAGATAAACTTCTAACCTATACGGCAAAATGAAACTCTTGAAACAAAACCTAACAATCCCATTTCAAAACAGTTTTTAGCATCAAAACAATACACACATGCACTTTTGAATTACTCTTTCCTAGCAGCAACAACACACAGATGTGCTTTATGCAAAACACAGCTGTATTCAGTACTTTGGATGGTTTTTGACTTTAAAAGTCTCATACAGATTTTTTTTTGTGAAAGATTGATCCACTACAGTTGATCTAGACACATGAAAACAAAATGTAAACGCTTCAGATTTTTTATTTTATTTTGTCATTTCAGGTTTTTGCTAAAGTAAAAAAAGAAATGGTACAACTAGAATATTCTACAAAACATAGTGTTCTAAGGGAATGATTGGAAGACATTTAGGCTATGAATCCTGTCTCCTGTTGGCATCTGGCCACATCACCTCATCCACGTCATAGGCAATGTCCTTCCTTGCCAAGCAACGGAGGAAATATCGCCTTGCGTGCCGTATCCAACCTTTTGCAGAATTTTTTGGAAAGATTGATCCACTATATTTTCAATTAGAAAAGAAAACAAGTTTATATTGCAATTTCATGGTTTTGGCCAACAAAAGAAAAAAACAACAAATAGGTAGGATCGCAGTTCAACAAGCAATTCAGTGTGTCACTATGAACTCTGAAACAATTACAGTAAAAAAAAGATGTGTTGTAAGGAATGGGGCGAGTGGATTATGAATCCTTTGGATACCGCCTCCCGTTTGTGTCTGGCTACATCGCCTCATCGACATCACATGCAATGTTATCCTTTGAGAAGCAACAGCAAAAATATTCCTGATATCCAGTCTAAATGTCCTAATTATGGAGCTATTGTGTTGTTGGGCTGGAATCTCAGACCAGCCTCCTATATTGTTAGGCCATGATCTATAACATGTTCCACTATAGTGACCCTGTCTCCGTCTGTTGTCCTTTGTCATCGTCCTCCTGACGCTCTCTCTTGTCCTCTTCCCCTGACTCTTACTGTCTCACAAAGCAGCTGAGCTCACCTGAGGTCTATGTGTAATGCTAAGGCTCACACTGATTGGTATTATATTAGCTTTATTTTTTATTTTTCATGTGTGTGAATCTGTGTGCTTTTCCAATTTTAGTTGTGTTTTGTATTTTAAATAGATGTGTTTTCCAAAGGATTGCAGGTGATTTCCTTTTTGACCAATGTGTCTTATGTAAAACACTGTGTGTAGTGTTTTGCAAAAAGTGTGTTGGAGAATTTCAAACACAGTGCAAAGCACTTATTGTGTTTGTAGGGTTGGTGCTTGTGTTTAGGGCATGGTCACCAAAGTTAGAGGTTGTGATGCTTTGGGCCTAGCAACCACTATTAGTGTGTAAGCATTAGGCAAAAACTGTAATAGCAACAAATAGTAATTTGCCTCCGGGGGCAATGTAGTTGGTTTTAAAAAATGAGTAATCATTTTTGTCGGATAACTGAGTATCAAGGATTCAAAACTATGACACTGATTTTTTGTCGTTTGGTGCATCGTGGGAGTGAGTGCAGCAGTGCATTCAAAATTACATGAGACCTTCCTCATAATGTCCATGCAGCAAGAAAAGAAAAAAGAAAAAGAAAAGACAGATGAGGTGACAAAGTAATATAGTCTGATAAAGAACTGTGAGGATTTGGGGCACCCTTAGCTCAGTTGGTACGGTGTCCCCCCCATGGGCCTCGGCCAGCAGCGGACCCGGGTTCGATTCCAGCCCGTGGTCGTTCTCTGCATGTCACTCCCCTCTTTGCCCCATTTCAAATTTGTCTCTACACTATCAATAAAGCATAAAAATGCCAAAAAAAATCTTAAAAAAATTGCATTTGAAATTGACTTCTCCACCATTAAGCTCAATATCTCTTCTCAGTGTCAGCTCCAGTCAGCCACAGGAAAAACAAACGTGTTGACGGTTCTGTCAAAATGAGATGAGATGTTGGCAGTTCCTCCTTTAGGCTGTGTGTGTGTGTGTGTGTGTGTGTGTGTGTGTGTGTGTGTGTGTGTGTGTGTGTGTGTGTGTGTGTAAAAGACGAAAACGCCTGGGAGATAGGCTATGTTTCCATGGATACAAAAGCATACAATTCCAAAGGGTTGCTTTGACTGGACATAGGTATGTCTAATTATCTGAAGGGTTATGATTTCACAAAGCAGAGAACAGTATTATGATTAGACTACATATAGGGATATTGGGGCCCAGATGGGAGCTGGGGAGAAGAGTTTAAAACTGTGTAAGACTCCGGCTAAATTGAGCCAAGCAGCAAATTAAATCATGCGGACAAACAGTCATGAATCTGATCACATTTGTCGACATATGTTCATTAATGCCTCTGAAAACCTTTTCTAGAAAAGTAAAAAATCAAAATATGATAGCAATATATATATATATATATATATATATATATATATATATATATATATATATATATATATATATATATATATATATATATATTAGAGGTGGGCATAGATTAATTTTTTTAATCTAGATTAATCTAGATTAATTTTGAAATTAATCTAGATTAATCTAGATTAAAATGGCTCATTTGAATTCATTCATAATATGTGTGTGCTCCCTAAATAATTACTCAAAGTAAGTCTTTGAGAACGTGTTTCTCAAGCCAGGTGGCGCATCAGACCAGGGGCTCATCTCCTGTTTCCAACATGCATCACAAACTGCTTGAGGAAGCTGTTCTACTATGATAATTGGTGATGAAAATAAATAATGTTCAACAAGATGTACTTGTGTTTACAAACTGTTTATTCAGTTAAACATGAACTTTGAACTGTAGGCCATAAGAGGTAACGATGAATTGTTTAGGGCTGCAACTAACGATTATTTCAATAATCGATTAATCGGTTGATTATTTTTTCGATTAATCGATGAATCGGATAAAAAAAATAAACATTTGTAAATGCTGCATCTTTATTCAAAAACTGAACATTACTTCAAATTCACAGTGCACACTGAAGTGTCAAAACACCAGGTTATTGCTCCAACGTCCCGGAACTATTAAAAGTAATATTAAATTATAAAAAATTAATAATAAACTTAACTGGGATAACACAAAAAAAAACATACAATGTATGATATACATTTATACAGTATAAGGGATGTCCATGGTAAACCAGTCAACCGATAATATTTTTAACCGGTAAATACTAACGGTTAAAAAAATTAAATCATCTTAATTTCTCTCAGATGACAGGAGAGTTAATTTGTATTGATATTGATACCATTTTCAAGACTCCTTAACGATCCAAGTCTTTATTGATATCAAAATTGATAATTTTCTATTATTTTGTTGAAATAGAACTTGTATTATTGCTTTAATTGCTGATATGATCATAGCTCTAGATAGGACATTAAACAGGTCATAATTCCATTCCATCTTTACTATCTATTTTATCTTGCTGGGAAAACAAGTTTCGCCAAAATCTCAAATTTCTTTTTTTTTGTGTTGCATTTGAACACATCAATCATATTACTGAGCCGGCCTGAACACATCACAGTTGACATGTTTGCTACTTTTTTTAAGCTAACTAGCTTTATATCCTTCCGATTTTAACATGGATTTAAAATCTGGATCACTATTTTTAACTGACGGGACTTTCTACACCGTTCGGTTGTATGATTACTGCCGCTGCATTGAATGACTGTTGATGCGCCGATGCCGATTCTCCGAGCACGTCTGCACACCGTCTGCAGCAGCAGCTGACAGAGTTTTTTTGGACTAGACGGATACTGAGTTGATGGAGTTTTTTTTAACCCAAAGAAAGCAAAGGTACAACACTTTTATATAGGCCTGCAGTCCAGTGTTAGATATGACCAAAATACAAGCTGTGGCCGCTCACACTATAGCTTTCCCGCACGTGAAGCGAGCCTTCACGTGCGGAAGGGGGTTCACCCCGACGGCGAACAGCATCTCCCCTGAGCCGAACAGGAGGTGGAATTAAGAGATTAACGGCGATATTTTTTTTATCGCCCGATAAGAGTCTGGCGTTAACGCAGCCGTTAACGCCGTTATCGGCCCACCACTAATATATATCCTCTTCCCTGTAATACAATAATCATAACTGGCTCTTTTTCAATTTTCCCTATAGGTCTTCTGGCTCAATATAGGCTCCTAATCTTTGAAGACCCAGAACAACATTATTTAAAAAAATAAACAATTGACTGGCTCATTATAGGCCCCTAACCTTAGTAGGTAGGGGGGGGGGCATACAGAGATCTGGCACCAGTACATTTTTGGTATTTTTTAAATTACATTGTTTGTGGCTACGAAGAGCAGGGGCCTATATTGAGGTATACTGTATTTAAAAAAATATAAAATAAATAAAAAAGACTTCACAGAGAGATTTTTTAAACCTGTAAATTTTTTCTTTCTGCTTTTTGGTAATTCTGTGTCCCCAAATGATTCCATAAAATAGTACTAAATAGCTCACATAGGACACAGCTGATTAGCCTTAGTATTCTTCTCAAAATGCACCAGATTGATACATTTTACTTTAAAAGTTTCAAATTTTTCTTCCAGGGGGGGCATGCCCCCGGATACCCCTAAAAGGCCCTGAGTATTACCTTAAAATGATTTGTTTATTAATCAAAAGAAATATTACACGTCAAACTCACTCGGTTACCGGAGCCTCTATATCTTATTGCAATGAGCCTTTGAAGACTAACATTCATGCACACAGAGAGTAGTTTGTTCATACTAACGATCACATTCGTCTACATCTATTCCCGAGAGACTAAGGGTGTATTCACACATGCCGTGTTTAGTTCGGTTGAAACGAACTCAGGTGCACTTCCACCTTTGGTGCGCATCTTTCAGACATGTGTGAATACAGCAATCGCACTCGGGGGCGGACCAAACAAACGATCCGAGACCAAGCTGAAGAGGTAGTCTCGATGCGGTTCCATACGCACTCTGCTGCAGTTCGTTTGTGGTGTGAATTTGTCCGGACTCGATCCGACCCAATTGCAGGAAGCACTGTGCCTTTTCTTTTTTAATAAATCACCGTCAGCTTCACATTATGGGAAAGTGTTGCCGTTGTTGGGAAGATTAGTTGTGGTTTGACCGGGAGCCCGAGCAAATATATTACATTTGATAGACAGGACGTGTAAACATGCTGATGTGTTCAGCGATCAGATGAAGGAGAGGGGAGCGTCTCCCGCACAGTGCCAACAGGTTCACGCTGCGCATTGTATGAAGTGCGTGTTTTTATTTTGCTTCCCATGTTACGGGACCGTCAATACTATCCCCGTGTCAGTTTGGAGCAGAGCTGCGCCGAACTCACACAAAGCTGACACACGGCTATATCAGCTGTGTGTCAGCATGAGCCTATTTCCTCGCGAGCCGTGCGTCCAGCAGCAAAAATACAGTACATATTATGTTTCACATCGTAGGCTACAAGCCACATCATTGACACAGGCCTACATATTATAACCATATGAAACAACAATAATTTTATGTTTTTTTATTTTATTTATAGGCTAGATGTAGGCCTATTTATTTATTATTTTTAACCCTATATCGTATCAGTTATATATTTCGCAGTTTTCACTTCGTGCTTCCTGCTTCTCTCCACCCCAGAATGTCTGTCCAATGAATGAATGACCTCAGATCACGTGTGGTTTTGCTTCGTAATGCTGGTTCACTTGCAAAAGGGGCAATATGAAAGTGGACCACACCAAAAGAAAAAAATCTAAACTCTATTTGGTCTGGACCAAAGCAAGTGAACTAGCGGACCTTCCCAGTGTGAATACACCCTAACTGTACACTAACACTCAAGGCTGTGCACCCAAGACAACCACACAGGTGATTTTACTCTCACATGATGATTAGAGCTATTCTCAGGTCTGTTTGTGCATGACACTGTGCATTTGTGTATCCAGTAATTTCTGTCTTGGTTATCCCCGGATAATTGATGACAATACATGATTGTGAAGTGAAGGGAAAAGCAGACACCTCATTACAACCTCTCTCGAGGACTGCAAATTAAATTTGACCCACACATGAGACCAACTAGTCTCCTTTAACTAAAAGACAACGTTGACATAATATTGAAAGAAACTTATTGAACGATATTGATATTGAATTAATTAGTTCATTCATCTGTACTTTAATGGAAAGGCTATAACTCCATGTTACTCCGCTACTCCACTCCACTGTCAATCAAAACAAAAGTTAAGAATATCAAATGATAAATTGCTCGAACGTCTATTTCTACTATTTATCTTGTCATCATTGCAGTGAAAGGTCATAGTTGCCATCGTTCCAGAGTTGAATAATCTGTGAGTCTTTCTCATGTCTGTATTCTTCACATTGTAGAAAGACACCCACTCAATGCCCATTCAAAGTATAAAGTCACAATCAGAAAAAACTTGAGTGTTCAATTATGGAAATCTTAACACAGGGCGTTTTAACATGGTGTAATAAACAACTCAACATAGCCATCCAGACAATACTGTTTTTAAGAATTTCTACAATATATAATAAATGCTAAAATAAAAAAGCAAAGTGTTTTTGCTTTTTTTTACTGTGTCCTCTTCCCTGTAATACAATAATCATAACTGGCTCTTTTTCAATGTTCCCTATAGTTCTCCCAAGTGGCCACCACTGTGATTTTAATTAGCTTTATTTTGAGTAAAGAATATCTCTATTTGTCTAGAGAGCTTTTCTGATTGAAGCAACATCTAAGTGCTCTGTGAGGTTTTACACAACAAAACAAATCGATCAGCATTTGTGGTGGAGCTTAAACTTTATATCCATAATTGTAAGTGCTTCTTACTGGGATCACAGAATAGTGTAAAGTAGCATACTTCTATTATTGTGTGGGTGAGGGCAGAGAGTGACAAGAAGGTAAGACCTTTTTCTGCATCCTCTTGGTTGAGTTTGAATGCCAACTGACAATAGACTTCTTCTTATTGCCTCAACTCAGAGTCATTCACTGGTAAAGGTTACCAACGCTCCGGCTCAACAAAGGTGCTATTCAATCCCTTGGAGGAAAGAGAATGTGATTGAAATGGAATGCAAATGAATCAACACATGGGTGCAACAGATTGGCTTCCCAGAATATATTTATAAACCCTGATTATCAATCTCTTACCTTTGTTAAATACAGATAGGAGACCGTGGCGTTATTCAGGGGGAAATACAATTTGCAAAACGCAGATAGAAAGAATGTGCTTTGGATGTTAAATGTTCATGAACATTTT
Source organism: Ammodytes marinus (assembly GCF_949987685.1). NCBI lineage: Eukaryota > Metazoa > Chordata > Actinopteri > Uranoscopiformes > Ammodytidae > Ammodytes > Ammodytes marinus. The sequence goes on along the minus strand of NC_137215.1, from coordinate 10,938,037 downwards.
AAGTGAAAAAAGAAAACCCACATCCTACCGACTGGGGTCAATTTGACCCTGAAGGGAAAACTTTCGTCATATCTCACAGGTGCTTTACTCTATCATTCCAGTTTTTCTTGACTTTGTCAATACATGTGGCACCAAGGACTTCATATAATTTTTTTCTGATTCCCTTTTTTTTGTGCTTTTAAAAATACGAATGTACCGGCTCAATTTGACCCCAGTCAAACTCGCCCAATTCCGCCTATTTTTTATAGATAGAACCATTTATTAAGGTCATGTTGGCCATGGATCCTAATTTAAAGTCTCACACACCATCAGGGGGGTTAAAGTAACTGTCAGTACCTTCAAGCAGACAGACACAATTCAGCTGACAGTGCGATGTTTGCTCCTCGTGTCACATGACGGTTTGAACTGTGCATAGCATATAGACCATTCATTTTACATTTTGAACAAATTGAACGTTTAAATAAGATTTACATTAATTCAGTCTTCATATTGACAGGGGATCATACTGAAACCTAGTAGTGATCCAAGCGAGATTTTATTGGCGTATGATTTCTGGATGTTTCCAATCACGTATCTGCCTCGTTGCCAATGCAAATGTCCTATCAGCGATTGTACTGTATAAAAACATCACTATGACAACTCAATTGTGGCCGTGACTGCTTTTTTTTTTTTTTTTTTTTCATCCGCGAGTGTTTTTTTCCTCCGCCGTCTCTCGGCTCGTTACTCAGTATGGCAGTGAAGTTAGTTTTATGTTGGCCATTTGACATTCGCGCTTCTTCGCTCCGGGTGGGTAAACCTATCGAATATTCAAATTCAAACTAACTTCACCGCGGTCACACAGCTCATTAGCTAACGGTGAGATTAGCGAACGGTGCTTTTAGTAAAGAGAAAAATCATGGCGTGCTCCAAACTTGACAAAAAGCGAAAAGTGGATTCCGAAAATCGTGAGTTTAAAACAGAATGGACCGACAAATATGCATTTGTGCTGCCTGTGGGGAGCACGAAACCAATGTGTTTAATCTGTAATGAGACAGTTGCCCTTGTCAAAAGTGGAAACGTAAAACGTCATTATGAAACAAAGCATGGCCACTTCGAGCAGAACTATCCACAAAACTCCGAGGTAAGGACCACAAAAATAAGCCAAATGCAAGCATCATACCAAGCAACACGCACTATGATAGTCAGGTCAGCCACACAGCAGGAGCGTGGGACTGAAGCCTCACTGCGAGTGGCATGGGTCTTAGGCAAGCACAAAAAACCATTCAGTGACGCAGAAATCGTGAAGGAGTGTATGAATGAAGTAGCAACCGCTCTGTTTGAGGGAACTCAAATAGATGACATCATACAAAAAATAAATCAAATACCACTTTCTGATGCCACTGCAGCAAGACGCACTGAAGTCCTTGCTGATGATTTATTGGACCAAATGAAATCTGCTGTTAAAAAGGCTAAATGCATTTAATTGGCTTTGGATGAATCTACAGACAACACAGATAATGCCCAACTTCTGGTGTTTGTCAGATTTTTTGATGAAGAGAAGGGGGAATTCTTCGAAGTTATTTTAGGCCTCACAAACCTTCATGGGCATACAAGAGGGGAGGACATTTACGAAGCAGTGATGGAGATGTTGAAAGACAGAGAGATAGACCTGAAGCATGTTGTTTCTGTTGCAACTGATGGAGCCCCAAGTATGACTGGGAGAGAGAAGGGATTGGTGGCCCGCTTAAAAGCTCATCACCCTGACCTCTTAGCATGCCACTGTGTTATTCACCAGATGGTTTTGTGTGCCAGCCTTGGAAAGGAGTACTCAGAAATCATGACAACAGTAATGAGACTTGTACATTTTTTGAAGGCATCATCTGCTCTGCAGCATCGTTTGCTGCGCACATTCCTCACAGAGGTTAATGCAGAATTTGATGAATTGCTTTTACACAACAATGTCAGGTGGCTCAGCAAAGGCAAAGTGCTGGAGCGATTTTGGACACTACGGAAAGACCTAGAAACGTTTCTGTTGAATCAGAAGAGTCCAAAAGCAAAACCATTTCTGGAATTCCTGCAAAACAAGGAACAAATGGAAATTGCTGCATTTCTATCAGACATCACTTGCCATCTCAATGATCTGAATTTGACACTCCAGGGCAAAAATAACACAGTGTGTAACCTCATGTCATCTATCCGTGCTTTTCAAAGGAAACTGGAAATATTCAAAAGTGACATACAGGAGGAGGGCCTGCTTCACTTCCCAAAACTGAAAAGTCAAGCTTCAGCAACACAGCATCACAGTCACGTGGAATTCCTGGACAAATTGATTGAAAATTTTGAAACCCGGTTTGGAGATTTCCCTCTGGGAAAACAGGTCTTACTGTGCATTGAAAATCCATTCCTGGTGAAAAATATCAAATAATTCTCGAATGAAGCCCTGAAGATCTGCCCATGGGCTAGTGCTGCTTCTCTTCAATCAGAGCTGATTGAGCTTCAGGAAAACCTTGCACTGCAGGAATCTCTGTGTGACCCTGCAACCTTTTGGACGAAGATGGTCCCTGCAGCATGTGTCCCCGTCTTGCAGAAAATGGCCCTGAACATTCTGACCATCTTCCCTTCTACATACTCTTGTGAGTCAGCCTTTTCAACGATGACTGCAGTGAAGAACAAATACAGGAGCACACTCACTAATGAACACTTACACCAGTGTCTACGCCTGGCCCTCACTCGTTTTGTGCCCAGATTTAAAAAACTGGTGGTGGCACAAAAACAGTGTCACTTTTCACACTGATGTGGACAGAACACGTCATCCTTTGTGCATAGTTCAAATGTTCTTTGTGGATTTACTGCCTTTTATTTTGTTCGGAGTTCTAATTTTGGAATTACACCGTCACTGTTCCGGACCCCGGACAAGTTCGAAATTTGGTAAGTGGACCTTTTGAGTTTTTAATTGAGGACCCCTGGTCTAGGACATAAGTAGACCTCAGAAAACAAAGGCCTAATGTGTTCTGAACATTTCCATATGAAACACTTTGGTATAATTGATCTTCTTGCACATTTGAAATAGGTATTTATAGAAGTATGTAAAATCGGAGAAAATACCCCTAGACCTCAGAGGGTTGAATTAACTGAAGCCTCGAGTTTATAGAGCAGGATTTTATGCTTTTTAGCGCTCCCTCCCAGACATCGTCAGCTATTCCAATGTTTAAGTCTTTTTCCCAGGCTTGCTTTATTTTTAAAGTAGATTTGTCCCTCGTCACAAAAGATGAAATCAGGTTTTTAGCTTCTGGTGAGCCCAGTAAAATTTTGGACAATGAGTCATCTGCGGGCAGGGATTCAAAGGATGGTATATCTGTCTGACATAATTCCTTAACTGTAGATACCTGAAGAATTGAGCTTTCGACAGTGAAAACTTTAATACTAGCTGATCAAATGAAGCAAAGTGACCATTTATATAAAGGTCCTGAACTGTTACTATTCCCTTCCGACTCCAATCTCTGAATCTGTGAACGATGGGGGGAAGGCATGGTTTAGCCAGATTGGGGCATGCATGGTCGTGCTCGATAGTTCACAGGCCTTCCTAATTTGGTTCCAAATTCTCTGACCGTTGGACAAGGTAAAGTGGTCACCTCTAAAGGAGGCAGGCGGTCTGGGAGAAGAGAAAAGGAGGGCAGTGAGAGAAGTTTTTGGGGCCAAGCTTTTTTCAATTGCCAACCAGGGGGGCAGATCAGGTCTAAAGGTGCGAACACACCAAACGCGTTGGGTGCGGTGGCCATCGCGCCCAACGCATCTGATCTGGCGCTTGGTTATTTTGTGTCAAAAAATTGTTCAACGTGCCCAACGCTTCGCAGCTAGTCTCTCCCCCCATATATTTATTCCCCTAATCAACCATGGCTGCGATCAGACCCGACCCGACACAACAGCGATCATGTCCACACAAAAACAACAACACGGCCAACAATTGTGCCAAAAGACAAATAAACAGCAACTGAACGGAACAAATAGCCTTAAAACAGCATTGCAGATTCACGCCACTCGGAAATGAACACAAACAGCAAGGCAGCACCATACCAAACACATTTACAGCAGCATTGTGTGCAGGGCAGTAGAAAATAAAGGCAAGTAGCCTACATTACCCTACCTGGCTGTGACGGGACCGTGGCTGGCGTAGATATAGGCATAAACACCGGTGCTTTGCGGCTGTACTCGTTATGAAAGTTCCCCGGACGTAGCCGTTATGTTTGGGTTCATTATATGGAGGTGGTGGCCGCACACAACTGGGTGAGTTAACTAACGCTATCCGACCGGTGCTAACTTGGTTTATCGGCTAAAGCACAGCCGCACATATTCACTGAATTAACCAGGAAGCCCATTCTCCTGGCTCACTTTCCCCACGTCTTCTAACCCAACCCCGGGCGGCTTCATATCACCAGCCAGCCGCAAATACATTTCGTCCTCGGTGTTTCTCAGCCTCTGTGTTGTCCTCCCACCGTGCCGATGTCCGTGACGTCGGGTCAAGCTCACCGCTGACTGGCCAACGCGACTATACGTCACGCGATGGAGCGTTAAAAGTTAAATTTTTTGAACTCGCGCGTTGGTGCGATGGTACGGTGACGCTTTGGTAACGCGGCTACCGCGCCCAAAGCACCGCGTTACCGCGGCTAACGCATCATCGCGCCTAAACCAATGGTTCCCTATGCAAAAATAGGATTTTTCAACGCCGCCACCACACCCAACGCGTTGGTGTGTTCGCACCTTAATGCCTTTTTCATATGTAAATTACCAATACACCATCACTCTAGTATTGGCAGCCCAGTAATAATGTAAAAAACATGGTAACCCCAGTCCGCCATGCTCCCTGGGTTTCTGAAGATGGGCTTCTGAGATCCTATGTGCTTTATATCCACAAATGAAAGTCATTATAATAGAATCAATTGACTTAAAGTAAGATTTAGGAATATGAATTGGCACATTCTGAAATAGATACAGAAATCTCGGCAGGGAGACCATCTTTACTGCGTTCATACGGCCAATAAGGGAGATCGGTAGTGTTCTCCATTTCTCTATGTTCTCCTTTAGTTTGTTCAATCTTTCCGTAAAATTTTACTTAAAAAGTGTCTTTGGGTTTTAAGATAATTTAATGCCCAGGTACTTTATACTGACCAGATTTGTTTTAAACTGCGTATTGGCTAAGAATGTTGGGTCCAGATCTGCTGTTAAAGACAATAGTTCACTTTTTTGCCAGTTTATGGTGTAACCCGAGACGTCACCAAAATAATTAATTAGCTGGAGTAGGTGGGGGATGGAATTCTCGGGGTCGGCTACAACGAGGGCGATGTCATCTGCATACAGAGAGATCTTATGGTCCATCCCACCTTGTGATATTGGCTTTATAAGTGTGTGCCCTCTTATGCTAATAGCCAGGGGCTCGATGGCCAACGCAAAGAGGAGCGGCGAGAGGGTGCAACCCTGGCGCGTGCCCCTCTGAAGGGCACGCGCCCTGGTTTGTTAAAATGGAGGTGGTGGGATGGGCATATATTAAACGCACCCAGGAAATGAAAGGTGCCCCAAGACCGAACTCCTCCAGCACCTTGAGCAAGTACCCCCATTCAACCTGGTCGAAAGCCTTTTCGGCGTCCAGACACAGAACTGCTTGTTTGGAAGAGCTGTCGAATTTGTTATACATAATATTTAGGACTCTCCTAACATTAAAAAATTAAAACCTATTGGGGATGTACCCGGTCTGATCTGTGTGAATAATGGATTCTATAGATTTGTTTAGTCTATTTGCCAGAATTTTGGGTGATAATATTTGAAACACTTGTTTCTGTGTGCTTAATATGAAGCAGGAGCCGTTGGCTTAAAAACTGGCATGGTTTTATAATATTATTAAAGTTTTCAATAATCAGTTGTGATTTTGATTTGATTTGATATAACAGCCTTTTATTTTTTTCTTGTGATAACTTGGGAATTGACCTATTATCCCTAGGTAACAGCATTCAAAAATAATTGCAAGCACGGCTTCCATACAGGTGAATCGAGTATCTAAGACAAATAATAGACAACATAGTTAGAAGCTATCTTAAATTAATGCATAAAATACATCTAAAATTATTAAGATTAGAATCATGTAAGGTGTGGGGGTATGAACAGGTGGGATTTATGTATACAGTAGATATACCACCTGTAAATACATAAATGTTTGTAACAACAAAACAGATGTAAACATAATGACAATGTACTGAGGTTAAGAGTTGAGCAGTCTAATGGCCTGTGGGATGAAGCGGTCCCTGAGCCTGGTGGTGCAGGACTGTCAGCCAGACGGCAGCAGGCACAACAGTTTGTTGCTCAGGTGATGGATGGTAGCTTCATGCTGGTGATGTGCTGAGCAGTTTTTAACCACTGCTGTATAGTTTTACATCTTTATACTGGAGACCTTAGAGTTTCCTGATCGCACAAAAACAAAAAGGTCATCTCATTATTTCTAATATTCAGGTTCTCCAAGATTATCTTGTGATTTCGAGACAACAGCTTTTTGTTTTCACCAGATAATGGCTCAATTTACCAATATTCACGAGATTGCAGCGTTAAAAAAAAAAGATTGCATGCACATGCAGAGTAAAACAAACTGTTGTTGCACATCTTCTTGTGATGATGTTGGTGTGGTGAGTCATGGTCTTGCTAATATGAATAATATTTTAAAAAGTGAACAAGCGTTCCCAAAATGTCAAACTATTTCAAGCTTCCCCTTCGAAGAGGGCATCGCCTCAACTTTGAGAGCAACACCAAAAGTGTTTGCACAGGGGCGTCAATAAATTGTTGGTAAATTGGTTGTAAAACAAACTCTTCTAACCACAACCAAGTTGGCTTGCCGCTGAACACTTCACCACTTTTTATATGCAAGCATTTCTAAAAAACAATGTTTTTTACATTGTTATTAAACCTAATGAATAGACAGATGAACATAATGATTGCCGGAAACTGACTTTTTTGGTTGTTCAGGACCCCTCGAGCTTTAGAATTCTGCTTTTGAGTATATTTCAAAGATTTATTTATTTTTGCATAATATCTGCAACACAATTGTGTGGAGATGCGGAACATTACTTTGGAAAGTAGACCAGACCGTGGCTAAATTGCTCATAGAGGAGTCCAGTTTTCTAAAATCATTTTGAGAAGCATTTTTCAAATATATAAGCCTGTAAAGAAGTCCATCTGGGGTCTGTATTATGTGCGGAAACTGCCCGTCGCTGCTCGACAACCCCAACATTCAACTGAATTATACAATGAACACTAATGAAATTATGAGATTCTAAAAAGTTGATATTAATAAACCACGTCATTCCTTCCCCTGGGACAGAGCCTGGTCACGTCTGGGAGGACGACCGGACTCTCTTAAAGGTTATTATTTGACACTCATTAAGTGTAATTACACTAATTCAGGATATGGTGAGCCTTGTTTGCATGAGTTTGTCTGAGTGTGTGTGTCTGGCTTCAAGCAAATGTCAGACAGCTAACTATATACTGTCCAGTCTTAAGTGTGAAAAAACGAACAAGGATACCAGACATGTGAGTAACTCTGATGCTAAACAGAAAAGATAACAATGAGGGAACAATTATGTATGTTTGACACTGTTTGTACTTGGAGTCAAGAAGGCCTGGCCAATTGAAAGCTCTGTCACTGGGTGCATTGCTTTGAGTGACTGGAAGACAGACATCAAAGAAGCAACATGAAAAGCTGAGAAGAAAATGCCAGAAACTCAAATAATGAGTGGAGACTGCGAACGGATAAAGGTCAGATTTCAGTCAGTAAATGTTATTACGGATGTGAGAACCAAAGGCTTATAGTCCTAAACTTTGGCTTTTGACGCCTTCAAAGAATAGTAGTTTCCCACTTGATTTTTTTTCCAATAATTCAAACATTTGATAAAGCAATCTGACCAGGTGTTAATCCGTTTTCCTACATGAGCATACACAGTCCCTGTGTTACGAATCACATACTTTCTACTATATAGTATGCAGAAAAAAGATTTAGGATGTCCCTATTCTTGTGGCCAGATTTATGGTTAGAAGTACCCGGATGTTAGCCTGGCATTCCCAGACCTGCCACTAGGCGCTGGCAAATTAAATTTGCTGCGCGTGTTGGTCTGGACACGCTCCGTTGAAGCTTTATCAAGAAGACCAGAAATCTGGGCTCACGTTTCAATTGGTTCTATCTAATATGGGCGCGCCAGAGCCCTTTATATGGTGCTCTGGGGAGGACGTAACCGGAGGACGACAGTGACGTGCATGCGACGTCGAAGCCGTGATAGTAAACATCAAATATGGCTGCGGATATGTTGTGTGAGTTTGAGACTGCTTTGGCCTCGACCCTTAACGATTTGGAAGACGGCACTCAAATCTTTCATTAGCAAGTAAGTGGAATGTTCTATTTTGCCGACCGACAACGGCAAACGTTTAATTTAACAGTTTAACAGCTGTTCGCTTAACGAAAGGGGCTTACGTTGCCTTGTGCATCGCTCTGATTGGTTGTAGTGCTATCCAACTGCGTGCAGTGGCATTTGAAATGCACGAGTAGGAGCCGCCCCTTGAGTTGGAAATTACTAATGATCGTGGCCAGACCCTCTATCGTTCAAGATATCAGGGTCTGGATTTCCAGGCTACCCGGATGTCCTACTTCATCCGAAAACTGCATCCTATTTGGGCGATTCTGACCCACAATCCGGTGCGCACGTGAAGTGACGTCACATCGACGAAGCCTCCATATGAAAACAAACGGGGATGCGACGGATATAAAAGCAAGAGGCAAGATCAAGGCGCAATGTTATGATGAAATAGAAGAGTAAAAGTCTGTCCCAATAGTATGCCTACCGCATCTTAACTAGATTATTTTTATCGTCGTATGTAGTGTGTAGAATAGAAAAAAGAAAGAGTATGCAATTCGGAACGCAGGGATTATTTGAAGTTTGAATTGTGGTGTCACGCGTCTGCTGGGTCAAACTGGGTTTCCTCTAACAGGGAAGTGAGTGAAGTCACCTCACATCTGCCTTGTGGGGTTTCTTTCACCACGTTCCTCATCCTCCGTTTTTTTTCCTTAACTAGAGCTTCTGGGCATATAGCTGAGAGGCACAGGGCTGAACAGAAGTCATGGGGAGAATACTGAAATGCTGAAGTGCTTCCATGCAGTGATGGCATGAATATAGAGATGGGTGCATGAGGTAGAGGAGAGAATAGTACGGGATGGATTGATTGAGGTACAAACTGATGGTGTAACTGTGAAACAGTGTGGAAGTGAAGCCCTGCTTGTTTCTCTCATTGAAGGTTCACAGCGAGTTCAACTAGAGACTTAAAAACAAGTAGGCCTACGCCATGTTTCATCAATACAAAGCAACTAATTATGTGTTTCTTTTCTCAAATCTCCATCTTAATTCATAATTCATCTCAAAGATTAATACAGATCCTATTACACATTTTACAATTGTACCCTGTTCTTTGAGCACACATATAATCCAATAGATTCTACAAATAGCCATAAACATTTTGGTGAATAGTATGACAGTGATCAGTTCGAAGACACACAACTCTGCCTGAAGATGTTTCTTTGGTAGAAAACAATGGCTTCAAGTTTCCCAATAAAAAGCATTTGTTAAATGAATATTGTTTCATAAAAACACATCAAAATCAGTTCTCAGATTCATAATCTGCTGGCAAAGCCTTCATCAATAACGATGTCTGTGTTTGTGTGTTTGTGTGCAGACGAGGTGAACCTAGCCATAGGCAAACGTAGGCAATTGCCTTGGTTTCCGGACTACAATGGGCCCCATAATCAATACAATTATTTTAAATATTTTTTTACTGTTCATTCATTAATCAGCGATCGCATCGGGTGCTGAGGGACACTCTTTCGGCTTTACGCCCGTGATCAGCTGCTGAGGTCCGACTGGGCTTTTCTCCTGAACAGTCCCAGTGACTACATGTCTGCGCAAAGTTGACATAGCTGCTACTTATTGTTATGCCCTCCTTGTAGAAAGTTCTTATGTGTTTGTATGAGTCAAGGATCACACCGAGTTTAAACGACTGCATTTAATCAAAGCATTCAAAAACTGCGCTCCAATCATGGCTCCGATCATTGACGGCTCCGATGCAGTAACAAACAGGAGGTAAAAGTGAACTAGCCCAACGGGCATTCTGATTGGATGAGGCAACACAGTACGGTGGCTCCGGTGGCTCATAATGAACAAACTGCATATAATTTAACCAAATGCTAATGTAGACGTTAGCACACTTCCGAAATGACAGCAGAAGCTGTTGGTTTTACCGCTCTCAAATTAAGCAACCAATCACCGCTAACCGAAACACAACCCACGACAACCAACAGGAGGCAAAGCCAATCACAAAATACATAAGGCGGGACTATAAAGAGGCAACGCATTAACCCTTTCTCGTCGTTGTCATATCCTTCTCATATTGGCGTGGACAATTTCAGCACATTTGAATATTGGTATGGACACGTCCACACCGTCCATACGCAATTTTACGCCCATGTCGCTGGGGTATCTGCATAAACAACCCCTAAAGGTGAGAACACACCGGGCGCGTTGGGTGTGGTGGGCGCGTTGAAAAATCCTATTTTTGCATAGGGAACCATTGGTTGGGGCGCGAGGATCCGTTGGCCGCGGCAAAGCGTTGCTTTGGGCGCTTTGGGCGCGTTGCCAAAGCGTCACCGCGCCGGCAAAGCGTCAAAAAGCGTCACCGCGCCGGCAAAGCGTCAAAAAAAAGATGAAAATATTGAACTTTCAATGCTCCGGCGCGTGACGTTTAGCCGCGTTGGCCAATCAGCGGTGAGCTTGACCCTACGTCACTGGCAGAGAGCCGGAGGACAGAAAAATCTGAGACAAAATGGAGGCGCAAATAATCACCGCTGTGTGTGCGAGACCGTGACAACACAGAGGCAAACACCGAGTAGGAAATGTATTTATGGCTGGCTGCCTGGTGCTGTATGAAGCCGCTCGGGGTTACAAGACGTGGGGAAAGTGAACCAGGAGCAAATAATCACCGCTGTGTGTGCGAGACTGTATAAACACCGTGGAGGAAATGCGGCTGGCTGGTGATATGAAGCCGCTCGGGTGGAGAAAGTGAGCCAGGAGAATGGGCTTCCTGGTTAATTCAGTGAATATGTGTGGCTGTGCTTAAGCCGATAAACCAAGTTAGCACCGGTCGGATAGCGTTAGCTAACTCACCCGGCTGTGTGCGGCCACCACCTCCATATAATGAACCCAAACATAACGGCTAAATCCGGGGAACTTTCACAACGAGTACAGCGAAGCACCGGTGTTTATGCCTGCCCTATAGGCTATCTACGCCAGCCACGGTCCCGTCACAGCCAGGTAATGTAGGCTACTTGCCTTTATTTTCTACTGCCCTGTGCACAATGCTGCTGTAAATGTGTTTGGTATGGTGCGGCCTTGCTGTTTGTGTTCATTTCCGAGTGGCGTGAATCTGCAATGCTGTTTTAAGGCTATTCGTTCCGTTCACTTGCTGTTTATTTGTTTTTTGGCACAATTGTTGGCCGTGTAGAAGTTGTTTTTGTGTGGACATGAACGCTGTTGTGTCGGGTCGGATCTGATCGCAGCCATGGTTGATTAGGGGAATAAATATATCGGGGGAGACTAGCTGCGTAGCTCCGTTCCTCGGACTCCCACAAAAGATAGAGCGCAGCGATGGGGATTATCTCAGCCATGGTTGATCAGCAATAGAAAAAGCAGGGGAAAATAAGTTTTGGGCGGGCTCATCTACGTAGGCCATGACGTAGGCGCGTTGCTTTTGGGCGCGTTGGACAATTTTTTGACACAAAATGACCACGCGCCAGATCGGGCGCGTTGGTCGCTTTGGCCCAAAGCGCCAACGCGCCCGGTGTGTTCTCAGCTTAGAGGATTCACAAGCTAATTCAAACTGATCCCGTCATCCTGTTGACTACTTACATTTGGACAACTTTTGTATTACAAAGAAACCATTTTTTGGATAAAACACTGTGCACAAGCTTGGTGATTTAATTTTTTCACATTCCCCTCTTCCTGCACGGGTCTGAACCTCCCATAGAAAACGACACAGGAATGGCTGTTGCAGTATACTATTTTTGGAGATTCATTTCCTTTGTTGACCTCTTTGTGCATTAGATAGAGTAAAACAAAACATCTTCAGTGTCCCCAGTTGCCATTGATGTGTAGTGTAGCTATACTTACAACTGTTTCCATTTATCTGCGGCCAAGGCTGCCTCCTTTGTAATGTGCCACCTTTACTGGCTTAGAGTTATTTCACAGTTTGTGTTTCATCAACCCTAGAGTTGTATGGCAATGCACGTCAAATACATTATGACAAGCAGCCATCCTTCCATGAAAAAAGAGGCATTATTTAATCCTTTAGGAGAGACTACACACTTCTCTGCTGAGGTTTCTGAGTTACGACACCGGTGAGATATGAGCGAACAGACAAATGCTTCTCTCACTTTAGGGTGAGGCGAGTAGAACATAAAAAATGAAAGGCAGTGGCAGTTTCACCAAATGGAATTCAACACATTCATCAAGGAAGCGGGATTTATCAAGGCCACCATCACTTCAAAAAGAGGGGCGGGGAGCCACAATGACACTAATAGTAGCCTATTGGCAGTTTATTGAAAAGGCAAACCTTGACTCACGCAGAGTGACTTAAAGGTGAACACTTCTTCCTGGAGTGGTTTCACAGCCCCATGTAAAAACAGATGCTTTGCAATCCATGATCTCAGTGTTACGCTTTTTTAACAAGAAGAAACGAGTGGGATCTGACCTTGAGGTATACTCAATACAACAGATGCAATGCTAAAAACAATATGAGGGTAATATACCATAAGCATTGCATCACAAGAGCATTACCACCCACCAAATAAAATGTTAACACAAAGCTTCCCCAAAGAACAAGAAACCTCTTCTCCAGTCAAATGCACAAGAGCACTAGCCTGGAAATCCAGACCTGCTGCTGGCCAACTTAAATTTACTCAGCGTGTTAGTCTGAACACGATCCACTGGAGCCCATATGTCGGAAAATTCTGACTTACCAATCAAATCGTTCGATCAGATATGTCAGAGCCCTGGGCGGACGTAACCGGATGACGACAGTGCTGGGCATGAAAACAACAAAGATGGGTGCAGATACGTTGTTTGAGTTTGAAAAGACTTTGGCCTCGACATTTAACGATTTGGAAGACGGCACTCAAATCTTTCATTAGCAAGAAAGACGAATGTTCTGTTTTGCCGACCGACCACGGCAAAAGTTTAATTTACCAGGTGAGCCCGCTGTTCGCTAAATGATCAGGGCTTAATATGTCACCTTGTTCCTTGCTCTCATTGGTTGTAGTGCTATCCTTTGCTTGCAGTGGTATTTGAAATGGACGTGTAGGTGCCGCCACTTGAGTTTGGAAGGTATGTTGATCATGGCCAGACCCTATATTGTTCTAGATGTGGGTCTGGATTTCCAGGCTACAAGACCACCAAATCTTGATACATGTGTGGTTGTACACACTGCACCACAATAATCTATTTGAATTATTATTTTGAGTAAATATTTCCAAGCATCACTCATTGATTTGTTTGGCCTCTCTTGTTCAACAGAAAAGGCCACAAATACAAACATACTAACATTGTGTGCAAAGGTATCAGCAAACACATTGTGCAGATAGGCAGTAACATTGGCATTCATTTAGCGGTTGTGTTTCTGTCCACATGATTAAGTCGAAAAATCCCTATTCTTTTAGCTTGGTGTTTGGTCCCCACCAACTCCTGAGCTGCGGAACTGAAAGTACCTCAAATTCAGACAAATCAGATTGAGTCTTTAAGATAATAAAACATTTGAGTTCAAATAAACCCAGTCAAGGGTTGTGAATGTTAAAGTAAGTGAGCTGTATATAGAGTGTTAAAGTGAACTTAACTGGTGCTGTATTGAAGTGAGTCCAGTACATTGAGGTTAAACTGCATTTAACAGAGTTCAATAGGAGCAATGTGCTGAATGATCTCTGGCTTCACTTTAGTCGAAGCACTTTACTGAAGGAAAAAAGAGGAAAAGCAACATGTGTCCCTTGAGTTGCCCTTCCTGTAATCCTCGCTTTGTTTGACAATGTTTACACAACAGAAAGATAGACACTGTATACAGCAGGCCAATGTAGCCCGGCTTCCTCTGGGGAAAAAAAGAACTACCTGTTTGATGTTCGTTTATACTTGTTGGAAGTACAGATGAGCTGGTGTTCATACATAACATAAACATAATCAATAATCATGCATAGCCATGGTTTGATGTTTTGTGCAAATTCTCTGAGGCTGTTCTTGAGAGAGTGGTCGTGCAAAAAACACAAGGTATGTAGGGTTAAAAGTTACCTACTACATTTTTTCCCATTACAAATATTTCTTACCTTTTAGGAATGTCAGTATCATGGCTTTGGGGATGGCAGTGTCAATCCTTTGGTAAGTAGGACCCGTTTGGTCCAGCCCGAAATATATCAACGACATGGAGTTGAAGGGTACATCGTCTTCAGAGGAAGAATCTCAATGATTCTGGTGATCTCCTAAGTCTTGCTGTAGGGCCACCATCTTTTGGATGAATCGGCACAACATTTTGTACAGACATAAATGTTCCCCTCAGAATGAATTATAATACTGGTTTAGGACCAAAAACCTGAAAAACTAACGACACTCATGAACCCATGAACCTCAGCTGTTCTTTACCTTTAGGGGTAATTAGCAGAGGTTAGTATGCCTAATTAAGATGGTGAACATGGTTAACACTACGTATATCTGTTAAACATGTTGCCATTGTGATTGTAAACATGTTAGCATGTTGAGCATTGGCATCACCTATTGTGCTTTTCTGTCTTTTCTGAATGATGTCAGAATGTCGGATGATGTCAAAGAATCAAATAATGCGGTATGCGCATTTGGACGTGAGCCTGCAGGTTGTTTTGGTTTCTTAAGATTTTCTTTTTTGGCATTTTTATGTTTTATTGATAGTGTAGAGACGGGACAGAGAGGGGAGTGACATGCAGAGAACGACCGCAGGCTGGAATCGAACCCAGGTCCGCTGCTGGCCGAGCCCCGTGTTTTGGTTTCAACATCAAAAACAAAGACCTGAAAATAAATGTAATATGCCTTCTTTAAAGAGTTACCATCTGACTCAGAGGCATGCTGAAGCTAAAAGCCAATGAGACAGGGAAAAGGTACTATACCAATTCCAAAACCACTAAAAATAAGTACATTTATTAATATATTTTATTTAAAGAATAAATTAATTTATTATTTATCTTTTGGCGTTCAAATTTTTTTACCACCATCATTATTTCATGGAAGCCTTGCTCATATTATGCTTGTCACATATTTAATCATCAGTGCAATTAATGTCAATTTCTTGTCTCCCTCTCTTTGAAGAGTGTTAAATATTCCGTCAGAGTGATGATCCATAAATCTGTTGAAGTAGAGGGGGAGGGAGGGAAGCTGCCTGAGGCCAAGAGACTGATGGACAGACATCTAAAGGACTTATTAATTGTCATCAATTTACTCATCTTACACACTGCTATGTCAAAGTCGTGACAAGCCTTTTTTGGGGTCCGGATACATTAAATTAACAAAAAAGAGAAATCAATACATAAATAGTATACACAGTGAAACTTCAATATCTACTTTATTATTTCACTACGATTTATAAACTTTTCAGGGACCCCACTACTGATAACCAATCAGAAGAAAGAAGGCTACAAACCGGCACCCGTCTCACTGCCAGTGCACGTGCAGAGCGACAGATGGGTGAATATGTATGCGCCTACAATGGCGGAGCAGGTAAAAATCCTTCCCAATGTCTGTTTTGATGGTTTTTATCATGTTTTATCACACTTATGGATCTGAGATGATGCTAGATAACTCACTGCTTGAAGACCACAGTGCATTAATGTGGTGACGAGGGAGGGGAACTGACAGGAAGTTAGCTAAACTGACCATTCCGCTTACTGAACCTTTAAATAATGTTATGAAGTGCAAAATTGTCATTCAGTGTAATGATCCAGACTTCAATTTGACTATTACATCTTTTAATAATATATAAAATACCAAACAAAATTACATTTTAACTTTCTTGGCACATTTTTATGTGTGTTGGGATTGAGATATTAAAAGGACATTGAGTTATTGTTATGTTTTGATATTGATATCATTAGGGGACTTTTGTCCCAAATAGTCGATTAGAGGTCATTCATTGCAATGAGATCAAGAAGCCATTTTGAAATCACATCATATAGTCGTAGTGTCATCTTCACTATTCCAAATCAGCTCTTTTATGGTTACAATTAAGATGATGTAACAAAAAACTCTCTTAACGGTTGTTTCTCTAATTCTCCAGCTATCATTAAGCGAGGAGCTGAAACGAATGCTAATGCTATCGTTTTCAAATATAATTGTGCAATCACTGCAATAATCTCTTTGAGCAGCAAATAAATTCATTGTCACTTTTTTGCCCTTGGTGCTGCATTAAGGCTGCAGAGTAAAAACTGTAGATAATTAAAACTATAATCCACTTTTCCAGCCCAGTTAACCACAAAGTATTTTCCATAAACATATCTTCCCTAACCTTCCTCTGCATGTTTTTTGGGGCAGAATATTTCCCTAAAATGATGCTTTGATTTGAACATCAGTGGAAAATGAGTAAGGCCACAGCACCATTAAGCTGTCAACATGATGTGTTAGTTGCGTCACTTATATACGAAAAACCATGCAGGAAACACTGCAGTATTCAGAATTTTAAATTGTTTAAATATTTTTTTGGTGCCTTATAGGTTGAAAAGCCACTGATTCCTCCATGCTGGCTGGTACATTCATGACCATTGTTCCTCTGTGTCAGTGCTGTGTGTCTTTGTCAGTAGCAATCATGATTTTCAACTCTGTTCCTCTTGACCTACTAAATAAATCATCATGTCTTTTTGACACAGTTTGGGGACAAAAGAGAGATATAAAGTGTGGCGCTTTCGAACAGCTGCCAAATGTTTCTATTTGGCATATAGGGTTGAATTAATTTTTCACAAAGGGTCTGTTTTGTTTTATTCTTTGTGTTCTGCTTCTATAAAGCTTGTCTCGAGCCTGATGCTGCCATGAAAGGAAAATCTTTTACTGTCTAAACATTAATTGTGATGCTTTGTCGTCATTTGGAACAAGCACGCAATACAGTTGAGACATTGTTCTGACTGCAGTGTGTTAGTCACTTCAGATAATATCACGGTTAGCATGCAGACTGCACATGCCTCATGGCTCAAGACGGTTGTATAAAACGTCCCCACGTGAAACAGATTTCAATAAACAGCCAGCTATGAGGAATAAACATTTTCCACGTGTAAACAGTATTGTTAGAGGAAACAGGGGACAAGGGAGGCAGTGAGGCCAGTTAGGGGAACTGGGGCCGTATTCACAAAACATTTTAAGGCTAACGCGCCCCACACACATCCTACCTCTACTGCGCGTCTACCTCGCGTCTGCGTCTGACTTTTGGTCACAGACTGTGAAATCAACGTAGAGCGAGCACACATCCAACCTCAGACGCACTGCTGAGGCGCGTCGGAGGCACGTCTGCAGCGACGCTCCCCTTCACCTCAGGAGGCTCGCCTATTTTTTTTCTGAGAGCAGCGCGTCTCTCTCGCGTCTCTGTGCTTTAACTGATAGAGAAATACTCTGCTGACAGTCACACCAGCAGCATTCACTCTAGTTACACGTTTACCCGGTGTGTTTATTTCAAAATAAAACATCCCTCAGTCGTATACGCGAATAATCCCTTTATTTCACGATTTAATTGTGCAATCAAAATCCGAGGGATTTAAAACCTAATTTTCAATTAGTTCTGGCATTTCATTTTTGGATAAATGATACATATAGAGATCCAATATAGTGAAGAAATAAAAAAGATCATGATGAGCGCAACAGTTTTCCGTTGCTCTATCTGTGTCTACGGCCTTCTTCTTCCCCGACCACACCCCCCTCTCTCTCTCCCGTATAAATCAGTAAAGTGATTTTTGAAATACTCTGCTGAGAGTCATATTGACTTCATACTGGCAGCTTTCGCTGTAGTTTCACCATTTCCTGGTGTGTCCCCTTCAAAATAAAACTTCCAACAAGCGAAAATATGGCAAAAAAAAAGAAAAAAAATGGCAATGGGGCGCACGGATTACTGTCCAGACTCAATATAAATCATATGCATCATAGATGACATGAAAGAACTTCATTTTTAATGGGAATTATCTATGAAAACTCTATGTAGAAAGATAGGGCTTTTAGAAGCAGCGCTGCAGCAGCAGCTGCTGAGACGTTGCATGTGTGTCCGAGAAAAGTCCGAGAGAGGCAGCAGTAAGGTAACGCAACGCGCTCCAGAGGTAGACGCAGGATGTGTGTGGGGCGCGTAAGAGTAGGTCCTAACGTGCTGATTTAGGAGTAACTTTCAAAAATAAGGGGCGTTTCACTCCTAATTTTAGGACTCCTAACTTTTTAAGATAAGTGTAATTCACAGCATTTTAGCGCTAAAACTAGCTCCTAAATCTATGAAAAGTCCTCGAGAGGACTCCTAAGTCACTAAGAGTAAATCACAGACACTTGATGGCATTTTGGAGAGATTTAATGCTAGTGAGCTTTACAAAAGGTACCTTAATAGCTGTAAGGGTTTAATGATCTTAGTAAAGCTATGTTTAGAAAGTATAGACACATTTATATTTAGTATATTTATATAAAAAATTATGTATTAAGTTCCTTTTCCTGCAGTTGCTTTGGGCTTACGATGCACTGAAAGTTACTGTTGGTGTCACGTTTGGGTTTAATTTGTTACTAGAGTAGGCCCATATGTGGCGCTTCCATCTCCTCCATTCCACAGGTCCGCTACTGTATAGTTGCGTGTCTCGCCTTTTTCCTTCCACATGCACTTTACGATTTCGCCAGTTGTTGTTTCTAAATTGCGAATTTCCTGGTTTGTCGCTGTCTGACTATTGCGGCATATAGTCCGCTGTTGAGGGAAATACAGTGAGAGTGCATGGCGTGCAGCTGTTCAATGAGGATATTTTTTCCGATTCAAATCATTGTAACATTTTAAATGAATAGACCTATGTGGCGCTATTGTAGGTTAATTGTGAACGAATGTGTGGGAAACCCTGCAGTATCTTGGTTTCATGTTAAATCAGTGTCACTTGTCATTAATTGTATATAAAAACTCTTCACTTTAATACAGCGACACGATATGGATATCTCCCACAGTGTTTCTATCATAAACTCACTCTTAGCTCTCATTCCCTCTCAGCCAATCACTGATGAACATGACATCATCCATAGCAACAGGGTCAACACCGCCCTCTATTCTTAGCTTAGGAGTCCCTCCCATTCCTTAGTAAAAGTTGATCTTATCAGCTTTGTGAATAGGTTTTAAGAAATTACTCCTTACTAAGAACTTTTAGTGCTCCTTAGGAGTACTCTTAGCGCTAAGATAAAATGTTTTGTGAATACGGCCCCTGATGATTTGTCTGTTCTTCTGTGTTTGGTGCCTCGCTCAAGATTTTCCAATGCTGTGGCCAGTTGGGGATATTTGGTGCCATGTACAGATTGTCAGTGCTATGGGATTGTTCTATGCATGGACGTCGATTTGGCTAAACAAGTGGGGGGGGACAAACAGGCATTCTGGAGTGCATTTTCAAAAGTGGGGGGGACAA
Organism: Ammodytes marinus; assembly: GCF_949987685.1. NCBI lineage: Eukaryota > Metazoa > Chordata > Actinopteri > Uranoscopiformes > Ammodytidae > Ammodytes > Ammodytes marinus. Next base: position 10,918,317 of record NC_137215.1, on the reverse strand, counting down.
TTGATGATAATGATATTATATAGTACTGTTTATGCCTAGACTGCTTTGTTTTTTGTGGGCGGGCTTTCCGCACCGAGCAGGTAGGCCAGGTGTGTGTTTATCATGATGAAAACTAAATGTCAAGGGAAAGAGGCGGTGGTTTAAAAAAGTATTTCGACCGCTTATTAAGTTCACTCGTTGCTTAAAATGGCTTATTCGTTTCCCAGTATATTTTACTTTATTTATAAGACAGTTTTGTTCTTTTGAGTTGTAAAATAAAGGCAATAATTTTTTGAAGTCGCGAGTGCTCGGAGATTTTTGGAAGCTAGTCGAGCTGACCTCGCCTTCTTTACCCACGGCTGTACCCAAACAAAGAACAGCCGAGACGATGATACTGTCATACTTCAGAATGTATAACAGGTTTCAACATGTGAAAATAAAGTGACAGCTGCGCTAACTTGATCAAGTAGCCTAAGGTCAATATTTTTACAGTCGTGAATGATGATGCTGTATTATTCTAGTACTTGTTAAACATGAAGGCTATTGCACCCAGATTACCCACGCGCAAAAGTAAAGCTGCGTGTGTGTGTGTCCTTGATTAATGCGCGTACATAAATTGCAAACTGCGCGCTTACAGATGCCACCGCAGGCTTAATATTCACCATTTGCTTAGCTCTATTGATAATGATAAAGAGAAGCTTTATTTAAACACTGTCCATGTGACGGTGGTGATTGATTCATTGTAACTTTGTTTGCTAGATAGAATCTCACAGAGGGAAGCGGCTGTCTCCCCTCACATTAAGGCTACATTTTCTCTATAGGCACGCAGTCAGTCTTGCGACACAGTGCTGTGTTCTAATTAAAACCCGACAGGAATAAGTTGGCTACAATTGCCCCGCACGGCCACCGAATAGTCGAATCTCTGGACTGAAAAGCATATCTGAAAAGACAGATCGGGCATCACTGGAGCTTCTCCCCGCTGGGAGAGCCAGCGAGTCGGGCAGGGCTGGAGCGGCTCTGCCCCCAGCTACGGCGCATGAACCACCGAAACAAGGATAGGCGGCGGCCAATCACGGTCTCGCGCGCGCGCACAGAGAGAGAGAGAGAGAGAGAGAGACACCTTGACGCTGTGTTTTAATACGGCTGGACGCACTCCATGTCCGGCTTAAAAAGTGGGGGGGGGGGACAAAATGAGTCTTGACGAAAAGTGGGGGGCACATGTACCCCCCATCCCCCCCGTAATCGACGTCTATGGTTCTATGTATAAAAAGCAAATGTATGATCTACAAATAAAGAACCAGCACCAATTATTATTGGGTATTCTTGCTATGTCTGTGAATGTGAGCATTTCCAAATAAATTAATAAAGAAACACATTGATGTGCATCAAAGATACATGTTCACTTTAGACTTTATCTTACCTTTTTTATTTATTTTATCTTAACTGCCGCCCGCCTCACGAAAAAGAAGATGGCCATTCTGAGAGAAGAGAAGAGATGTGACAGGAAACAAGGGACCTTGTCGCAGTGTCACATGAAAAGGAAGTGGGGAGATGGGGCATTTATTGCAGTTGGTTTTAGCTTTAAGGATAAAACAAAACGAATAATGAAATCACTTTGATTCCAAACTTTGGTGGTTATATCTCTTTGTTGTGCAGGCGGGTGATGTGCTTTGAATTTTCAACTGGAAGTCGCTTCAAGGAAACATATCCAATTTGCTTTGAAACAATAATCTAATTGATACACAAACAAAGACCAACATGTACTCTTGGAGCCTCATGGGGATAACTTCAAGTCTGTAGCTGAATATTTAACAGAGTACATTATCTTCTATGTAGATAACCCCATCCCCAACAGGACAGTAAGATGTTTCCCAAATAATTGGTCACCAGAGACCTGATGGAGCTGCTGAATAAAAAGAAGAGAGCATATGGGATGGCGATGAGGGAATTACTGAAGAGTGAGTCGAATGAGCCGAAAGTGAGACTGAGCGATAGCACGGAAACAGCTGGAGAGTATTAGCTCCAGTAAAACAACTTGCAGGATGCGGGTTAAGGAATGAAAAAGACCACTGACTTCAAGGTGAAGGAGGATCAGGCTGAGGGAAGAATCGAAAGAGCCTAAATGAGCTGAACGTATTTTTACACTTCCACCCAAGTCAGTAGACATCCTGCCTTATTCCAGTACCAAAGAAGTATTCTCTATCGGCCCTGAGCGACTAGATTGGTTGCTCCAACAACCTACATCATGAAAGTCCTGGACAGACTGATATTGGCCCAAAAGACTTCAGGTGACCTCTCTGGACCCGCTGCAGTTTTCCCATTGCCCTGCAGTTTGAGTATAAGATGTCATACTCTACCTGATTCAGCAAGCCCACTCTCACCTGAACAACGCAGGCAGCACTGTGAGGATCATGTTCTTTAAATTTTCCAGTGCCTATATCATGATCCAGCAAAAGATGCATGTCCGAGCCAGTGGTTAGCAGCACACGAGCACCATAGGAGACGGTAATATCACCTTTCCTCTTCACCCTGCCTCAGACTTCCAATATAACTTGGGAGTGCAACATACTAGACTGGAAATGCAACACAGTAGGTGTTTAAAGGACGTGACTACAGCTATTTGTTGAGGCAGCAGCATCAGAATAAGTAACATAGAAGGCTGGCTCTTTGCTGGGGACTGCTCTACAGCGTCTTGAGTTGTTTGTGGAGAAGGATGGATAATGGATAGCATTACACACCCCCTATACAGCCTGCTGGTCAGACAGCACAGCTCCTTAAGATCCTCTGTCCCTTCTGTGCCAGAGAGAACAATCATTCACTGAGTGAATATGGACAATACACATTTTTTATTAATGCTTCCATTCTGTGTTTTGATGTGAATTATAATTATTATTGCCGCTGCATCACTGCAATGTACTTTCAAGGTTAAATAAAGTATGTGTTACGGCTGGACAGGGAGGACACAGGCGCGGAGACAGTACCAGTTTAAGAATGTTTATTTAGAAAGAATCAGCTGGGGGTTCGGGCCGTGATCCGGGGAAATCCTACTGTCCTGGGGGGGATCCAGGGGGAGAGCAACGGAGAATGTCCAGGGGATTGAGCGAGAGCAGGCTAGAGCAGGCGGGCAGAGGGGTCCGGGAAGAAGTGCTGGCTGGTGCAGGTTGGAGCCGGTGGTTGGAGTCACGCCGGGAGAGCTGAGGCAGAGAGAACAGGAATTAGGATGAGGCAAAATGCAAACAGAGCAGCAAACAGGTAGGTAAGCTAGGAAGAGCGACTGACTGTGAGGAACTGAGACTACAATCTGGCAGTGTCTGGAAGGTCGGGCCGGGTATATGAAGAGCGGTTGATTAGTGATTGCTGGCAGCTGTGAGTGCTTCACCTGACTCCAATGGTGCCTCTATCTATCTATCTATCTATCTATCTATCTATCTATCTATCTATCTATCTATCTATCTATCTATCTATCTATCTATCTATCTATCTATCTATCTATCTATCTATCTATCTATCTATCTATCTATCTATCTATCTATCTATCTATCTACCTATCCATCCATCCATCCATATATCCTCACCCTTAAAGCCTCTGTGAAATGTTATGTTCATCATGAAAATCTATTATTACACTCTCAACAATTTAATCTCTCGTCAAAATAGATGGCCTATGTCAAACAAAACTCACATTCCCATTATGTGCATTAAAAGAGGTATTAGTCATAATCCTGTGTCCTCTTTGCAGTGGCCCTGAAGCAGTACTATACCCAGGGTTTGAAAAATGCCGAGGACTCTTATGAAAAAACAAAACTTATAAATGCCCTTGAAACATTCTGAATATATTTATTTTTGCAATTTCGTCCTTCACATTTATTTTTTCTAATCCCTATTCATTCCTCTCACTATTACTATTGCACATTCATCTTTGAGCGTATCCTCTAGGTTCTGAAGAGTATGCCAGCCCTCATGTTTGGACATATTAATAATACATTTAATTACATGTTTTAGTTTCCATTTAATTCACAACATAATGGTCTCAATGCTATTTAAAAGGCCCTCTACACATAACCTGGACTTCAATTCAGCTTTAGAAATGTTTGGTCTCAAAATACTGAAATTAAGAAGAGAAATTAAGAACTTTACATTTTACACTTTACAATTCCCAGGAACAAAGACAAAACATCAGGTTTCCTCAAGGGTAAAGTGGGGCCCTGATATTAAGTGATCCCTTGACTATTAGAACAAAAATTCCTCACTCTATTGAAGCATGAACTAAAGCTAACATGAGCCGGCAGTCATAGTTAGACAAAGTGGATATCTCCAAGAGGTGGGTTCACGCCAAAAGTCGTTGAAAAGCAGTGTTCTTCAAGTACCTGGATGATGCCCTCAAAACGGCCGAACTGTTGAGTGTGGACTTTTCGGACACTCAACGCAATCAATCGCCGCCATCTTGTCTACGTAGAGGAAAAACACTACCCGCTGGGATTATCATGGGGATCAAGAATAGGGCTCAATGCAGGGCCTGCCGGAACTTTGTTTTCCGGAATTTCTGAGATAAGGTTGACGAGAAAAATTAAATAAACAGGAAAATAAATAGCTGTCAAAAAGGGTCGTCATTTCCTATAGCGACAGCTTTCCTATAAAAGCCGCTAAGAGGCTTAGGTGGGCTCCAGGCAGTTACGCGTCAATGAATCCAAGTCCGGTGATGAAAGTTTGAGAATGTAATAAATGAAGGCAGAATAACAACTGATTAATGAAAACATTGAGAGGGTATTGAAAACAAATAAATAAAAGATAAAGTGTGGTTACTGACGGTTGTTTAACGATAGTTTGACGGTTGCTTGACGGTAAACAGAAAATATAATCAGGTGCGCCACTAACCCCCTTTGTCTCTTAACCCCCACCCGCCACAAGTGCCCAGGTATATAGATTAAACCACACCCATGTGTCAATCAAACGGAAGTGACATAAACCAAAACAGTGTGTGTAACTTTTCACAATAAACACATAGAACAAATGTGCATTTTGGCCCCTACAATTCCGGTAAGTGTACAGAAGCAGTGTGTGATTTTAGACTGCACTACCCTGGGGAAATGAGTACACTGATCAAGTGAGTACATAGTGCACTCACAGCAGTGCACAATTTTAGACACAGGGACAGTCTGCTTGGTACCAAAGTTCCAAGCAGACAGCAGTTGTATTGAGATGGACTGGAATCTAAATCTTTTCCTTGAAGTTTAACGAACATCCTTGCCCTGTTCTTGTTAATAGAGACTCTAGCTCCGTCTTGCACCAATGAATCATATACGTACCTATCAGCACAAAACACAGCCGAGCTGAACACTGACCTTATTCTAAAGGTTGCTCAGCCATAAGCCACAGAATTTAATTTACTGTAAAATATCAAGCCAAGACGAAAAAGGCAATATTTTTTTATGGGCCCCCAACAGTGGCAGTAATGTCACATTGCAACTAAATTAAACCCCCCGGTGCTTATTTGAAACATCTCTTTGCACTTTAACTGATACAGTTATCTTTCTCTATCAGTAGATGCTCCTTTGATTTTATTAATCTAAATCACATATACAATTAGCTGTGTTTTTATATTTATTTTGTAGATATTCTTGATGAAAGCGCCAGTAAAAACAAACTTCCGACAATGACTTTGAGTACAAGTTACGCTCATGTTAAATAATGTTTTTACTCCAAACAGGCCTCCAGCACGTTTAGTAAATTATCTCTGCCCATTCCATCCTCTGTGAAGCCGTAATGAGACAAGCAGAGACATTATCTTGATTAAAATCAATTCCTATTGGATTACACTGTGCTACATTCCCCCGCTTGGCTTCACTGATTACAGCACAACACTGGAAAACAGAAATCAGAAGTGAGGAGACTCATCAAAGTGCTGCATGTTCATGCCTGGACAACGTGACAGGTACTCCCCAGAGTCCTCATCACCATTACTGTCCTTGGATCTTACTCAGGGCACACACTGCTGTCTCTGTTTCATTATCCAACAGGTTCTACACTCTCCAAACTATCACTGAATACGTTAACATGCACACAGCATATTCCGGCTAAGGTCCATATTCTGAATAAGACAATATTTAAAAGAAGGTGAAACTTCTGTTACCTGTCAATGTCTATTATATTTATATACAGTATATATACATTTTACATGATCCGAACCATCACTGTGTGGCTGGTTGTTTCACTCAATAGAAAGGGCATCAAGAGGTGGGTGCTTTCACTTACACTTAGGGAAGAAGCTGATTGTACAATTAATCCAATGTCAGAATCAGGAACTTAAAGCTGGGGTATATGATTTCTGATTGGTCAAAGTTAACATGAGCTGACACTTTGACCAATCAGAGCGACGCTCCGATTCGATGTTCTTATTGGCTGTTGGGACTGTCCATTCACTTTGGCACGACGTTGTTGGTGTAGAGCGTGTCAGGGAGGGGCCATTTTCTCCCCAAATCCTCCACCTCAGCTTTAACGGTGGACTCAGTGACTCTGTTGAAAATCAGGTTTTGTCAAAATCCGTGAATGTAAACAAAGTAAACCAAGGGGGCCCAACGTAGCTGACAACATGCCAGTTTACAGAGGATAGGGTTTGTATTAACTCATGATTTGTTCTCAGCGCACACACACTCGACAGGTAGCGGATCGTGAGGATTGTACACAGGGCCGCCGCTCCCTATACGCAGAGTACGCAGACTGCGTAGGGCACCAAGTTCCTGGGGGGGCACCCCAAAAAAAAATATATATATATATTTTTTTTTTTTTTTTTTTTTTTAATTAAAAAGGAAAAAGAGATGGTCCGGGGGCCCCCCAAAATATATATATTTTTTTAAAGTTCATGATAATCATTACATTACAAAAAATATATAAATTAGTTATGAACAGGCCCATCGTTGTTTTTTCTTAATTGTGTAACCTATCCAGGGGTGGATTACTGCACAGGCACACCGGGCACAGGCCCAGGGGCCCAAGGGCTCAGGGGGGCCCTTAGCCAGAGATACTGATAGTAACTTTTCATGTTGCATAGTCAAAGAGCTCAGTCACTGATGTCAATAACAGGGTCCAAAAAGGAATAGCCTAAATATAAATACTCATTAAAATGTAACAAGATAGAAATCATCATGGGCCCCTCAACTAGTAGGGGAGAAATACAAAAGCAAGTTAACAACAGCACTAGTAGCTCTGTCTAAGGGGGTTGAAGGCCCCCTCACACATACACAAATAAACTTTATATGTGTGAATTCTAAATTGTTCATATCCACCCTTTATCTGTTGAAATGGGCCCCTCCATCATAGAACATGGGTCTGCAGACCAATCTACTGTTTTTACAGTTGCAGAGTAAAGAGTGCTACCTGTTTAAGAAAAATCTGAAAAAGAATGTTCCTTCTGCATCTCAGGATTTGATATCTCTCTAGTCTCTAAAATTTCCTCACAAAGTGCACCAGATTGATGCATTTTACTTAAAAAAGGTAAAAAAATTCCACCCACCCCCCAACAAGGTACAGGGTCCCTCCAACAATACCCCAAAATCCCGTGGGAAACACTGACTTCCTTAATATGTTTTTGCCATTAATTGTATGTATCCGTGTAGAAAATTCAGTGTACCTGACTGGATAGGGACAAGTGGGGGGCCCTTTAAGAGTGTAAGCCCAGGGGCCCATTATCTCATAATCAGTCTATGATCCTATCACTCAATTCCTTTGCAAAGGCAGTTTTTTCACAAGTTAAGCTGTTCTTTCTGTTAGTAAATGCTGGCAAATGTGCCAAAAAGCAGTCGCAGAGATCTTGCAAGGGCAAAAAAATTTCGCTCGCGCCCTGCGGACGCGAGCTTCTGGGTGTTTTTTTTTCGGGGGGGGGGGGGGGGGGGGCATCACTGACAATTTCTGCTTAGGGCACCCAAAAGTGTAGCAGCGGCCCTGATTGTACATATGATTTTGACAACAAGCATTCTCCAGAATCGCTGACTCCACCTTTTGAAAGAATGACAGGACCAAGCATGATTAAAGATGGAAGGGAAAAAAAACGTTTTTTTACCCAGACATTTCATAATAACACACTTGAGAGCTGTAATCGCAATACAGTATAGTGAAACTGTGAAACCGTGCTATGTTTGCTTAAGGTGAAAGGAAGGAGAAGTAAAGGAGGAAAGAAGGAATAATTTGGAAGAAAAAAAGGAAAAAATATGAAATAAGGGAGGAAATAGATAAAAGGAAGAAAAGCAGCTAAAGGATGGCAAAGAAGAAAGGGCGATGAAAGAAAGAAATTGATGGATGAACATAAAGAGGAAATCAATTTTATTGCAAGTGCATGTAAAAACAAGCAAGAAAAAAAGAAAAGGTGGAAGCTAATAGGAAGGGAACACGGGAAAGGGAAGGACAAAAGGAAAGAAAAAAATTAAGGAATAAACAAAGCTGGGGGGGGGGTATGAAAAAGAGGAGGAAGGAAAGAGAGGAAGGAACCAAGGGAGAAAGAACAGGGAGCGAACTAATTTATTTTCACACCGTCGCTCCTGTTTCGTGCTGTGTGCCGCGCGAGGGTCGTCTGTGCGCTCACTACATCACACACGCGGCCACATTCTTCAACACTGGTGACATTTAAGCGTTTTTCCGGCGGTCTGTATAGCCTATTCGTCCCACCGCCCGAAACACAGCGCTTCTGCAAACACCCGGCGGGGCATCACAGGCACTGAGTCCACATAGGGCACTGGTGAGAAGGCGTAAAAGACCCGCGCAACACATTTAACTACACCTACACTCATCGAGCGAGGACCATGGAGAGCGCAAGCAACGGCTCGGAGGTGGATTACTACCGGAGCCAAATCCCCAACAGCAGCTTCTGTCGGAACTTCAGCGAAGGCGACAACATCACGAGCTTCGCGGAGGCGCAAAGGTGCAAGGCGGAACGCGGACTGACCGGCGGCATGGAAGACGACACTAACCCTGTTATCATAGCGATTGTCATCACCGCTCTCTACTCCATCGTGTGTGTGGTGGGATTGGTTGGAAACGTGCTGGTCATGTATATCATCGTCAGGTAAGACAGGAAAGTATACACTAGGCTACTCACACAACAAACGCTGATATGTGTGGATGTGTTTTCGCAGGTATAGTCTCTTACACTTTTTTAAACAGACTACCATTTGCTACCTTTAACTCACTCTATGGCAACCTGCTGCTGCATTAACCTCACTGTTCATGTGTGATGAGTGTGTGTGTGTGTGTGTGCGTGTGTGTGTGTGTGTGTGTGTGTGTGTGTGTGTGTGTGTGTGTGTGTGTGTGTGTGTGTGTGTGTGTGTGTGTGTGAGCCCGGGTGAGCCACCAAGTGTGTTGACAGCGCTGCCGTTCGTGCGTAAAAATGCCTCCAACTGCGCACCAAGTCTCTCCTCTCAAGCGCTAAAAAGCAATCCGAGCGAGGGAATTAAATGGGCTATAGCACCGCCACAAAACTCTCTTCCTCTTTTATACAGCCAAAACCAATATCAAAAACAACTGTGGAATAATATGTGTTTTGCATAAAGACACAACACATATTTGCTCTGTGTCTCTCATTCACATCACCATTACAAAACTGTGAAATTGCACTGATGCTGCATATCTCTCCCTGCTGAGGTGCCGAACAAAAGCATTATGCGCCATGGAATATGTCAGATGCTGCTGTCTTAATATGCATAGCGGTTCAGTGTCTTCTGTGTGTGGCTGTTCTTATTCTGTTTCATGGAAATGTGTCAGCAATACAGCTGATGTGGTTAAAGTTGTTGCTTTAGACGCAACTCCAGCATCTGTGGTTCAAAACAAAATGATGAGTGGTGATGAGTATTGTTTGGTCTTAAAAACTTAGGAGAAAAGCATAAGACTTTGTGTTCCAATATGTCTCCCACCTCCTTTTTACTGTAAATCTAGGCCATTCTCAAGCCAGATCTGTTTGTCCATGTTACATATGAACATATCATTAATGGCAAATTAGTTTCAAACAAATGGTCTAACTCATTACAAGGAGATTTTTGTTCTATTCCCTTTATTCACCCGTCACAAGGAGTAAAGGGTAATCACACACGATGAATGGGGCACAAATGGAAAATGTCAAGGCCACCTACTCTTTCTGAATAGGTGAGACTTCAGAACTCACTCTACAGAGATCAATGTTTTACGCACTTACTTTTTTTTTGTCTTTTTCTTTCCCAATGGACAAATTGACGATTGATCAGCGTTAGGAAGGTCTTTTGGTTTAAAAGTGTAACACGAGCTGAATGTTTTCCATTTTCATTCACTGATTTGAATAGAATGAGTCAATCTGAACATAAAAGCACTTTTGTGTATTGCATTTTAGTTACATAATAACTTTGGAAATGACCCATTGCTCTAATCAGCCCGAATGAGGTGGATTCTATTGATAAGACGATATCACTGGCAGCCTTTACAGGTCAGCGATTTTGGAGAATAGTTGATGTCAAAATCACTTTTTGGGAAAATCTGTGAATATCTCCTCACAATCCGCTACCTAGGGTATGTAAACAAAGGGGACCCACAGTAGTTAAAAACAACATAGGAGAGAAAGGGGTAATGTGAGACACTTTTTACATTTGTTCCCCTCTAAGCGAGCTAAAATGATTTATCAGTCAAATGTACACATTTCCCATTAATTCAGGATGTTTCCTAGAAATGGGCATTAGAAGAATTTATACAAGACAAAGGGCAGTGAAAATATGATTGTTTTAAAAAAAAGTTGTCTTTTCCCCAGCTGTGGGGTAAACTGAGACAGACCAGAGAAATCAAGGGGGTAAACTGATCCACTTACTTTTTCCACTCTGAAACTACCATAACAACACATGTTGTAACAGTGAGAATCCTAACAGCTAGCTTGAAAATAAAATATTCCAAAACTAATGTCGGACTAGTAACAGAATCATGGGGTTTGGTCAATTAAGCGAAACATTTTTCTAAACACTTGAAAGTAACTCTGATCAAATACAACATATAATTCATATTCAATAATTAACATTCAAATGACAGATAGAACCAGTAAGATTAAAACACAGTCTGTGGGTCAGAACACAGGACCCTTAGAGTCAGCTAGTGTCTGGGGGTCAGAGCTAAGAACAATCAGAACCAGCTACAGCCTGGGACTCAGAACACAGGACTAGACCCATTTGTCATTTTCCATCTTTTCCTTGCTACCTCAATTATAATGGATTTAATAAAAGAGGACACAGACACTGTCTCACTTTACCCCACAGCATTTGTCTCACTTTACCCCACTGCCGCAATTTGAGAAAAAACTACCTCTCTCAGCAATTCAGGCTAATCTTCAGTTATCATCATCACATGGTTTCATATGTTGGTATCAACATGTATAGAAGTTTTTTCTACCTGAATCAATTTGCTTTGGCACAACAATCGATTAAGTTGTCAGCAAGAGAAGTTACTTTTACATGCAAAAAAGAGATTTTTGTGAAACAAAATCACCATGAGGTCCTCTCTTTCATGGCCGAGTGGAAATGAGAGGGGCTTGAAAACAGATATCTCACATGACCAAAAATGTGTTCCATTGCCTAGATACAGGGGGTGTCTCACATTACCCGATGCCTCACATTCCCCCGTTCTCCCCTACCTGTTTACAGAGACTAGGCTGTGTATGAACACTGGATTTTTTTTTACAGTTCACACACAATACAGTCAGGTAGCGGATTGTGAGGAGTTATTCACCTTTAATTATAAAAACGGACATTTACGTTAGTTAAATTCTACCTGGCCGATACTACGTCTTTCCAGATAATGCTCTTTCAGGTGATAAAAGTCACTAGATTGGTGAGTTAGGTGGAGGTGGAAAAAATAGCTGAGAGACGGTCTGGTTGAAGAGCTGGAACGGAGTTGGAGGGTGAAGTGAGAAAGGTGAAGGTCATCTAACTTCATTTTTTCCACCTAGTGATTACTCACTTGGAATGAGTGGAGGATGTGCCTGGGCTGAATTTGTCAGAAAGGTGCTGCAATTACTTTTTATTTACTCCTCCATTACTGCCATGACATACGATATCGTTGTTGCACCTATAATTCTCCTCACTTCTCGGCTGCTGTTTCCAGGGCAGATGCATCATGAAGCGAATGATTTGCCAGACTGCACACAACATCATCCCCTTCAGTCCGAGTGCTTCCCCAAATAGATCCTTTTTTTATGCTAAAGAATACACTAATCTCTTCAGGATGTTTTATGAATCTATGCCACTCATTGAGCTCTATCCCATTCTTTCCTATTGTAATATAGTGTGAATACTTTTACTTCTATAGTCTCCACAAAATCCTGGGTCCTCCAGAAAGGATTTGTTAAGATTGAAACCTCATCAGTCATACATCTCATCTGCTCCTCTATTTCACAAACTCCAGATTTTTTACTATTCACGACAATATTCCTGAGAGATGATGCCTAAAAGACCATTAAACTAGTGATTCATAACTGCCCTGTTGACCATCGATCCATGTTTTATCTGTTTCACTCATACTGACAATAGTATCATACTCTGGCTCAGAGGTTTAAATAACAATATCTCACAAATATGCTTCTTTCACTCCTGACCCCACTTTTACGGCAACAACATGGAGTGGAATTTGAACAGAGGGCACCAAGCAGCAAGTTAAATCACTCTCTGACATACTGTATTTGTTATACACCAGCATTTGTCTGATGACGGGATCTATGTATGTGGCTGTCTGGCAGGGCACAAGGGCGTTTTATGACGTATGAGTTGGTGTACAAGCTTGCATTATGTATTCCAAACAACTTTGTCTCTGAAGCGAATGAAGGATGTGAGGAGTGTGTGTATATGGGCAGCTGTGCATGGTTGTGAGCACGTTTGTGACCGAGAAAAGTTTCACTGTTTTATGCAACTTTTTGAGCTCGACTAATGAGACTTCACGGGGAATTGGGAGAAAGGTATGGGCTATTTATCATTCCTGTGGAACAACAGTCCATCAGGGTCAATAACATTCATCAACCTATTTGTTTGTCTCTCTACCGCAGCCTGGCTTTTGGTCTCTTTTCAATATCTGTCGGCTAGAGTGAAGAGCCATTTATCTAAGGATGCAGAGTGGCTATTTACTTGTGAATGGAGATGTAGGCTTGGACTCTCATTCCGTACTTTATGGTCATGGCCTTGAATGCAATTTTGCTCGATTAAATGGAGACAGCATGAGAGGATGAGAGATGTTTCTGGCCCTAACTGTATGAGTGATGCAAACCCTAAAAGCCATAAAGCATTTCTCTCTCACCCATTATCTCCCTGTCCCTTTGTACCTGTCTGGCCCCCCTGGTCTGTTTGCTACACACTCACCACGTCTACAAACTTCTTGTGAGCAAACAAACACTAACCAGAGATCTGCACGCTTAACCGAAAGAACAGAAGCAATGGCTTTCCAAAAGGAATATGCCGCCAGTGCAGAGTGCTTCCTGTTGCCATGGAAACACTGGGAGGCGTTTAGAGCATGATGAGTGCTAAATGACTCCAACATCTCCCTGAACCTCTGTCTCCATCCCCCCACCCAGCAGCTACAATGACCTGGTTGGTCGCATTTGGCAGCCATAGCTTTTTACAAAAACTTTTGGATTGTTTTTATTTTTTTCGCCAAAGCCTGGATGCAACAACCTGCCGTCACTTTGTACCGCATGTAACTGTACGGAAGACTATATGGGCCATTGTCTAAATAAACTTGTCCCTAATAATTCCATATAGGAGTACAATTAATGTAACCTCATGTAATACTGTTGCTTCTTCACATAAGGCAAAGTTTTCCATGGCCCTGCTCTCTAATGTCTCTCTCTAAACATCTGTGTCCCTGCTGTTTATCTGAGAGTGAGAGTTTGAAGCCAGTCGCATGAAATATGATGTTATGACGAGAGTAAACACAAACTGGTCCGCAAGACTAATGTCATAGATCCTCCCTAATGTTTGCCTCTAACGGGTTTTCTTGTAGCGTCTGCTGCCCAACTTGACAAATAGTCTCAGGCTGTTTTTTCCAACAACCGACCTGCAGTCTTTATAAGTTATTGCTCTCCAAAAAGGCTTGGAACTTGCATTCATAGGATGGTCTCATGTTTGTCCAAGACTATCTTAAAACAATAGTGACATACCCAAGTGTACATTAAAACCGTATTGGTCGCTTGAATTGTTAGTTTTTTGGGTCGCTTCCGATAGCGATTTCAATTAAAGTGATGCTCCAAATTCCTCCTTTTCTTGCGTGCTAAAGTTCAGCTATAATTAACTCAAGGCAAAGGTCTGAGAGGAAAAAAACAACAAGTGGGTGCCAATTTTATGTGTGTGTGTGCAGCTCTGACTACGGTATGCACGCGGGAGAGTAAAGGAGAAGACGCAAGTTGACATTGAACTAGTGGCGATAATAAACACATTGCTGGCCCAGGCAAGTTTCACTAAGTTCACAGAAGCTCCACACTGTTTCTGTCTTCGACCTTTGGAGAAATGTATTTAGTCGTTTTAAGGGGAAAACACATTGTATTTATTATTTCAACTATTGAGTTATTTTTCTAACAGCATGCTAGTGTAGGCCTACAAGTTTTATTTTCTGAATTTTCAATGCTGCTTTATTTTTATGTTTTGAATTGGGAAATACAAGTTACAAAACAACCAATAACCTCTGTATTTAAAAAGAAATCAAGCAACCATATGATATATAACCATTAATTAATTGCAGGCTATCGAATCAAAGTAGGCCTATTGTCCACAATAATCGCACAACAGCCCCCCATCCAAAAAGGAACTTTAAAAAGTTGAATTTGCACTTTGATGTGCACACACATGTTAAGTGTATGGTCCATTATTTGTATTTTGTGTGTCTGCATATTATTGCTCCAAAACAGAAGTTTTCTTTATTAGGGGGCCAAGCCCGAGAAGGGCCTGGGACCGCGTTTTGCAGAGCAACGCGGTTCCATAGCCCTGCTGGGCAGGGAACCCTATTGTTTTTGCTGGGATTATTATTCTCCGTGTAAAAGTGGTGCTGCAGCCCAAACCATAAAGGGTTGGGACATGCCACTTGCATGGCTTATCCAGGTCCATCCAAGGAACGCAGACAGTAGACAAAAAAAATCAGACATGCCGGCCACTAGGTGGCGCTACAAAAAAGGAAAACATCACGTGTATAACTTCCACACCGAAAGTCCGACAGTCAAAAACGTTATATCCACAGATGCCCACAAGTCAGCTGCATCTTTTGAGATAGGCCACGCCCATTTGCGTATATATAGATTTTTTGCTACGTTGCAAAAACTGTCAGTCACCAAAACATACTCCTCCTACAGTTTTCGCCCGATTTGGACGAAACCAAAAGCAGTATGCTCTACCCACTCCCACGAGCAAAAGTTGAATAAAGAATTTTTCTACGACCATCGGAAGACCAAATGGTAGCGATTTAAAGATTCGATTTTTCAATTTGGAACATTTCTTCTTCTTTTTATTTAAAATGGTGCTGCAGCCCAAACCGTAAAGGGTTGGGACATGCCACTTGCATCACTAGATCCAGGTCCGTGCCTGGTACACAGTCAAAAGAATTCAGACATGCCAACCACTGGGTGGCGCTACAACAAAGGAAAACGCGTTTGGGGCTATAACTCCCACACCGAAAGTCCGACAGTCAAAAACTGTATATCCACAGATGCACACAAGTCAGATGCATTTTTTGAGATAGGCCACGACCATTTGCGTATCTCTACGTCGCAAAAACTGTGTCAGTCACCAAAACATACTCCTCCTACAGTTTTCGCCCGATTTGGACGAAACCAAAAGCATTATACTCTACCGACTCCCACGAGCAAAAGTTGGTCAAATAATTTTTCTACGACCATCGTAAGACCAAACGGTAGCGCTTTAAAGATTTGCGCATTAGCTACCTTGTACCAAACTACTCCTAAATCCAAAACGATTCATCCTATCAACACCAAACTTCACACATGTGTTTGGTTGGTTCCACATTTTCGTTAAATTGCTCCAAAAGGGGGCGCCAAAAACACAAAAAGTATACATCTCCTTATCCGCTTGAGCGATTTTTTTGCCTTTTGGTCTATAACTCCCAGACCGAACTACCCACGTTCAAAAACTTTACATCCCCGGATTCCGTGAAGCGAGGGGCCGGCGCCGCGGACGACGACGCCCGATCCCGAGTCACGTGGGAGGCTTGGCCCCCGTTCACAACTGCTTGCAGTTCTAGTTGTATTTTGAACTGTCTCTATGTTTGCACAACATTTGTAACTGCACATAGCATACACAATTGCACAACTGTAAGGTCGGTTTATTTCTCTAGTGCGTATTGGCATCTTTGAGCAAAATACCACCAAAATGTTCGACGCGGCACGTTGCACCACGCCTCCTGTATCCCTGGGCATTGACCACCTTGACTAAGACATTTCCTGGGGGAAACACTGAGAACCCATTGTTCATTGAAGCACAAAGAAGGAACGGCGTGTGAAAAAGACCGATGGGATTTTTTCCTGAGGAATGATAACAGCATAGGCTTAACCTTTGATGTACACACAGAAACATCAGCTTTGCTTTGAGATATAGACTTAAAAGAATGTGAACAAAAGCCAATCCTTTACCCATAAAGCCTCACATTATGCAAAACAGAGGATCTGATGTTTAGAGGCACTGGGTTTAAATTATATAGATTGTTCGAATGACTATGTTTAGCTCCTTTAATGAACAGCAAGTGATTTGTGTTGGATGAAGGTGAATGGCTTCCACCCTCATTTTAACACAATTTGGTCACTGGGTATGCATACTATTTTATTTCATCAATAAATAAAAAGAAGAAAAAAAGTCAGCCCCTGAATAGATCTTGATCGTCTGTCAAAATATACCTTTTCATGTGTGTTCATGAGGATCCTAATGCGTGAAAGATGACTTCACGCTGTTAACACATATTGGTTGAGAGAGTGCAGGAGCATATGTGAGCTCTGAAGCCCCAACCTGCCCACAAATACTTACTGTATGTCTATCTGAATAGAATTCCACTGAGTGTGCATGCTACATCCTTCTCTTACCCCTTCACAGTCTGTAAACATTTCTTACGCGGCGTTGAACTCAGTTTTTCCTTTTTTATTTTTTTTACTTTTTTACAGCTGTATGGCGCCTTACGTGCAGCCATTGTGTACTGTGGACTTATGATAAGCGGACAGCTTGATAATTGCCGCTCGCAAGTGGATTTTTTTGCTGCACTTTGTTTGCTTTAGAATAAAATGACAAAGTCACTTGGCCCAGAGTGAGCCAAATTGACCGTGAAAGAAAGCTGTCTGAATTTCAAACACCTTTATAATTTTCAGTGCAACACAGTAAAACAGCTCAGTGTGAGACCTAGGGAGAATGGAATACTTCATGCTGCTGCTCTAGTCTTCACGCAATGGGGTGGTAGGCTGCCTTCTTGCTAGGGAGAAAATTAAGTGTGTGTGTGTGTGTGTGTGTGTGTGTGTGTGTGTGTGTGTGTGTGTGTGTGTGTGTGTGTGTGTGTGTGTGTGTGTGTGTGTGTGTGTGTGTGTGTGTGTGTGTGTGTGTGTGTGAGAGAGAGAGTGGGGGGGGTGGGGTGTGGGTGTAATGAAAAATGTGTCTGGTAGTCTAGAATCAATAGGACCTGCACTGTTTAAGGACCAAAGACAGAAAATTAAAATAAAATGCCATAGTTCAGGTTGTAAATTAGACAGACCTTGCTGGTGGAGACTGAAGATTTAACAGGGGTCGTAATATCTTCTGAGGTATAAATCAATTTCCAAAAAAGGTATTATTTGAAGTGTGAGTGTTGTGAAGAGTGTGAGAATGAAGGATCAATGATTCGCTAAAGTGGCCTGTACAGAATACATATTGTATTGTCTCTTTCTCTACTAGATGATTGAAGGGAGCTCTTTGCTCCTTTGTCCATCTGTCAATTACAAAATGACTGCTTCCCTTATTGTTTTCTTTATACTGAAAATGACAGTTTCTGTAAAGCACATCTTTATCATTCCAGCCTAGCATTTCAATGTACCAGAGGTGTTTGTTCTACAAAATCAAATTTGACGATTCTGTTACACCCCCTGTGTATTGCTGCAATGTATGAAGCCTTCTGAAGCTTGTCACTTTGTTTTCCGAAATGGCTTATTGTTGCAAAAGGGGTGAGGAGGAGCAAACAAAACAAACCATAAAGGTCAACCCATGTCCTCATCTGAAGTAAAACTGGCTGCAGTTTGAGATCGGTCAAACCTTTTTCCTGCTGTGCACGGCAGTTGCACTCAACAGATTGAAGACAGAGGCCGTGAGCACACGGAGACCCTTTGTAGGAGGTCCACAGTAATGTTCCTAAGTGACACACTAATAACCTCTCAAGCGGTTTGTCCTGAATTGGCTCCTTATTTCCTTGTTGTCATATTACCAGAGACGGAAAAAACTGTTATGGGTGAGAATCACAAAGGAGGTGGGCAGCTATTGTCAAGCTCTTGAGCAGAACTCAATGCAGTGGTTGATGAATGCATGTTTATTTCATTGTGATCTAGATAATCCCATTTAGAAGCTGTATAAGTGATTTGCAAACTAAATTCAATCATCTCTCAAGTAGGCCAAGTTTGAGTACTGGTGTTTTTCATCGAAAGATGAAAAATGGTATCCGAAATTATTCATTTATGGGTTTTCGGTTTTGTGAGTTTTTTTTTTCTCCTTGTTTACTTTAATTTCCCAGACAAGTTGATAACACTTTCAGCCATCTTTATACGCACAGTTCACATTCCTACTGCTAATTTTCTACGGTTTACACGCTCAGGTATGTGACACTGCAAATTGCTAAATCTCATAAGACACAAAGTGAAGGCTGCATTTGACGTGAGACAGTTAAGATTGCTTTGGGTGTCACGGGTCGGTGCTATGTTACGGAAGCACACATCTCAAGGTGATGCCTTTTCTGTTAATTGGACTGAATAGAAAGAGAGCTATTGATTTGTCTGTGTTTGAGTGTCACTTCTTGTCCATAGATGATTTGTGTCAATTAGTAGGCATTTTCTTACTACCTCTTTCCTTAGCCTTTGGTTGGAGAGGGTTGTGTTACACCCCAATGGATGACTGTGGATCAATTGTACATCTGCTGAGTTTACGCCCTGCAGAGTTCGTCTTTGTGTGTCCATGGATATTGATCTCACTGCGTCAATTCCAGTCAGTCAGGAGCGATGCAATGTGTCATTGTTGATGGATGTTTTTGTCAAATGTTTAAGTGACATAATTGATGCGAAGGATGTAGAGAGGAGTAGCATTTCTCCGACTGCACCGCAATGCATTTTTCCATTTACAAAGGCAACAGCGTACGTGTTGGGATGTAATGAAGGAAGGTCATATCTGGATCTTATGGAGGGCAAAGGAATACACTGGTAGGAACCTGTTCAGGTGTAATAAGAAGGAGCTTTCTTCTTCTTCTTCTTCTTCTTGTGCACCCTCCTATTTGTACCTCAAAAGTAGTTTGTATCCCAAGTGATCTAAATGTATCATTAACACAGAAAACGGAACTGATTCCATAACCATTATGGTTAAAACCCGGCCCTGCTTAACCTGACAGAAGAATTTTATTTCAATCTCTGACATTAGCTCACCATGCTAATGCAAGACACTGGCTACATGCGACACAGTGAACGGCACACGCAGAGTGAGTAAGAGAACATTTTGAAAGAAGAATAACATTTAAAATGGAATCATTATACACAGAGCAACCCCGGATGAGACCAGGGCAGGTTTCATTTATTTATATTATCATTTTACTATTTTTCTAACCAATGCACTCCCTATTTGACCATGCTTGTTTTATGTTGGTATTTGTATGTTTATGCACTACTCTTCTGTCTGTTGTGGAGAGGTGTTGCTTCCATGTGACAGACCTAGTTTGTCAGGCGCCGTTGGGTTCTGTCCCCCTGCAAATCTCGCCCACCTCTGCACACAGGCATCCTGACAAACAGACAGAGAGTCACTAATGCAACAACAACAACAATACAACCCCACTGGCTTCCCACTGCATATACAAGTGTTTGTTTGATGTAACCGAGGAAGAAATGCCATAGCTGTCTGAGAGTACAGTTTGATACTATACGTTTTGTATTGCTGTTGTGAGGAATGCTGATTATATATGTATGTGTTGGAACTGGGATGTGCAACATTTTAACACACTGAGACAAAAGGAAATATGTACAAAGTCTTGAAGGAGGGTTTTGAGCAGATTGACAAGAACGCTCCCATAATGATTTTCAAATGGAATAGACCCTCTCAAAAATCTCCGGATTGGCTAAGTTCAAAATAGTTGGAAGTTGTCATTGGTGATCGCTTGAAACCACACTTACTGCATGGTGAAAGACTACAGCTTTTGTCTTTCTGTATACAAAAAAAAATGTATTCCTTCATGCAATGAATAAAGAACACAACTTAGTGGAAAGGAAGATTCTGAGAAGTTGGATACTTGAGTTCTGGTTGGTGTGTGACTGTCTCTATAACAATGAATGCATCACCTCAGGATCTCTTTGTGTCGGCCCTCAGCTTGTTAAGCAACACATCTGTTACAAGCTGTCTCTAGGCAACCGGCTCCGCCTAGCTGTTCATCTCTCTGATTTCTGTGTGTGTGTGTGTGTGTGTGTGTGTGTTTTACACATCTGTATGTCTGTGTGTATACGAGTCAGATGTATTTTAATAGGTTTTAATGGCAACTTCTCATGGAGCTTGTACACCTGACATCCGTCATAGTGATGGCTCTGCTTAAACATAGCCTGATGTATCTATGTTTTCAATCATGAAATGCTGTCATAGCAAGATCATTTCAAACCAAATATTCAGTGTACAAATAACTATCACCTATCAAGAGTTTCTATGACAACATTGTTTTTGTTATGATAAAAAGCTGAAAGCATCTAATGAGGTAACTAGCTCGGACGTGGCAGTGTCGCTTAACGACTGAAAAGCCCTGAATGTCTCTTTGCAGGTCTCCTAATGGGTTCTCATCACAGTCTAAAAATCCAGTTTCAGAGAAATGGGATTCTACGCAATCACTCAACATGGTGCCCAATGAATCCTTCCTAATGCTACCCGATTACCTCATTATGTGTTTTCATTCCATGCTTTCTTCATTTCTTTTTTCATTCAAGGGGCTCACTAATATCAAGTCAAGCTTGTCAGCATTAGCTTTAAAACACACTATTGGCAATGCTTTAAAACCAAGCTGAGCCGTCACTGGAAGTGGCATATTAAGTCATAGTTTGGCAAACCCATATGCTTCTGCCAGGTGGGAAGATGAAACCTTTAAAATCAACTTCTATTTCCACATGAGTGACTTGAAAAAGATCACCACAAAATGAACACCACTGCTTCAACTTGTTGGCTGCTACATTCAGAGAACAAGGTAAGCAAAAAAGATAAATAAACTTTTATTTGCTGTTACCTTTATAGTGGTTCCATTCCAGAGCTACAATAAATAACCATCAAACTCTCAGCCGTTTTCACTCTCATTCTCCACCTTTGCATGTTTTAACACAAAAAGGAACGACCGAAAGGCAATTTGACTTCCTAGTTGAGTTCCTTTGAAGCTCTTAAGTCAAAAAGGTTTTAACTCCAATAATTCGCTGTGTTTTTGGCAAATTTCTTCAGCCCAAATTTCTTTACAAGTTTACTTTGGCTCACCTAGCCTTGTATCATGTTGTTTGAGAGTTCAGTGTGAGCGTCTGTACTGAACAGTTCTATACAAACCAACCAGCACTTTAATAGTAACTGCTCTTTCTCACTTCAGCTTTACAACTACTCAAGTATTGTTGCATCGAGCCACCCACGAGCATTTAAAGTGTCATTCACCGTATACTGTATAGAAGTATTTCTAAGAACCTTCTTTACTAGTGTCAGAATAAGTGCTCTTGTCTCAATTGGTCTCTAATGGCCACCACAGCCAATAGCTAGGGGTCCATTTACCTACGTAAAAGCCTGTACTGGGATCTGTTTCCCCCTCCATATTGCTGGGTGTGCCTGTCGTGTAATATATTCCATTTACTGAAATGATTGCCAAGACATTTATAAAAAATATTAAATTATTTGGGATCACTTTTTCTTCTTGTTACATGAGGGACATATGGGTTGCAAATATGTTAACACCAATAAAGCACTAAGTATCCACTGTTATGTAGACAGGAAAGATAAGTCACTTATCAATCTAATTGCCTATGCGGCCTGGTAAGTATTTTATTGTTTCGTTTTATTTAATGTTCTTTTTCTCAGTTCTGCGATCATGTTGTCATATAAGTCATACATCTAATGCATCAAAACAATAAAAAAAAAAAAACCTGTAGTTTGACCCTAAAGCTGGGGTGGAGGATTTGGGGAGAAAATGGCAGTTGGAATAGAGATTCGAATCCAAATAACTCAACCGCTCCACTTGTTCTCTTTGGTCCCTCCCTGACACGCTCTACACCAACAAAGTCGTGCCAAAGTGAATGGACAGTCCCAACAGCCAATAAGAACAGAGAATCGGAGCCTCACTCTGATTGGTCAAAGTGTACAGCTCATGTTAACTTTGACCAATCAGAAATCATATACCCCAGCTTTAACACAACTGATTTTCATCATCGTCACATTCTTATCGTAAAACTCACAGTAGATGTTTTAAAGCTCATATTTTATCTAAATTAAAGTTAAAAAAAATTTCTTTATTTAACTTTTCCGGCAGCATAATCGACTCCTTCTCTGTCCATACGCACGCTTAGTATGTATGCTAAGGTATCGTTAAAAGTATTTTAGCTATACAACTACACAGCGGAAAACTCTCTTATTAATGAATTCTTTGTTTATGGGCTAGCAGCTCCATGAATGGCAATGTTGGTCCCCCAGTCTGAAATATCTTAGTTGGGTTGCCGTGGAATCTTCTTCTGACTTTCATGAAGCCGAGATGAGGATTTCAATCAAGAGAGACTTCATGAACCAAAGGTGTAAAGAATGAACAATTAATTTATTGAAATGTGCTGAAGATATTAGAAGAGTCTTTGACAATTAGACCCCATCGTGAAGTCTTTTGAAGGGGGCAGCAAGATCCTAGGCGGAGAAGAATACCCTTATGGAACCTAGACACTTGTGGCGGTGAAGAGCTGAAGGTCTGGATGATGCTGATGATGATGTGATGAGGACTGGAGGTGAATGGGGTGGAGGAGGGTTGCATCCATTATTGAAATTGCATCGATCAATGAAATGACAACTGACAGCAAGGAGAGGACGGTTTTAAACGTTTGACAGGAACAAGGCGATTGGCTCACAGATGTTAAGGTGAATATGATAGGTTTAAGCCAAGAGAGAACCACCCATAATCAGCTGATTTAGCTGAAGCAGAAACTAAGCGAGAGCGTGAACGGAACTAAGGGAGGAATCTGTAATAAAGAACACTGTGCAGATGGTCTAAGCTAAGCTTCATTAACTGAATTACAACTCAGACTTTTTCTTCTAGCTCCACCATCGGGTTCACATTTCCAGTGTGAAAAGCCTCCAATTGGAAATGCGTGGTGCTCTAATCATCATTTGTATTTGTCCAGTGAAATACCGCTAGACATCGATGGTCCCCAGAGTGTGACTGCTAACGACTGCAGTGACCCCCTGACCTTTCCACCGTAACTCCGTGAAAAATAAATTCAATATGACGGATCCTTTGGTGTCAGTCACTAGGGTATAATGATAATGTTAAAAGATTAACGTTAACGTTATAAACTTACCAAGGTCTTGATATTTGGTCATACTGTTTATACCATGGTGACTATCCCTTAATAATAAATATATCTGGGTGATTGCGGGACATGTTGCAAATCAATAAGCAGGATTGGATTTTTATATCATCAATGTGATGTACCATGATTTTTCAGTTATTTAATAAGCTGATCAGTTTCTCGATATACATTTTGTATACTGTGATTGATATTTGTATCGTTATTAAACACTCCGAATATAAAGTAAAAGCACAGACAATTCTCAATAAGCTATCAGAGAAAACAGATGCCCACCGGTCAGACATACACACAGGCCCTGTGCACCCTAGCAATCCATCTTGCACCGCACACTGTGCATGGATAGTGTTATTGGTCTGAGCCAGAGTCATACAGATGTCTGTTCACATGAGCAGCCACTGTTTCTGCAACCAGGACATAATGGTTTATCTGCATCCAGCAGCAGCCCGTGAATCATACTCAAGGCTTTGCGTACACTGGCCAGCGTCACCAGCAAGTGATGAAGTATGTTTACTTTGGTGTGTAACAAAAATCATAAAAATGTTAAAGCGTTGGTTCCATGCTGTTGACCACAAGTGTGTAGGCGTCATTTTGACATTTGTTGAAATAGGGTTTAAACACTGTTAGGATTCACTACTGGCTTTTTAACCGACATACGTACTCTATATAGACTGCTGCTTAAAGCCCCTATAAATTGGGCCGTTAGTTGCATTACAGATTACCATCTGAAAATAGTTAGGCATTACATCAATCCATATTACATATATTGAAATTCAAGTTTGATAAACTTTACAGAAATTCAGTTAAGATGAGGCGGGCTAAACTGTGGTTCCAATGACACATTTAGTATTTGAACCAATCACAGCAGTTCTCTGCCCAAGCATTCTAAATAAAAACAGTGACTGTTGTTGCCATGGAGGCCGTTTTATACATACCGTTTTATACAGACACGCCCACAGAGTCCTGTCAAACGATGTAGACAGTAAAAAAGCTATTATTTTAACTAAGTTTTATAATATTTATGAACATTTATTTTCAATCTGATTTTTGTAAAAGCGTATGAAGCCCTCCATTAATATAATATTAAGATTTTTATTATTGTAGACTCATTTTCCAGAGGCTTTAAGGGAGGCTTCAAATGCCCAGTAAAGTTATAGGCTACATCTCTTAATATCTGTTATCCTTCCAAAATTATTCATTTGACACATTTAAGGGCTTTGTTGGGGTACAAAAACACAGAGGAAATGGTTGCTTGAGAGCAATTCAAAATGAGCTGGGCATTGGCTGAAAACTATAATTAATCCAATTTAAATTGTAAAAAGTATTTTTTTTTCTGTCTTACAAATGAATAGCCGCAATCATGTTGAGTTTTATGACTGTGCTGTTAACTAAATAAACAAAACCGAATACGCCTTGTGTTTATCTATCCAGATTTAGTGTTCCCCTTTGAAGCTGTAGCCCTTGAATTATAGACGCGTGGAGGGAATGTTTCCTGGCTGAGGTTGAACCCATCAGACAGAATCAGCTAGTGGGGATGAAAGAACTGAACAGATAAATGGAAAGGCACATTCAATTGTTCAATCAAAGCTCCCTTCCTGGCCTGTTTGACCACAAAATATATAAAATCAAATGGCACGACAAATGTTTACTCTTGAGTGGTGTTTCAGCATTATTATCGTCTTCCTCTTATGTTATTCTAATCACACCTGCCATCGCGATCTCACCCCCTGCCTGGTCATGGTTGTTGCGATGGTGAAGCACAATCCTCAAATGTGAAAACACTTTGCATCTGCTTAACATTCAGGCACATTAGAACGGCTTCGTGCTGCGTACTATATTCATGAACCGAGGACATGTGGTGTGGCCAGAATGCATTTTTTTCCTCCGGGCCTAGTAGTCCCACGTGTATTCACATCAGTCACTGACTCAGTGTTTCTTTAATCGAGCAAGAAGCAAACAAGAATCGAGCATTATTGGCAGACAGAAATACTTGTTATTCAATAGCTGGGGTCAAGAGGGTCCATCCCAATTACGTAGACAGCACATGCTATTCTTTGAGCTTTAGTGGAGAGCATGGCTCAGCTGCCCTGAAGTGGATTCAGTTTCCCTATTCCCAATTACTACTGCATAAGAAAGCAACACTCAACAAAGTGTATACGTATGTATACATACTGTATATTTACTCCAATGTACATTATTTATGGCAAAGCACAAATCAGACGCTTGCCAGGCATTCTACTTGGAAGCCAAATGTTCCTCTACTTTCTAGATTTTGTAATCTAGTTAAGATGGATGTCACTTGCGATTTCGATTAGCCATAGAGGTACTGTAGGCGGGTGTTCAGATAGGAATTGTTAGAGATGTCCTTGCAGCCAAAAGTGCATGATTCATTTATTTCTTCTTAAACTTATCCTAAGCGTCGTACCCGGTTATGTAAGTAGACATGGGCAAGGCAAATTTTGAACTTCGAAGTTAAAAACACAAAAAAATAATAAATAATTTATCACACAGATGCAAGAGGTTTGTTTCTCTTCCTGTCCATGATAAGCTGAATATTTTCCGCAAAATGTTTTCGGTCTGTTGACTGACTTTTAATGAGAATATTTCAATATCTTTTGTTCATGTGAAATAAAGCTTCAATCTTCTTGTCAAAGTGAGAAACCACAAGTGGGAGATCTGTATCCCCTTAATGAATTATACTAATTAAATCAATTCTGCCGACATGAAAATCAATCAAATATTTTCTTAAGCATACATCTCCGTCTTAACCAACCTGAGCTCTGGGTCTCTTTTCAACTTGTGTCTTGTGTTGTTTATTTGTTTGGCATTAGACCTCCATCAAGACATTCCATAACTAATTGTTAATATTAAGTATCCTCTCAATTATAGATGGTCCTTGCTTTGGATAAATGGGTGGATCCATAATTTACCATGCAGCTGATTACATTAGACAATAATAATCCATCATCTTAAAGGGGGTATCTTCTGAACTTACCTTATCACGCCCACCTCTGCCCAAATCAATACTCTGATCAACGTCAGTGGTAAAAATCAGAAGAATCATGACAAATTGAATATCTGTTTCTGTGTTTCTACATTACAGTTGTAGCGACAGAGAAGTCACATTGGTGAGCCAGCTCGTGGATGATGTAATTTTATTTTCAATAATTTGTCATTCTGCGCCGATACAATATGATTTGGGGGTTTCAGTCAGAGTAGGGGTAAAACCATTGTATCATAGTTATCATATTAAACATTTTGCCAAAGCTCTGTTGAATTTGTGCATATTAAAACAACCAATCCTCAACTTGTTTTATGTAAATGTATTCAAATGGGTAAATTACCCCGGGTTTGCCGACACTGGTGTTCGTGTAAAAAGGGTTTGGTGATTGTTTAAATAAAGCATCATCGGTTGACAGTCTGTGAGATAAGCCTCTCTCTATGTTTCGACTGGGAGCAGGAGTGATTTGTAAAGTCTATTTATCATCGGAATCTTCTCAGGCATTATTTACTATTATTGTCCAATGTTATGGCTCTTGCTCTTGCTAATTGAGATCCCAATTAATCAAATCAAAAGCAAAGACGGATGAGAAATAGGTGGACGGAGAAGGCGTCTCTCTGCCCCAGGTGGGAACCAAATGATGGAAGGATTTTAATTTTTCATGTTTACCCTGAAAGGACTGTTTCGGGCCATTTCAAGGTCCATTGTTGCACTTATGTATGCCGTCCTCTGTGCTTCAATGTTCCAGGAAACAATCGATCAAGGCAGTTTGGAAGCAAATTGAACAATTTATGTTGTCGAGTGTTGTTTATTCACCGAGGCGGAATAATGGAGTTTTACTCTTGGCAGACGGTAATCTTCTGTCAGTTCTCCCTCTGGCTTCACTATCATTCTTCTCCTCCTGTCAATGTCAATCGGTAGTGGTCTGTTGACTGAGTTATAATGAGAGCAAGACAATGTTTTTATCATCTGTCTATGTGAAATGAACAGAGCTTCGATTTACTTGTCAGTGAGAAACCACCGGCAGGAGATCTGTATCCCCTTATTGAATGATACTAATCAAATAATTGCTGGCGGCCTGGATATTCATTTTACACTTGTAAAGTAATAATGTGTTTCCACTCCATAGATTGTGTGACTTCATGTTGTCAATTAATACAACAGATTCATGCTGCACAGCTCAGAGAGGTGAATTGAAATGAATGACATACCTGTTTGTTTTGCTCTTTTCCAAGAAACATCACCTGCGTGCACAGGCCATCCTGCTTCTCAGAAACTATGTTAGTGGTAACCACCTGAATTGACCCTGCGTTCCAAATCACATTTCTTTTTACTACACTACATATTAAAGTACAGAAGAGTTTTAGGGCCACATAAGAGAAAAAAAATCAGATGAAGATTTTTTTTCTTCATTATGTTGAGAAATGTCAAGAATAAAGAGGAACACTCCAAAATGCCATTGGATTTAGTGGGGCATCTGTGTATTTTCAGCATACTACGATTGACCTGCATGTATTGGGACATCCTAAATCTTTTTCTGGCATACTAAATAGTATGGAAGTATGGGTATTGGAACGCAGGGTAAGTTTTTCAATCAACAGAACAGACTGCAAAACATTGGCAAATATAACTTTGGATTAGGCTTTCAATAACACACTTCAATGCATTCTTGTGTTTAAAACAGGTTGTTTGCTTTTAATTGCTAATACAGTTAAATTAGATAGCCATGCTTCTAAAATAAGATTGGTGCTAGATAGAAATATGATTACCTATGTACGATTGAATTAGCATTAAGAGGCATTGAAATAATTCAGTGAATACATTACGTTGAACTACAGGGTTTACCCCTCGCTTTTGGAATATTAAAAAAATGATCAGTATTAATCCTTATTACAAAATTTGACCAGTCACAGTTCCAAGCAGTGATGGAAAACAGTCGTAAATGTCACCTTGATGAGTTGACATTGTAAAACAAAAGTTGCACAATGAACAAACCAGCTATACTATGCCCTACTCTGACCTGCTGCATATCAGTGGATTCACGGTAATCTGTCTCTATCACCTCAGCCACTTTTTAGCGAGCATGGATAGGGAGAACTCTCAGTGGCACTATCGCCAAAGTAGCCCCCATCACAGAGGCTGTGAGTCTCATCAAGTCTGGAGCTGAGCAAACCTACATTATGTAAGGAGCCAGTCCATGGAGTTTCAAGAGGAAATAGTGTGGGTTCTCCTTTGCTTTAAGAAAAATTACTCGCTAATGGTCATTTTCAAGTTACAATCACTCTATTTTGGTATTAGCTGATGACTCTTTAAATTCTCAGGGGAAAAGATTGGGTCAGCCTATGTTCCACTTTCCATACTTGCCATGGCAACTGCCACTACAATCGGGAGGGAGGACGTGCGAAACACACCACAGAGTCTCAGCTATTTGATAAAGACTGATAAAAAACCTTGCAATATTATTTGATCAAAACATATTGCCAATAAATGGTTGATATATGCTTGACCAAACCTCAAGGGCGAAGGATATCTTAAAGCTGAAACTCATTAATAAAACACTTCATTGAGTTAATGTGGACGAGATGAGGCCATTAACCTCTTTACATTGTGCTGGCTCAGACACACGACACAGCTATCATCGGCCGCCACAGTAACGACCGTCTCAAAGTCAATAAGGGGGATGTTGGAAAATGACATTCCGCTCCACTACTCAGCCTAGTGTGACAGCTTTCGCTTGGTCTCTAGGCGTCTGGTCGGTCCCTGTGCAAATAAAGCCTGAAATAACAAACAGGGTAAGCTGCCCATGTTAAAGTTAATCAGACTTTAATGGACTAACTGTCATTCTCTGGTTGTTCAGAGGATTTGGGATTATTGTGGAGAGAGCCAGAAAATAACAGAAGTAAATTACCTCGCAAGTACAAACACAGTTGGGGTTGAGTTAAGTGAAGGCCAGGGGGTGTAGTGCATCACTGTCCCTTTTGGTTTACAGATTAATTCAATAGAATTGAAAATAGCAGCAAGACCATCGTAATACAATTTTAGAAACACTATCTGTGCAAAACTTTTTTTTTATGAAACATGTTGTTATTGCAACTTCCTATTTTTTTTACACTTGTTTTATGTTTCACTGATTGAACAAGATAAAAGTTCTTAGTTAGTTAGATAGCTCCAGAAGTGCTGGTAAATCTGTTTTGTAACAATTTTAAATTATCTGGTGTGTGTGTGTGTGTGTGTGTGTGTGTGTGTGTGTGTGTGTGTGTGTGTGTGTGTGTGTGTGTATAAGAGGTAGGTGGATGGTTATAGAATCAATGAGAAGCAAGGTAAAGAGGAGAGAGTCAGGGGTAAGGGAGGAAAGAAAAGGGACGATCAAAGTGAAGAAAATGGAAGTGTGTGTGTGTGTGTGTGTGTGTGTGTGTGTGTGTGTGTGTGTGTGTGTGTGTGTGTGTGTGTGTGTGTGTGTGTGTGTCTGTGTCACTCCTATATTCTAACTAATTATGAGAGCAGAATTTCAGATTAAGAATCTAATTCCTGGATTTAGCTTCATTATCACTTCATTATTTGGGCTTATTAGCTCTTGATAGTGCCATGCCACTATGCGGAGCTCTGTAATAGCTAGCAGGCATATTATCCTCAAAGGGAGGCTTCTCGCATTTAATATTATAAACGAACTAAAGCCACTTGATCACGGTGCCATACTTCAGTCAGACTTGTCAAACAGGAGCTGCAGGATGTGGCTAAACATTTACCTCCATTCAAACTGTATGATGATGGTTGTTTTCTAACATATTTCATTTGGGTGTTTGGTTGAAGATGTACAAGGTAAATTATTTCATGACGTATTCCAGCTACACCCTCACCTCCGTGCAACCTCGAAAAAGTCGTAACATTTCCTTTCTGACAAGAGCTCGTAACAGTTTTCACTTTGATCACCTTTATTCAAATGATGAGAAGATTATAAAGATTGTGCGGGAAGTTAACTTTTGAATAGACTTCTTAATCATGTCAGTAAAAATTGTGAAAAGTGGACTGTTTTTATTTAATTCTCCAGTCCTGTGTCCCAACATAAAAAAAAGCTGTGCCAAATTATTGGCACAGCAATAGTTGTAGAAAATATTTTGGGATATTAATTATACAAATGAAATTCACAAAAAAATTAACAAACATCATTTAGATGTCATTAGACATCTGTGCACATAAAGGTTATGTCGAACTTTGAACAGTATGCACTATATAAACAGGGACACATGATTATATAGAGGCAAGGGCTATACTCCTGTGTTCAGCCTCTTTAAAACTGAGCCATTACAACTGATTAAACCAGAGGTTTGCTATTATAAAAGGAGCTAGTAGCTGACGCATGGGGCCTGAATTATTCAAGAAACGTCCCTGGAGACTCAGCTGCTCATGCAGCACTTTATTCTATGATTGCAACTTACCTGGAATAATAGAGCATGTTGGCTGTATTCCAATTCTGCCAATGGTGTTAAAACGACAGGACTTCAATGATTGAGGCTTTTCTTATGCAGGAACAAACTAGATGACATTTAAATAATAGTATTGCAGTATTTTTATGTCCTTTGAAGGATATACATTTTGGAACGTTATGGACAATTTCTAGGTAGTTGCAAGTACGGGTCAGTGGTTCAAAGACACAAAGACCCATTTACTTTATTTGTTGATATGTACAGACCAGTGCCCCAGGCATATTAAGAAGTTTTTGGGGTTTAAGAAATATACAGATTGGTTCAAGCCACAAAGGAACACTTTGTTTCGTGCCCAGAGTAGGCTGTGGAGCAAATTGAAATTTGCTAGCGGCGAGTCTGGATTTTCAGGGTACCCCTGGGGCCAATGGTAACATAGTAAATCCATTCTCTCTGTGCAGATACACTAAAATGAAGACAGCCACCAACATCTACATCTTCAACCTGGCTCTAGCCGACACCTTGGTCACCAGCACGCTACCGTTCCAGAGCGTCAACTACCTAATGGGGACCTGGCCGTTTGGAGACATGCTGTGTAAGATGGTGATGTCCATCGACTACTACAACATGTTCATCTCCATCTTCACACTCACCACCATGAGCATTGACCGCTACGTGGCAGTGTGCCACCCGGTCAAGGCGCTGGACTTCAGGACACCGCGAAACGCCAAGATTGTCAACGTCTGCAACTGGATTTTGTCCTCTGCCATCGGGCTGCCCGTCATGTTCATGGCCTCCACCGCCGTCACTCGTAAGCATGGTTTTCAGTACATCTCTGCACAGTTTGCTTCAACACATTTATTGAGGCTTATTAGAAAGACTCAGACTTGTGTGTGTGTTCCTTGTGTTGTTTGATGATAAAACAGCGATGAACGAAAGAGGGTATCATTTTGTCTAGATACAAAAACTATATGGTAGACACATACTTTACATATATACATACACATTATCTTATAGTAACATCATTGATGACTTACTGAGCTTATTTCCATGTACTAACTAGCCAACTTTTTAGACAGACTGTTCTTATACTATGTCTCAAAGGATCCCAATCAATAGGGATTTAAAGTTTCAATTAAAACTACTAGAAGAAAGGAGAGGAACATTACGACAGACGAAACAAACAAAGGCCTACAAACAGAAACAAGCA
Organism: Ammodytes marinus; assembly: GCF_949987685.1. Taxonomy (NCBI): domain Eukaryota; kingdom Metazoa; phylum Chordata; class Actinopteri; order Uranoscopiformes; family Ammodytidae; genus Ammodytes; species Ammodytes marinus. The sequence continues at coordinate 10,885,951 of NC_137215.1, read as the reverse complement.
TTGATGCTGAAGCTATTTGTCGGTTAATCCATCTGGCAATCAACAGGAAAGAGAACATGTATTGTTCCAGCCTCTTAAATGTGAAGATTTGCTGCTTTTTCATGTTTTATTTTGGAAAGTTGATCGAAACAAGCTAATTAAATACATTACCGTTTTTACTAACACAATTGATCAATTAATCATCAAAATAATGAAAGATAATTAAAAAGAATTAAAATGATTATTCCTTGTATCCCTGAATACTATTAGTACACATGTACAACACTGCATTTTGTTGCTGTTTGTCCAACCAGAAGAAAGCACACAAAAAAAGACTTTGCAAGTCACTAATAGCCTACCTGTTCCTCTATTTACCTGTAAGCGTATCATATCATTGTCTCCTCACCCTGTACAGCCTCTACTATTGTTGACTGCAAGCTGATTTTCCCCCACCCCTCCTGGTACTGGGACACCCTGCTGAAGATCTGCGTCTTCATCTTTGCCTTCATCATGCCCGTCCTCATCATCACCGTCTGCTATGGCCTCATGATCCTGCGGCTCAAGAGTGTGCGCATGCTGTCGGGCTCCGCGGTAAGAAACAAAACCTATTTTCTTTTACAAACATGAGCTGAATTACTATTATTAGTGCCTTTGTACTTTAAATGAGATGTAAATGGGAGTTTTAGAATTCAAGCATTGGAGAACATTTTGCGAAATTATAAACCGTTGGGTCTATTGATTACATTTCCTGCGATAGTTGCTGAATAATTCATTGCTAATATTTTTCAGAATAATGGAGCACAACAGAGGGCTGATCAGAGTGTGCATGTAAATTCAAGTGCACTCTTTGCTTTCAAGATAATTAGGGAACATCCACTTAAGCCTGAGATTGCATTCATATCTTAATTAATTACAGTAGAAAGTGAAATGACCCTTCAACAATCATGTCACTCTCTCAGTATTTGAGAAATGGTGCCAGACACCAGCTGGAAAACATATGCACATTTTGTAAACAATAATTTACAGCAGATACAGATGAAGTCTTAGTGGTTGTTGATATGATTTGAACCACCACCATTTTCTTCACTTTGATCGTCCCTTTTCTTTCGTCCCTTACACCTGACTCTCTCCTCTTTACCTTGCTTCTTATTGATTCTATAACCATCCACCTACCTCTTATACACACACAAACACACACACATGAACACACACACACACACACACACACACACACATACACACACAAACACACAGGAGAAGGACAGGAACCTGCGTAGGATCACTCGCATGGTCCTGGTGGTGGTGGCTGTCTTCATCGTGTGCTGGACGCCTATCCACATCTTTGTCATCATCACAGCTCTGATCAATATCCCCAGCTCCACACTGCAGACTATTACCTGGCACTTCTGCATCGCCCTGGGTTACACCAACAGGTAGGCACCCGGCGGGGGCAAAATACATTGAAACTTTTAGTGCTCAAATAACGGTATATATTAATTTAGTAAGACTGATCAAATAAATGACAGAGATGTATTACTCTGTTTCCTGTCCAGGGACTACAGATGAAAATTAGCTTATAGCTAAATCTGGTACTGCTTATGTGCTGTGCATTGTCCCTGTTAAATAAACAAATAAATAAATAAATCATTGGGTATTATTTTTTTTATTTTTACGGTTGTCAATCAGCATTTCATGTTTATGTGTGTGCGTATTTTTCTTATTGGTGACTGAGGCACTTGCAGTCGCTCTCCTGCAATCACACACAAGGAATATTAATCTCAAATAGATTGTATCAGTGAAATGTAATAAGTCTGGAGGTGCTATCGGAAAGCCTGGTTCAATGAAGATAACAGGAAGAGCTTATGAAAGGAGAAAATGCGTTTTGTTAGTTCAATATAAGTACAAACTGTATAAAAGTCTTGTTTTTGCCCCCTGCAGTAGTCTGAACCCGGTTCTATATGGCTACCTGGATGAAAACTTTAAGCGTTGTTTCCGCGAGTTCTGCACCCCGAGTCCCTCCGTGTTGGAGATGCAGAACTCGTCCAGGACCGGAGCCACTAGCCGCAAGCTCCCACAGCGCGAACACAACACTGCAAACACTGGAGAGAGGTCCAATCAACAGGTAGATGTTGTCTATGTGCATGCATAGCAGTACACAAATATGCTTAAAGGAACAGATCAACATTATGTGGACAATGGTTAAATAAGAAAATGTACGCTACTTTCTTGTCTGTACAGCAAATATGATGCCGGTGTTGCACCGAAAGTTGTGACCTGTCAGAATATGTGACCCTAGAGGGCGCCGTTCTTATTTCTTAACTGATTTCAATAGACTGTATATAAGTTATAACAACCCAGTCTCACAGTGAAATGTTTTACTAATTATGTTGGTCCACAGCTGAAAACATAGTTTCACAATTGAGAGACTTTTTGTTTGCTTCCAATTTAAAATGATTGAACAGTGGAAAAAGTATAGCCTACACATTTCACTCTGATGGGTAACTAGGTTGGTTATTCGACTTTAAAAAACAAACAAACAATCTGACCATTTCAGTGCCAATTTTGAGAAACTTCTACGATTTGCGCAATGGACCAACGTTTTTACATTGCTTATATTTCACTATGAGACTGGGTTAATCAATAAGACCACGCCCTCTAGGGTCACATATTATGACAGGTCACAGCTTTCGGTGCAACACCGGGTTAGCTTTAGCTTAGCATACGACTGTTACGCGCTCCCACCTCTCTCAGGTGTTCTGGGGCCTGATTGGGGGCAGGTGCTCCTGCTCCCACGGAGCTTAAAGGCGTGGCCTGGGCGGCTGGCTCGCTCTCTCACTCCACGCGAGCTGCTCTCGCCCTGCTGACCTGCACCATGCTGCTGCTGCTTTCTGTATTATGATTTAGTTAATGGAGGGCTGTTAGGTTGTGTTCTTTTGTTTTGATCGTAGTTTTAGAGGGGCCAGGGTATAGTTTAGTTGGAGGAAGACCTGGGCAATAACGCAGTCCAACTGTGGCTGTCCCAGGCTTCCTCCCATTTTCCTTTTCTTTTATAGCCCTCCGGTTGAGTTGAGTTGTGGGATTGATTTAATAAACAACCTTATGGTTTAAACATTGATTCATAGTTTTGTCTGGTTTATTTAATGTTTACTGGCCGGTTAACGAGCCTGGTATGGCCGGCCGTAACAACGACATTGCCACAGAAGTCACTTCCTGGCCACCATATAGAAACATTAACACCACTTCTCTCTTTTGTCTCTTTTGTCTCTCCTGTCTCCGCAGGTATGACTAGCCCTGGAGGGGTCTTCGGTGGACTCTCGCTGTAGTGGCGGCGTTGCCAACGACGATCTCAACTCAGAGGTCACCCAGGTTACCACCGGGCTCTGACCAGACACACACAAACCGCACATACATCTAAACAAGATAAGAGATGACACAGTGTCTCAATAGCACAGACCATTTTGAAGATGCGTGGCTAGCTTCACTACAGTGCTGCATCGGTTTCACTAATTATTGCATTGCCGTGCAAGGGTTTTTACCTTCGCTGGAACAGATACAGAAATGGGTCAGGCTATAGGCTAAACAGAAAAGCAAGCATCATCAGAATACCTTGGTGAAGTTGTTGTGGCACTAAAGTGTGCATTAATGAACACTATTACAACTTTAAAACATCTCTATCTAGTTTTTATCATAATCATTATTATGAAAATATAGATTATACAATTATAATAGATTATTCAGATTATTAAAATTATTAATTATTAATTAGAAAATAGATTATTTGTTCATTTGTCCGCGAGTGAGAGGACTTTGAGTAAGAAAGTGTATGTATGCAGGCTTTGGAAAATGTGTATTTATGGCTGTTAGGATGATATAGAATCTGATATGTTTTTTGAATGGTGTTACTGTAAGCCCCTTGTTGTCATGTATTACCACATCTGTCCTTTATGTCTTCATCTATCATTATTTGGTTTGTGTAAAGATGTTTTGTACCTTGTTGCTGGACTTTACATTCAATATACATACAGTAGTACGGCTCTGTATGTTCATTTCTGCTGAATAAAAAAAACTTGAATGTACGGATGGGAACACAGCTGTTTTTATCCCCCTTGGATCCTTCTGCTGAACTGTGGATCCCCTCTCAACGAGCAAAAGACGACGCATCACATCAGTGTATTTACTCAGTGCACAGAGAGTGCTATTGCGGACATATGGTGTATGATTAACCACAGCGTACAACGACCATTACATGTATGGGTTCAGACAGGGTCATGAAAGACAATTGAGCCAAGCAAGATTGTACATCAGTTGTAATATTTAGTATTTGCCTGAGCTTACGTGCTATGCTGTGTGCTATATACTGTACTTGCCAGTTGCCTTCACAGTAGCTCTACTCAATATTCTGTGTGCCAGTATTTATTTTTTATCAATCCGTAAGGATGAACATGATTGTATTGATCTCACGTGTAAAACATAAATAAATATTGCAGCTACTCTTTGTTGCTTTTTTTAATAAAGATAAAATCGAGAATTTGGACCAGCAAGTCATTGTGCTTCTAGATATAACTTTTGTATTGAATCTGCCTTGTTAACTGTAGAGATGTATAATATTAATCAGCGTGTGTGTGAAACTTTGAATTTCAAATCTAAAAAAAAAATGTATTCAGAGCGTAACTTTATGGATTGTTTCATATATTTGTTTGACTGAAAACATATGTATGACGGTACAGTCAGACCATCTTTGGTATCACTGCTTTGCTTTTGGTAACTTTTGAAAGATTATGCGGTAGATTGTAATTGTTTCCAGTCTTTACCACCAGTTTAAAACAACAACAACAACATGTGGCCAACAAATAAAGTATTACTTATTATTACAGAAACAGCAGCCGTATTGAACTAGGATGGCATGTTTAATGTCCCATACTGTTTGTTGTACACCAAAATGTGCAATATGTTTTAACTTGACACACACTTCATGGGCACAAAACAAACGAGAGTTGAGGAGCCAAGTGTCACCTTTGTGTGTCTCTGTTATGCAGTGTCTGTAATGGTATTTATATTTATTCAGAATGAGGTGAAGAAAATTAATATTGCCTACTGTACATCATAAATTGTCTAGTACAAAATAAATGGCATTACTGTTCTATAAATAATACAGATTTTGCCGTAGGCTACTCTTGGTGCCATACAGAAAATACTATTGAAGGTTTAAATAAATTCAATTAATCTTATGATTAAACTTGCTGTCTTTTTTGGCCATTAGCTTGTTTACACCACTTGTATTGCAGTCTTGAAATGGCATTTCTTGTAATCTAATGTACGGGCGATCTTTTCTACTTCTGTACCATGCTTACATCGAGTTAACCAGTGCATTGTCAATGGAATAAAATGTGATTCTGAATCTCACTGTATGCCTTTCTCTTCTTGCATCTGAATAAAGTATCATGTGCATTGTCTCGTCTGTTCTTTATTCAAACACAAGTATCTTATTATTGTGTATATACAATTGTATCTTCATCTCTTTCCATAGTTTCCTCCTCCCCACCCTCTGCTTTGTATATTTATATTTGTGTTACTGGGCTGCGTAATTTAAAAAAATAAATAAAAAAGACTCAACCAGTATGTCTTGCATTCTCAAAATGGAAACAAAACATTGCTTTATTTCTTTGTTCACTCAGATACAAGGAGTAAAAATTATTCAACAATACAAATGAAATATGAGGAAATGTGGACTCATCATTCCAAAATATATTGTTTGGGGCCGGGGCAGACATTACTCAAATCCAAAAACAATCAAGAGCTTTTCCCCTATAAATCACTTGGTACCTCCTACAAGTACAATTTGTAACCAAATATTTGCTTTGTGATAAAAAAAAAATATTATCACTGTTACGTCTGATAACCATATTTCAGCAATATGTCGAATGTGTGCAAATGTGTTTGGAATCATTTCAGTAAAAGAACAGATGTAATATTAACAATGGCTCGGTTCCAATTTAACTGTCCTAGAAGGCCATACCAGCAAGCCAGCATTGCTTAAGGTCCAAACACATGTTTGACAAGATAAATGTCCAATATGTCTTCGAAGAAGAAATTGGTTATCTTTTTTACAATTTCCCTCATGGGAAACCCCTTTAAAACAGCAGAAAGGTTGACGTGTTGAGGTCTGACCGACAGAGTTACTGTATGTGCACTCAATGGGTATGGGTTTTAATCTTCCATCATTTTATGCAGAATGCATGATGAAAAATTAGGTAATATACTGCTTCGTTTTGAGCAATTCTGCATTCTGTCTTCTATTAAATGTCATGCTTTTAATCTTAGAAGAAATATAATGAAGTGTATTATTCTCAATTATGAGGTCTGGTTATGGTGAATTTCATTTTCAGCCCTCTGCTCCTGCCCCCTTGCTCAGCGAATGGCCACTCGCTTGAAATTTGACATGTGTGCTACCAAGCTTATTACCAAGTGTTAAATGTTAAGTGAAAAAAGTGATAAGACAAACAGACCTGTTCCCAAACCCATTTCATTTTTTTAATCACAAAAGGATTGGGATGGCCTTGATTACAGCAAGGTAAGCTTTGATTCTTTAATCACGTAAAAAGTAAGTGATTTACAGAGGCTATTGCCAAACGGTAAGGAAGGTTTGAGCTGTTGCTGCAAATTCCCAATTCAGACTGAATCTAAAATGAAAATGTTCAAAACGTAATGTGTGAGCATTATCTGCCCACACTTTTTCTGAGGTCTCAGAGGCGTCAGTCTGTTAACATGTAAAGTGAGCATGAGGTGTTTACAGTGGTGTCCGTGTGAGAAAACACCATCATCAGCACCGCCGTCCCGAGTGTGTGGGCGTGTTTGGTGACATGACATGTGTGTTTGGTGACATGACATGTGTGTCTGCGTACGCGCCTTCAACTCCATGGGGTCATGTTTGGGGCTGTCTGAGAGCCAGGCTTTATCTTATTGGAGTTGACAGCGCGGTTAGCCCTGTCAAAGCCATGATTATCAGGCGTCTCATTCAGATGCTGTGATGTTGTGGAGCAGCCCTTGTCTGTCCAGTAAAGCTGAACAACCAAACCAAAGTCAAATAACCCATCGTCTTAAGGAGAAAAATGATCTGTATGAGAAGATTGAAGAGCATTGATTCTCAATAGGTTGTTTTGCATATAAAATAACTGATAAGTCAACATCCAGTTAATATTTTCTCTAAATTGGACATACTGTAGGCCAGTGGTTCTCAATTATTTTCTGTCATACCCGAGATAACTTCTGCAGCAACTTAAAAAAAAATCGAAGTTCAGTTTATTAGCTCAATTTGTAACATTTAAAGAAGACTACTCAGTCTGTGTGAATCTCAGGACAGAGAAACAAGAGCAAATGATTCACTGAGGTTTGCATTTCATTCAAAACTATTTTAAACTGTAAACATAGTCAAGGTGGTGTTTTTTTATTATTATAGGCCAATATGCCTTCTGTGATGCGATAACCAATAATTAATTAATGTTATTATTAGTCTACTTGCTTGATTTCTTTTTAAATAGCATACAGACACTTGGAGACATTGTGTGGACATTTATTTACTGCAAATCGCGGCCTTTCGCGCGGTTATGACCATACACAAGCACACATTTTTTTTTTCTTTTTTGGTCAGTTGAAAATCAAGGCCACAACTCATGTTTTATCTGCTACAAGTAGCTTTGCTGAGTTCATTACCAAAGCCTTGAGTACACAGGCGCTTAACTGACCGTAGCATGCGATCAATGGAGAAAATAATGAGTCTTTAACAGCAAATAAAGCTAAACCCCTGAACAGCAGGTGCAAGAATGAGTGAAATTGTATGTCCAGAGCTCTGTCAAATTCGATTTAAGCCCATTTTCTCTGGCCTTGATACCCCAGCGACTCAGCACTGTCATAGAGCGGTCTACTTTCCTCAGGCTATTTCACACCTTGATGAATTGCTAACCATCTTTCATCGTCTGCCCGAGATGAACGTTGCATTTTGCTGGTGTGTGATTCACGGCACATCAGTAAGGGTGAGAGGCAGACACTAGAAGGAAGAATCTCAGGTGTGGGAATGGAAAATAAAAGTCACTGGGGGAAAAAAAAGGAGCCAGTTGGACGAGCTAATGTTTCAGAAACCGATTGAGTGGGACAGACCACTGAGTCCTGTAAAGCTGCCATCGGAAACCTCATTACTTTGCCCTGCTGATGAGCCAGACATAGCCTACAGCATCAGCAAAAACTGGCAGGTTGACAGGCGACCAATGAGGCGCCTCGGTTTTGTCAATCGTCCAAACTATAGCCGTTGCTGTAACAACCCCACGGAGTGTCGTTTGTTTTTTATTTCCTCTCTCCATTTTACCTCCGACGCCTGGTGGTTGGTGGAACAAGCTCCCTCTTAGTCAGTAGGTTTTAAATCACTGGAAATATCGCTGACTCTGCAATCGCTCTCAGCAGGACGGTGATGCACAGGAGCCATCCAGTCGGGCTACATTCCCATCCATCCACCTGATTGCATCACCCTTCCTTCCTGCTAGTGGTGCTTTGCTTTGCAGTTCCCAGGTCTGCCCAATAAAAAGATTGGCTTTGAAAGTTTAATTATCTTGCCTGTGACTGTTTTTCTTTTTTACCATTGGTGTAGCACTGCAAAAAGTGCCATAAATCGTACCCTTTGTGCTTGCTGTCAGAGTGCAGAAATGAAAAACGTTGAGGAAGATAATGAGTAGCCGACTAAATCTCTGTCGCATTCATACAACAGGCCAGCACAAGTGACCCCCTCAATGCATTACAAACACTTCTTCACAGACCTTGGAGCGGACACACACTCAAGAACCTTGCAAGGTGCATTTTACACATATTCTCTCTGTAATACCATACACGCCTAGCCTGGAAATCCAGACCCTGATATCTTGAATGATAGAGGGTTTGGCCACGATCAATAGTAATTTCCAACTCAAGGGGCGGCTCCTACTCGTGCTTTTCAAATGCCACTGCACGTAGTTGGATAGCACTACAACTAATCAGAGCGATGCACAAGGTGACGTAAGCCCTGTTCGTTTAGCGAACAGCTGTTAAACTGTTAAATTAAACGTTTGCCTTATATTTGGAGCTTGATCCATACGACTAAAGGTCATGATATATGATAAGCCTCAATGTGGGGCTGCAGTTTTTAAATGTTCTTACTTAGCTTGTCTCTCTCACATTTATATAAGTTAATTCTTTAAAAATGGATTTTCCCATAATGAAAATATACACAAGTTAGTTGCGCTGATTTTAAAACCACCTGACTAAATTTTCCATTTATAACACAGTTTAATACATGAGATTCTATGCTCACTTTATGCTGAATTTCATGCTTGCTGCCTATGCATTTAGGGAACACAGAGGCATATTTATTCATGGTCAGCAGACCTGCTGAGTACTGACTAACAGTTAATAGGAATTCAATACTCTGAAGTGTACCAAACACTGTATCCATATTCCCAGTAATTAGTATCAAATGTCATGGTAATTTGATAAAATTTACAGTTACATATCAGTTCCTTTCTGGAAAAGTGGAGGACTTGTGAAACGCTTCTGTACTATTTGCATGAAAACTTGTCTAGGAATTGCGGCCTTATATTGTTTACTATTTGTTTTTCTTTTCAATAATATCCCCACATGGCTCATTAATTAAAATGTGTAGCCTACTACTTAATATACAAAGTGTTGAGTGCTGTGCTTACAGACTCAGATGCAATGAAAACTCAGGAAAGAAGGCCTGTCAACGACGGTCACCATCAAACATAGGCCTACACACAGATAATGGGAAAGGAATTGCATAATGTAAGCGCCCCAATTATATTCCTTTAAGTGGATGTCAAGTGAGAGAATAATTACATGACACTTACAATTGTATCATTTTTCTCGTTCTGATGCAAATGCCACATGTGCTCAACTGACTCCTCGACAACCCTCATTGTTGTTGTCTGTTAAGGGGTACTAGATACGTTTTTTAACTTCCTCCTACCCCCTTTCGAGCATGTAGAAAGTGTCTGTTTTTTTAATTCTATTTTTTTTTTTGCTTTTTGTTTGTTTTTTATTTATTCATCTATTAATATTCAAACTTGTTTTTTTTTTTTTTTGCTTGCATGTTCGAAATAAAGACAATCAAATCAAATTGTTCCTGCAGCTTCTCTCAAGACAAGAGGACTGGTGGTAGTCCAGTTTCACCCCCCTTACCACACTGAGCTCCTTACTTATCCTATTTGTTCTCATACAACAATGAAGGGTGTTGTCATATACCACAAGCATAAAAAGCACGGCAGCTAATCAAGGCCCACAAGCTTATGTTTATAGTAAATGAAATAAGGACAATATTGCAGCTCCACCTGTGTGAGTATGTTATACCCTCCCTCCCAGTTCCAATTTCACTGAAAACTTGGATGATTCTTTTCAGTTTGCTTGTTTTTTTCTATAAATCACAGGCTGAGCACATAAAAACAGAAACAGCAAAACCACATCTTTGGACAATTTTCCCACATGTTGCTTATCCTGTAAAAGCTCAGGCAGTTTATCAACTTGTGTGTCTTGTTGGAAAAGTCAATTTTCCATGTACAAATTGCTAAAGCAAACAACTAGAAAAACACCTTTAAATATTTCATTGTGGCTCTATCTAACAAAGGCAGTTACATAAGGCGGCAAAAAGGTTACCATGTTTTAATGTTATCTGAATGTGTGCACCCAGACAACACTCATATCTCTGATGTTAGTGTTCTCCTGAGGGCAGCACTACCCAGCTGTTACTATGACAATTGCTTTCTCCTTCCATCTGCTCTCTCTCTCTATCCCTCTCCCTCTCTCCACATCTCTTTGTAATGAAATAACAAACAAAAAAACGTTATTAGAAAAATGAAATTGAAAAAAGCCAAGAGTGGCCATGGCAGGACAATTTTTATTAGTCTATTTTCTGTATTCTCAAGGTAAATATCCAATAACAGAGCCTTTTTTCAAGAGATCACAGGTTATTTATCTCGTTTTCAGGGATATTCACAGATTTTGAGAAGAAAAGTGATTTTGACACTATAGGCTTTCTCCAGAATTGATGACTCTTTAAATGAGGCTCCACTTATCAGCACAGCACTCAAACAATCAGGACCAAACAAGTCTAAGAAAAAGTAGGCTACATGAAAAAGTGGACATCTCCTTTAAAATACAGATTTTCAGAAGAAAAACAACAACAAGAATTTGACATCTTAAGATCAAAAAGCCTATGTACCGGGGTGCAAAACCCCACCGGGAAATGAAGAAGTTTCGTCTGCTAACTCTTCTGATAATATCCACTCAGTTATTATGAATCATTCATTTAACAGTTTACAACCATGTAGGCTATTAGTACAGGCGCAGCTGATCGTGCCAAGGAAGCATGTTTGAATTCCACCCTTTGTTTCTCCTCGGTTCATTCTACGAGTGGAACCTACCGGAAGTTGCAATCCCATTCCTCTGCGACGAGATATCAACAGGACGTTTTCGTTAGCCTTGTGTGCTTCGTTCTACAACTCATTACATTTTGTCGAGTGAGTATTTTTTTGCCATGAAATGTTTGTTATCAGCAAGAAACAGATATTTAACCTAAAGAGCCGTTTAAGTGACGCTTCGATGGCTCATTTTGCTAACATCAGCCAGCTAACCTCACGTTACTTTTAGCCACAAAGCTAGTTCGCCTGCTAACTGTTTGTATAATATAGTTCCATGGTTTGTGAACGCGCGAGGGAGCTTGTTACTATTATTTCACGATTTATTGAGCAATTAACAGTCTCACGAGCAGGTTAAATGGTTATTAAACAAAAACTCACCTAGTCAAACGTTGCTGTTTCTGTTTAAAACTGATTTAACTCACAGGATTTCGTTTATCTGTACACATCCAATTTAATTAAGCAGTATTACCTTGTGGTCACCACACAGGATGACTGGATTTTATTAATTAGATTCATGTTAAAGTTGATATTCCCACCCTTATCTGGACAATAATATTGATAATGTAGGATAATGTTAAACAGCAAGGTATGATCATAGACTATAAAGGAGGGCTTCTTTTTAAATGTGTTATACAGTCCATGGATCCAATTTGGATTAGTTGTTTTTGTACATACTAAAATGGCAGAAACTGTAACAACTGAATGTCCCTCTGGGGATCAATTAAGTATTTATTTATAGTTTACATGGCTCAAATTCATGTCTGCCTCCATGTGAATTTTTCTTCAATTGCAATATGTTAAACGGACTATTGTTTTGTCGTTCTTTGTCCAGGGCCTTTGAGACTCCCATCGCTGCCACCATGACGGACAGATACAACATCCACAGTCAGCTGGAGCATCTCCAGTCTAAGTACATCGGCACCGGACACGCCGACACCAGCAAGTGGGAATGGCTGGTCAACCAGCACAGAGACTCTTACTGCTCCTACATGGGACATTTTGACCTGCTCAACTACTTCTCCGTGGCTGAGAACGAGAGCAAAGCGCGTGTCCGCTTCAACCTGATGGAGAAGATGCTTCAACCATGTGGACCACCGGGAGACAAACCCGACGACGCTTAGACTACACTGGTGTGAGCTGCGGAAGTCTTTTTTACAGGATACTTTTTTTAGGATTTTTCTTTCTCCTTTCAACTAAATTTTTCTGACAAACATATTCAATGTTTTTCTCCTCTGAAATCTCTGACCGTAAAAGTTTGACTGTTGTTCTAGCCTTGTATGACCCACATAACATAAGATCTGTGTACATTGTTCTGTTGTCATCTGGATAACTGAGAAACATTGCCTGTTGTCCTGTAGCACCCTGCCACTTTCAGGGAAATGGGCTGTGACGGTTCAAAGAAAGAGAGCTTAAGGATTTCAAAATTCCTAAAGATAATGGAAAACGTGTGCTAAATGGTGTACCATCATCTGTCTATTATTTGTATTGAGTGGAGCTGTTATCTTGATTAAAATTTCTGTTTTGATTTGATTTAAAATGTTTTCTTTGTTGGCATGTTCAGTCACAGCAAGACTGCATTTACAAACTTGAGGTTTGATGGTTCATGGGTCACATTATTCAACAGGCCTTAGCTCACTCATTAATTTCACTTAGCTCACCCATTTGTTTTTAAAGGTGAAGTGAGCGATATATTTCTGTTAATATACGCGTTAAATCACTCTATATTCATACAGTGATCATATAGTGTGCACGCTTCATAACACAGGTCTCTTAGTCACCCACGCTGCTTGTAATAAAAATAAACTTTTTGGGTATCCCACGACCTGATATCCAATCAGCAGAGAGAACGCTAGAAACTGGCCCGTCTCACTGTCGGTGTACGCGCAGAGAGCGACAGATGGGTGAATGTTTATGCGCCTGCAATGGCGGAACAGTTGAAAAACCTACCCAATGTCTGTTTTGATGGTTTTTATCATGTTTAGTCACACTTACGGATCTGAGATGATGCTAGATGACTCGCTGCTTGAAGACCGCAGTGCATTATGTGGTGACGTAGGGACGAGGGAGGGGACTGCTCACTGCAGTCACTCACAGGAAGATAGCTAAAAGTACCATTTCCCTTACTGAACCTTTAATGTTTTTTTTATTACATTTTTTATTATTTATAAGAATTTAGTCATTTCTCGTACCAGGCTTCAAAAAAAGATGGTGGATAATTTTAAATATAACCATTAAAAGTGACTTGGTAAACCATAAAACCTCTCTTTCAGCTTCTCTTAGTCTGTAGTGCTACATGAGAGATGAGCACCATTCTTCCAAAAATGTCTCCATTTGCTTTTTTTAACTTCCTTGAGTGTTTAGTGAGGTTGAAAACTGGTGATAGCGAATAACATACGAATACGTGTTATTCATACCTCAAATCATGCCGTCACCTCTCATCCTATACGGAAGCAATTTTTAGATTTTCCCACATATTCAAGGTTTTCCTTTTATTAGTGTGTCTGTATAGTCTATCACTGACATTAAGATAAATAGGAAAGTTCGGGCAGTACTTTGCGTACACAGTAAGTCAGTTTCCTTGATCAAAATTGGGCACTGATCAATTGCATTGACATTTTAGAATTTTGAATTTAATTTAAATTTTTTTACTATAATCCTCTACAGTTGTTTGAGGTCAGTTTGGAAAATGTGAACTGCAAGCCTGAACATTAATGACCTCCATTACAAGTGAGCTGCATGTAGCACTGCACTGAGGTGTATACATTATGTTAAGCCTTGCAGATTCAGCTAACTGTTGTCCACCTACACAGTCTCACACTCAGGCACACACACTTTGCACCCAATCATCTGCCCACACATTTGAGTGCACACAGATCAGCTATGTCTGACTGCACGATGAACAACCTGGTCTTAAAAGGCTGTGTTTCCGATTGTCAAGTACATACCATCGCCATGTGAGATGTACCCCCTCTTATATAGACGGAAGTAACTTCACTCCAGTCAAGGGGGGGGAGGGGGGATCTGAAAGCATCGTTTGAAAAGGCTGCTTATTCTTTTATCAAGTTCACAGTTGATAGATCTAAAAAAATAATAATAATACCAGTCTTTTTGTTGTTGCAAATCTGGAGAGCACTTGTTGTCAAAATCAGTAAATACTTCCTCACGATCCGCTACCTCTTTACTGTGTGTGTGTGTGCTGAAAACAAATTCTGGTGTTAATAAACAGCCTAAGATCAGTTAACTGGTAGGTATATTAGCCTAAGATGTGTATTTTCACTGGATTTTTTTTCAGCACACACACAGTACTGATAGGTAGCAGACCGCGAGGAGATATTCACTGATTTTGACACGTGTTATCTCCACCAAGTAGGCTACTTGCAATCTAATTTCAGAGTGCAAATCACTTCTTCTCTAGTGGCATTTAACCCAGCTCAGTGTAGACATTAAGGAAATTATTCCAGTCTTGAATTTGAATCAGTGCCTTTGATCTGATGAGGAGTGTCTGTTTAATTTGCTAATAACCACCAGAAGATGGCCTTTTAAAATGGAAAATCGCATCAAGGTGGAATAGGTGCAGTGACTCCCAACAGGCTCTTGTGTGCATGGGCTAAAACAGGCAGCAGGCGGCACATACAAAGTGTGAGAGAAAAGAACCTTTGACTTGCTGACTTCAGGTGATTTATCAAAAGCAAGCTGCCAGGCCAAATCCACACGGGCAAACGCTGACACTCGGTGGGAGAGGAGGATGCTGTGCAATGACTCATGGTTGGACTGAGAGACGGGTCAGTGGGTGCCAAGGAAGCTCTTGTGTGGAGCATCACGTCTGGGGAGAGTTTCTTGGTAGGGTAAGCCCTCGCCATCTGTCCACACTGTGAGAATCGTGAAGGCGGCACTGCCAGCTCAGGCAAGAAAACAACGTGAGGTGTGCGCCAGTGTGCCACACACACGCACGCGCACGCACACCCACACACACACAAACACAGACACATAGAAAAACACTTATCAGTATGAGTTGTTTTCTGTGAGACAAAAGCACAACTGGGTTGCTGCTCTGTTTCCAGCTACATCAGTGAAGGAGTCCATCCTCTTTAATGGCAGGACGGTTGCAGGTGGGTGTGCTTTAATTATAGGCTCTGAAAACAACTTTGCAGGTGAGGCACTCTTTTTTTCCTTATTATTTTTCTCTAGAGAATAAATCACCGGCTGGAGGTATAATTGCAATGCTGCAGCACCTGCGATTTCCATCTCGTGAAAAGGTTTGGTCATTATCGCAAGGTTGGCTAAGAAACACACACAAGAACACATAATACACAACCACATACAAGTCAACCTTTTATTTTCAGGGTGAAAAATGTTTTGATTCCGTTCTGTAAATTGATAATCACAGATATGTGTGGCGAATGAAGAAATTGAATACATACAAGTACTTCTAGATGGACACACTAATATTCATAAGGCTATTCGTGTTTTATATAACAAATCAATAATACACAGGTTGTGATCCCTCTCTGCATTTTAAGCCCATAACCCCATGTGACCTGGAGGTATAAAGGGATCTAAGGATGACATTACGGTCCAGACTGAAACATCTCGCCAACTGTCTGACAGGTTGACCATCGAATCTTTCTAGTATAAGCCCCTTGAGGACAAATCCTAATTATTGTGCTGAAACCATTTTAATGGGGATGTGAAAAATAGACAATAAATGTCTCCAAAAAAATATTTTATCTAATGACATTCCCAGTGGCCTCTCATACCTTTTACCATTTACCAAACGTTATGCATGCTAACACACTAAACTATGGTATGCTGCTCAAAATGTATTTGTGTTCTTCTTCTGAGTTTTTGGTAATAGCAGCTGCAAGAGAGAAATATGTGTGCTCACTTTATCCAGGCTTCAATTACAAAGTTTGAGGTGTGAGTCATAAGAGATGGATCATTCTCAAAGAATTCAGTTTTTATACTGCAATTGTAATGATCTTGGATATTCCTCACCTCATTTCACTTTGTGTTTCAAATCTCCAAAGGTACCAAACGCTTAATTAAGACTTTTTCGAAGCGGCTCAACTACGTGCTTTAGGTCAGTACACACACAGTTCTGCTCACATGTCTCACAGCCCGACACCCACTGATTCCATCTAATCAGCCATTAGCAGCTCATTATCACCTCACAGTAGTTTGATATGGGAAGCGATGAGTTCTATTCCCTCACATGTTAACCCTTAAAAGGGCTAAGACGTTCTAATGAGTTTGTAAACCGCAGTAGAACAGGGCCATGGATATTTGCAGTTCTTAAATGCTGCCTGATACAACAGGTCTCTCTTCAGAATGAGACCCAGTGTCTCAATGACCGGTGTAAATAAATGTTATATAATATTTAAACAATATATACATTGAACAGGATCTTTTAATGATTCCTTGGTCTTTTTTCTGTGTTCATGCCGGTATGAGCGACCCATTTGGCCGTGCAGTACATATCCGCTCTCCTCTCTCATAATTACACAGGAACCTCAGGCAAACAGTGAATAGGTCATGGAGGCAAAATTCACCCTTGTCAAATATGAGTGCTCCCACCATCCAATTATATTTGCCTTTCTCTGCCACCCACCTCTTTTAACCAGCTATCCACCATAACTCCTCTTCTCACCTATGGCCAAATTACTCTTACTGAACAAAGACCTTTTCATAAAAAATGTCATAAAAAGATTTTTCTCACTTTCCCCCATTGTTAATCTTGAATTCAAGTCAATTTGAAAAGTGGTATGACTAATGTTATGTGAACAGAAAGACAGAGTGGGAAAAAAAATTCTTATAAATTGCACTTTTTGTAACATCTCCGGTTATTAGACTGATGATTAATATTCAGCTTTTTACTATTTGGTAATTGACCCGCATAACAGCCGAGACCTCCAGGCCGTGTGCCAGGATCAGGGACAAAACTACCCTCCCATGCTGCCTGAGATACTTCTTTAATGTGAAAAAGTGTGTATGTGTAAGTGTCTGTGAGGGCGCATGTGTGCATTTGACAAATAGTTTGACCTTTGGGGATAAAAAGTGATTTTTGGAGGAGACTGGTTGTTTTTTCACACTTTTAAAAAAGGGCTTGGTTTGAATTTATGGTTAAGGTTTTAAGACAGTGATGGAAAAATAAAATCTGCCCATGGTGCTAGAGTAAAGTTAGACAAGAAAGAGGTGAGGATTTAGGAGTCAGAGAGAGAGAGAGAGAGAGAGAGAGAGAGAGAGAGAGAGAGAGAGAGAGCAGGAGGTTTAGTATCACTGTGGTCCGGGAAGTATCTTTCAGATATACAGTATGCACCAGCTGTGACAGCTTCATGAAACCACTGTCAGGATATTACATAAATACATATAGGCTACACTGAACAAAGGAGCTGCACAGTAGTCAAGTACATATGCGTGTTGTAAAATCAATGGCATCAGGTTAAAGGAAAATACCTTTTTTGGGGTTGAACATCCGCTGGTGACTCAAGTGTTTGGCTGTCTCTCATTTCCTGCCATATCTGTCCCCGTAACCTCTTTCCAAATCTTCCCTTCTTCCCCCATCTAAAGAACCAACTCCATTACGCCCACACATCCTCTTTAAAAGCTGACAGGCTCGTTCTCTGGATGAGGCAGAATAGATAGGAATGAAATTGGATACTTTCATGGCCATTGGCATAGAAGCCTCCAACATTATAAAAACAAAGAAGAAAAAAAGCAACACGCAGTCTTAAGACCACTAAGTCCAATGTGCAAGAAATAAAGATAGTTACAGTTAATAGGAAACAACATTGACACTAGTGACCATCATCTGGAATAGTAAACAGAAATCTATTCGGCAAAATGTAGTTTTAATGGCAGGACAGAGCAGCAGTGAGGTTCATCTCTCTGTCTGATTGTGTTTTCATATTTCAGATTGAAGAGGCATTTCAATATCGAGTCCCTCTTTGGGAAGCAGCCGTTCAGAGTTACTGGAATCGTCTTATTGCATTTGTCAAATTAAACTGATGTGTATTCCTTGCTATTGGTTTTACTTTGTAGGCAGGCAGAGCCATAAGTGGGAAAAGAGGGGAGGATAAACCTGAGACCAATGTTGATGCTGTTGTTTTTTTGACTGCAGTAGCCTCTACAGTCTACACTTTTTCACATCAATTTGGACTTGACAAAGAGAGTGACAGACTGCAGTCTACACCGTACTAAGTAATAACATTAGCTAACATTAGTACTACGTTAACACTCACAATTTAGCTGGTTGGCATGCCTACATTTGCTCATTCACACTTAACACAGTCTTGTTTTATATTTTATATTTATTGCAATATTTTTGTATGTATAGTATTTTTGTATGTATATTGTTTATGAACCTTCTATTGTGTCCTGAATAAAGCCATTAATAATCTATATAACTATAGCCGATGCTGATGGCAGGTATTAAATCACCAACCAAATTATTCTAAGAAAAAGTGACCTGATGATAGATGAAAACTTCTTGTTGTTACAATTCATCTTGAGGAGGAAATGAATGTCTCTACCAGATGTAATGACAATCCTCCATCAAATAGTTGTAGGGACATACTGTTCTAAATTGCCAATAATAAAACATTTCAATCCATCCACTGGTCATAATTGAGATATTTCATCCTGGACCAAAGTAGTGGATTGTCAGACCTGAGTTCCTCTGAGTCATGCCAGTAGCCCGGCTTATAAAAAACTACATGTGTCATCATCCCTTTTCACGTAATTGTTTTTTTTTCCTTCCGTGACCCATGCAGAAACCCATTGAGAGCCCAAAGGCACATCAAGGTTCAAATTCAGAATTTTCCCAGTAATTAAACTGTCATCCTGGACAATTTTTCAAATCCAGGTTTTCCTAGTAAAAGAAACATAATTCGCATAGGAGCATCATTCTAATTCTAAGAAACTTCTCGCAACGCTTTCGAGATTCCACATAAGCTTCTGTCTTTGTAACCTTGTGAGTAAATTAAAAAGAAAAAGAAAGAAAAAAGCAGTTTTTAATAAGTTGAGGAAATTTGCATGGCATGAGGAAATGCATTTAAAAAGCAAAGACACCTTGCTGAGATCCTAAATAAACACTACAGTGTCTTGCTCATTCCATTTCATGCCTGTGCGAACAGGTGAGTTAGGAAACGTTGCTCCTGAAACCAGCTCAGATTTGCAGCTATAGCAATAATAAAATGATAGAAAAAGGGTGAATAATGAAATGTCACTTTTTATTACAAGCTTTGGTCATGTGCAAATATGTCACCTGGATGGAAGTGATGAGAACATAAGGATGAGGTAACAAATCAAATGTTCCTATATTATAAAAACAAATCATTTTTCACAACACCCCTATACCTCCATGTTCACCTCAGTGCACTCTGCTGCTGCACATCAGCAACGGCTGTTTCCGCCTACATCATGCAGACATTTTCCTGTGCACAGTCCTATCTAATGTGCTCAATTCTGATATACTAAGCAATAACGCAATGCCTATGTGTCTAGAAAAAGACAGGGACGACAAAATAGATGTTTTTTCATGATTCTTTATATACAAAAGCAACATACACGGTCTGGATGTAACAGTATTGAGGTGGGATATATATAACGTCTTCCTACGACTTCAAAGACCAACTGTATGTCAATAACATTCATTAAAACTGTTTTGAGCCTGTGAAATATCCATTCCTGTGTATTTTGCGGACAAAATAAATAAAATAAAAGGGCTTGATATGATGAATTTCACACCATCAAGGAAATATTACCTGTTGAGGATAAAAGGCTCTTGATCAAGAGCAACAGCAGCAGCAGCAGTCTGATTATGTCTGGGAGTTGATTTGTGGAAGAGATAAAAAAAAAAAAAAAAACTCCAGGCCCCATTACAGCAGCAGACACACTCCGATGTAAACATGAACAGGCTGGAAGTCTCCAGCACTGCAACTGGGAAGGCAACTGTAAAAAAAAAATGTAAACTAATGCAATACTTTGAAATTTAATGGCAGGATTTTTGTGTTTTCTAATTTAAAATCACCTTCAGCGCTATCATGAACAGCGCAGAGAAAAGTGGCATGTGAAATACCTTTAAAAGCTTCTGTCGGTCTTATACTTATAAAGGTTTATTGTGTTTATATCAAACAGACTGCAGCTATAAAGGCTTTTTACAGGCCTCTCTCCCTGTGAATAATACTAAGTGGTTATGACTAAACACCAACTTCCAGGGCTCTTCCACTCTCTGGGCTCCTTAGAGCAAACCTTCCTGTATACCATACCCAATTCTAGATTAATATACCGGTATTGAATTATTCATCTGTTTTGCAGGAAAAAAGAAAACAACTTTAAAATGCAGATGTTGGCTGCCAAAAGTGTTTATAATTTAATTTGTCACAAACTACTCTGATTTAGCATCATAACTTGTGTATAGACGGCTACAATAATTATCATGACTTATTCTGTGTGTTACCAAGCATATTTGAACAATTCATTGATGGGTTCAAAACTTATGCAGACTTAATTATATGAGGCCATGAATATGCTATGATATGTAACAAAATATACATGTTTATGCAACAGTTGTGAACGCTTCATATAAGGTTGAAGTCATTAACAACAACGTTATTAAACCCTTAAACTAGCACAAACAAGTTCTGTCATTTTTGGTGGCTCGTAGACAGCGGAAACACATTGTGAACACAGCATTGTTATATTATTACCATACAGGTTGCTTATTTAAACATCCAGAGGTTACAAGGAAACACACATGTATCATTAATTTGAGCTTGTGCTTCTTACCACCGGGTGAATGCAAGCCCAATATTCAATCACTTTTTACATCTGTGTTGGTCTCTATCAACTCCTGAGAGAAATATCTTGTCACTTCATATGTTATTATAAAAAATATTGGTTGATTCAATGATAGATCTTTAAATGTCTTTATAGCTGCTTATATCCTACGTAACCACTTACTCAGTGACTATATATTGCTTATAAATGCTAAATGGGCTAGGTTCAAACAAATGTCACCGGTTATATATTTCATCTGGATTAATTTATCGTCTCTTAATAAAAGTTGCAAGCATCATATTTTGCTGAACAAGTGTAGGCAAAATGTGAGCATTTTTAACAGCTTATCCTCATTAACTTTCAAGTCACGTTCCTATTCGTTTTTTTCCCCCCTGTTTGTGCAGGGTGCAGGACTCTGGGTCCTCTGAAGATGTAAAGGTCCAGAGAAAATAGATTGCTTTCAAAATGTGTTTCCTCCCATGAAATACCGACTGCGTGGCACCTGCTGACTTTTAACAGTTAAAGCGAAAGTGGAACAGAATACAATAATGTCTCATCCGGGGTCTGCTTAGAGGACAGGTAGGTTTGGTCAAATCATGACAGTTACTCAACAGTGCAGCACTAAATACATTTGCTGAACTGTTGATTTCAATTTCATTGTCTGCTTGAAAACAAAAAACATAAAATCAGAGCTTAAAACATTCACATGAAAGTTCTATTGTATCATATTGGTATTAAAATTGATTTCAATGTATGGACATGCTCGATATACATTCTGTACAAAATAATCAATATACATAACATCATAGACATTGACATCATTGAATACTGTTGTTTCTTTTACAATGGCTGTACATTACATCATTTTACAACCTCTGCAACATTCATTGGCAGAGAGAATACATTTGTCCTTTTCAGTTACTTTTTCTAAGAATGACAAGTGTTGTGGAGGTTGAAGGTATACAAGAAAACGAGTGTTTGGACGTCAGAATCACTTTCAAGAACGTTTTCTCCTTTCTAGTCCAGATATGCTGTGAGGGGTAAAAAATAATAACTAGCCTCTTTGTTTGAGTTAAATAGGACCATCTAGTGCAGTTTTTTTTTTCTGTCTCGGTTTCTTATATTATTCTTCTTACAACATTTTGAGAGCAAGTTATACTGTAGGTTCAGGTTCCCTGTCTGAACACGTCCGATTTCTCTGGGTTTTCTCTTTCTTATAGCTCAGTCATAACCAAACATTCTGCCATTCACACAAGTAGTTTACTATTGATCCCGTTTACATTAACATACACCTAGATTATTCGTAGAAGCAGAAATCTGTAAATTTACTATGGGTTAAAAGTGATGCAAAAAAACATTGCATTATTTAGTGCTATTTTGACTGTTGATTTATTTGTTGATAATTCTCATGATTAATTGATAAATAACCATCACCTTGTATGTGTGCAAAACTGTTATTAAGCTGACATTTTATCTATAAAATGTCTTAAAGAAGTGGAAAATTACTTTTATAATTTGGGCTTGTCAGTTTAAAGACAGCATCAATGTCACCACCTGACCAGCAAATATTTGGCATTTTTGGTTAAAAAAAACACTGTACGATTGAATCAGATCTTTAACTCTAGATTCAAGGTGCATGTTAGGACAAGGTGTGAAAGGCGCTTCTTGTCAGCAAGTCTCTCCTTACACATCTACGGCAGGCCGACATTAAAATGCCTGATCACACTCAAGGAAATGAAATATAAAGGACTTCCTTACATCTTTCAGAGGCCACTTGATTGCTTCTGCCTGTGGTCTATTCCTTAAACATTTTTACAAAGTCAAACCAGTAATCTTTGAAAAAGGGAAAACAAAAAATACGATCAAATTCCTGCTTTTTCCTTTGGCAACACGCCACTCTGAGTTAGATCTCCGGCCTAAAGCCTAAAATTCAAAACCCTAAACATGACAACTACTGTAGATCCTCTGAGCAGTCCAGCACCTTGTGATCAGAGGTTTGCACTTGATAACTCAACACAGGAGATATGATGATACTGTACATGATTAACATGTATCATCAGGAGAAATCCTGAGGGATTGGAATTAAAGTGATTTCCATTGCACTATTGGAGCCGCAGGTGCCAGCATCAGCAGGTATAAATATAACACCTTTAGGTTATTATCCATCTGCATAGACATCTTCATCCTTTCAGCCAATACGTCTTATGATCTAATGCCCTCTAGTGGCAATATACTTTAAATATATCTAAAAATGAGCAGCAGGATTTCAGGATTCGACTCATTGAGGCACATCGGAGCAAAACAAACTCCCCTCTGATCTATGACATAGGCACTAACATCACCACACAACTATCCAATCACACCCATTTCCTTTTCTAAGAGGATGCCCATATATGGCCACATGGCAGTTTACGACAGGCATACGTTGGCAAGTACACACACTCTTTAGTTCATTCGAGCCACTCTTGCTACTTCAAGGGTCATTTTGTCCAATTTTCTTTTCCTGGAACCTCTCATTACAATGTCTGCAGTGAACCAACACGTAAACAAACATAAAGCATCATAGACCAGCAGGTTTCTGGCTACTAAGAATAAATAAATTGCTCCAATCAGAGCACTATACACTCCACTGTTCTGACTATGGATATGTGCAAATGTTTTAGCTGGCCACGGCCATAAGACACACTTGTAGCTGTCCCTATGGACAGGAATACAAATCATCAGGGGCAAGAGGATCCCAAAGCAAAGTGGACTGAGCTGTGTACTGAGGGGGGGCCTGCGGGGACATGTGGACCGGAGAACCCGCGGTGCTGACATCCAGCTGGCAGTGAGCATGCTTAGGGCCGATGAAATCTGAAAATATAACACATATACAAAGGATTCAAGTCGTGAAAAAATACAATACACAAATACGCAATATAATTGAAAATCTATCAAATGTTTTGATAAAAAATAAATAAAATAAAGTGTGTGAAATGCTGTATATGTACTGTATCTGACAGAATCATTTCTAAGTAGCTGACACTGAACAAATCGTGATTATGGGATACCGAGTGAGTGAAAAAAATTGTATGAAACAATTGTAGCACAACATGACAAAATAAAAGGCAAACTACTTCCCGATTGGACTACAATTACATTAGGACTTTCAAATTATTTATTAGGAATAACCCCTTGAGATGAAACCATCTCGTTTTAGAGCGGGTCCTCTACGTAATAAGTGTTTGACATCAATCTTGCATAATATTTTTCCGAGAGAAATAAATAAATACATGGTTAAGTGATAGTAACAATGACAACAAAAAGTAAAGTGAAAGATTTCATTACAATACGTGATTAGTTACATGAACAACTGTTTTCAAAGTGAGATGAGAGAGCATGTTTTTGGTACAGAGATGGAATAGAGCAAATGTTGACAGGCAAATTGTTCCAATCAGATGGAGCTTTGAACATAAATGCTTTCTTAGCTAGACTTGTCTGCTCCTATTGAAGCTTGACTTGTTAAAAAGACTTTGGTGAAGCTGAACTGTTCTCCTGAGGGCTGAAAGGAAATGACAGGACAGTGGTACACACACACACACAGGACATATCTGCTTTACACTATCACTGATATGATATACAACCATGTCACACAGATTTAATAACCAGTAAGAGAGTTAAGCTGCACTTTATTGGCAATCGATGCCAGAGGCTAACGAACCGGAGTCCACCCGGGTATATATAATTACTTTATTGTGGTTTAAGGAAATGGCTTTAGGGGGAGCGGGATATTATAAATATTGATCAATTTGAGCCAATAAAGCAGCAGGATTTATGGTGATGAATTAGTAATGAAGCGTAAGTCATCATCAGAGACGGATAAATGGTCATCGACCGCTCGAGTACCTGGTGAACTGTTTGCTGTCTTCATGAACCTCCATCTCTCGACTCTTAAACTCGTTGAGCTCTTTACGGATAGCAGCCTGAGGGGAAGAGACACACACACACACACACACACACACACACACACAAACACACACACTGATGAAAATGTATTTAGAAACACACACCGTCACACGTCATCAAAACTCAGCTACTACACATTTGTGTTTTGAACTCCACTTACTTCCAACATCTGTGGCTCAGTCACAGTGCCCACCATCATGGACTTGCACACTTTGATGTGCATTCCCATTAAGTTTAAAAGGGCTTTTACAATGTGAAACCTGCGGGTGCTTGAGGCATCTCATTTGGGCTTTTTGAACACTCCCACTTCTTAAAAAGTGCTGCCAAACAACAATAGCAGCAAACGTGGGCCTCGTTCTTCGGTCTCTTAAGTCACAATTATGTTGAATTGTTGGTTTATTATTATCAGACAACATGATTAAAAATTCATAAGATTGTTTCATTCAGGAAGTTAGTTGAACAACTCTTTATTCTCAATTAGAATAAATTTGCCTTGCTTTTGCTTGGCCACAGAAATCCATCTGCCACAGTCCATATCTTTTCCCCAGTACAGTATTTGACCCACGTTCTTGCACTCGGTACTTGTACTAGTTATGCAGGTGATGCAAATGAAAATAAAGTCTTTAATGTTCAAGGATGTAGTAGGTCTGAGACTTTTGTGTGCTGTGTAGTTCTAAACATCAACAGCAGAGGGCAGGATTGACATAGAACCAGCCCTTCAGTCAGTGCACCCTGAGGGCCTTTCCTCTTTTAGACACACAGGGGAGCCATTCGAACTGGAGAGTTGGAACAAACAAAAACTGGAAGAACTTGACTGGTCTGCACAGTGCCCTGACTTCAACTCCTTCTCACGCCTTTGGGAGGAACTGAAACACATACTTGAGCCAGACCTTATAGGCGCCCACACTGTCTGAACGTTCCTGGTGCTGAATTGGAGCAAATCCCTGCAGCAAGGATTTTGTGGAAAACCTCCACAGAAGAATGGAGGCTGTTATGGCATCGGATTAACGCCCCTTAAGTGTTGGAAGTAAATACTTAACAATCACACATTTGGTTGTAGTGCTAAGATGCAGTGTACTTTGAGATCCTTCACACACCCTTAGATCATTTGCACTTACAGGCCGATATCTTAAAGCTACAGTGCATTACTTTATCATATAAAAGAATGTCGGTTACATTAAAGCCATCGACAAATGAACTGACACAAAGTTGATTACGCCTATCAGCTTCACAAAACTCTCTGTATTTCTAAGTATGGCAGCATTTAAAAACTG
Source organism: Ammodytes marinus (assembly GCF_949987685.1). Taxonomy (NCBI): domain Eukaryota; kingdom Metazoa; phylum Chordata; class Actinopteri; order Uranoscopiformes; family Ammodytidae; genus Ammodytes; species Ammodytes marinus. The sequence goes on along the minus strand of NC_137215.1, from coordinate 10,859,523 downwards.
GTGTAACCCCCTGAAACTTGTGCAGGAGTTCAGAAAAAGAGTCCCAAAAAAATGTTCAGTTGTATATTCTAGTGCAAGAAAAAACCTGGACATACAGTAGAAGGGATCAAATCCATGTGCGATCACTGAAGGCTTACTTCACGTTGATGTGCCTAGAGTGTTGTTGTAATAACTCATAGAGGCGACAGAAGTTACGAACAATATAGCTTTGATGACAGTAACAGGTTAAGAGGTTGATATCATAATAAATGGACAAAAGTAGTCAATCAATAAAACTAAAAATGCGCCTTTTACAATGTAGCATGTTAGCTGTAGCACCTTATCAGCGGGGGTAAGCCGTGTCCAGGGTTTGTCTGCCCGCCGGTCGTAATCCTTGGCGTCTGTTACCTCCACATACTCGTTAAAACACAGGATCCTGCGAGCAACGAGCTCTGCCACTGTAGGCCTCACACTGAGCTATAGACACACACACACACACACACACACACACACACACACACACACACACACACACACACACACACACACACACACACACACACACACACACACACACACACACACACACACACACACACACACACACACACACACACACACACACACACACACACACACACACACACACACACACACACACACACACACACACACACACACACACACACAGTGGAAAAAAAAAACTTAATTCGGGAATGGATATTTCAATGTTTTTTATTGTCTGATATTTCGTTAATGTTATATGTGCCCATGTTTCATTTTACTCTTGTTCCTTGTATTAATTGTTTAAAAAATAACAAAGGAAGAAAATGTTATCTTTAATTACAAGATTTATAGAGACAGAAAAAAGAACTTCTCTGAAAGGCAAGTTTCAGTTCTATCCATGTCCACTAGATGGACTAATCAGTTTGCACAAGCTTCTTTTCTGCCTCCTACCATGACTCATAAATTGCAGCAAAACATATTAGTGGCTAAACATAGACTTGCTGTGTCCATTTTTTTCTATTGCGCGCGTGTGTGTGTGTGTGTGTGTGTGTGTGTGTGTGTGTGTGTGTGTGTGTGTGTGTGTGTGTGTGTGTGTGTGTGTGTGTATGTGTGTGTGTGAGTGGTTGGTGTTTAGAGTACCTTTCTGGAGAGTCTCCTTTTAATCTCTTGCTTGGCTTCCTTCTCCTCGGCTTCATTCTTTATTGCTAGCAGAGAACAAACATTCAGTCATTCACACCTTCTGCAACAAGCTTCTGCTTAAATTTGTTACAGCTAGATAATGTATACGTGTGTGTGTGTGTGTGTGTGTGTGTGTGTGTGTGTGTGTGTGTGTGTGTGTGTGTGTGTGTGTGTGTGTGTGTGTGTGTGTGTGTGTGTGTGTGTGTGTGTGTGTGGATGCCATGGACTGAAGTTGCAAAACAGATTATTGCACATTATCTGGGTACATAAGGTACAGACATGATGTGGGGAATGTTAGGCCATGCAATGTTTGTGCTCAGTACCACTACACCAGTCAGGCGTGAACGTTTATTTTAGAAGTTGTTTATATACATAAAAAAAAAATGTAAAGCCTCAAATAACAATTCATGTATATATTGTAGGCACACAGGAAGAACAAGGTCAGAAACACTGTTCAGATCAATGTAAATTGAATTGTGCTATTTCGGATACACTGCCTATATATGCCTGATGAATTTGTATTTCCTGTGTTGTTGTATCCATTGAATGCAAAGTGACTATTGCGCATAGCGTGAGGCAGATATTGCATTAATATTCAGTCTTCAGTAAGAGAAAAGGCTATTTGTATTCATTCAGTTAACCTAAGAGAAAAAGTACTTTTGAAATTGTAGCTTAAATGCATATTTGAAGCCTCTGTTGGCACAAATGGTTGCCTAGTATACTCATGACCTAGCAGAATAAATTCAGTTCTGCTTGTTTGTATTATACATACAGATTTTGTGTCTTGACAAGGTAGTCTATTTAATATTCATCACGATAAGTAGTCGATTGTGCACGATTGAGCTTTACCTCACTGACATGAACTAACAATGACCTCAGTGTGAGTTACCACATCAGCTCTGTGCAGGAGACATAACGCGTTCAATAGACAATAAGTCATCATTTAGACAGACATATCTGTTGCATCTATCTGATTAATGAAACACACAAGGCCACATCTGGCAATGTGTTTCTAAAACTAGACAGCTGGAACACCATGATACCCTTTATAACCAGGAACATATATTACTTTATGTCATGCAGGCAGATGATATTGTTGCTGCCTGCAGTTATGATCTGGATGGACCTTTTCTTTGTGCAATGAATACAAACGGACAATAAAACAGCTTCATAGAAAATTAAAATCAGGATTGTCAAGTGCATACACAATCCCTTTTACCGAAGCCATAATGAACCTTGTTAGCAGTTTTATTACTTATAAAACCCCAACAGTGCTCCTGACCTGAGGAACTTTAAATGCTATCAGTAAAACATCGCTCTTAAAATCATCTATTGGTACTGCAGGAAACTACAACAACCAAAACACTGTTATAGCAAATGGTATTTTTAACTATTTAGCTACCAGCATGTATATTCACATCCTGACCATGTATCAGATGAGGTGGTTATGTCAATACTAATGAGACAAGTTTGGAAACACAAATGACCATGCATCCATATTTATTCTTCTTGATATTGTCATAGCTTAAGAATAAAAACAAATTAGTAATAATTATATAATTGTTCTTAATATAATGATATTCATGAAAATGGTTGATCACATAACACCTCCGTTAAATTGTGGATTTCAGAGACTTACGCTTGAGGATGTTCCTCTGCTCCAGCTCCTCTTTGGCGGGTCTTTGGCTCAGGCGCCTGAAAAGTGAAAAACTGTGTTGAAATATTTTTCTACAATAGTCGATAAAAAAAACATTTAAATATTATATCGACTTCTTTAGAAAAACAACATGAATAATCACAGTAACATACATTGTACACCTGTATTTAAGTCGACTCTGAAGGCAGTTTGGCACCATCCTTTCTGCCTTATCTAATAGAAAAGGCCAACACGTAAGCTTCTGCAGGTTTTTACCGAGTATCATTCTGTAACATTACACCGCCCACAACTGCACCCAAAAAAAACATTAACTGGTAATACCCCACAGCTCCAGAACATCAATGAGAATTCACACCTATCTTTGTAGGATTCACAGCATACTGAGCGTGTGTGTGTGTGTGTGTGTGTGTGTAGGTGTACTTTATTTCTTTACCTTATTGTATTTTAATTTCAGGTGGAACATCCTTTATAAGCCCTTTGGGGTTTCTTTTGTCCCACCCTTGCATTTATGTATGTCTATGCGCATCTTCTTGCCATTTTAATCTTGTTTATCTGCACAAATAAAACTAAACTAAACTAAACTAAACTAAACTAAACTAGGTGTGAGTGAGTGAGTGAGTGAGTGAGTGAGTGAGTGAGTGAGTGAGTGAGTGAGTGAGTGAGTGAGTGAGTGAGTGAGTGAGTGAGTGAGTGAGTGAGTGAGTGAGTGAGTGAGTGAGTGAGTGAGTGAGTGAGTGAGTGAGTGAGTGTGTACCTGACTAGTTTGCTGCCTATCTGTTGGCGTAGCTCAAGTCTCTCCGTGTCTGAGCTCCGCGGTAGAATGTTTTTGTCCTCCAGCTCTCTCTGGCTTGGTCTGTTCCCCAGCTTTATGTTCAGTGTGTCTCGTCGCCGGATCTTAATGGCTAGGGAGCCTGAAACAGAGACATGCAGAAAGAGAACTGGTCATACATTTCAACAACATGAATTGCATACTTTTAATGCCTCATAAAAACAACCTGCACATCATCATGTCAAATTTGAGTAGGTGTTGTCAAGAGGGCTGCACATCAACACTATAAAATAATCGTACAGGTTGTGCAGGTAAACACACTGGCTTTCTCCCGATGATCTCCATTATGGTTGTGTAAAATGAAATGCCGTACTGTTTGTGTACTCGTCATCTTCCTCATCCTCTTCCTCATCAGTGCGGTACAGGATTGGTCCGTCTGAATCAGAGTCGCTGGTTTGGCTGTATCTCGGCCTGTCAGGAATGACTGTCACCACGGCCTGCTCCGTGTTCACACTGAGGCCTTTGGGGCTTTCAGATTGCTGCTCCGCCGACCTGCAGGGAACAATAACAATAACAGAATGATCGCACGCATTAGCTGAAATAGAAAAAATCCTTAAAATTGGTAAAGCTGTTTCTACCAAATTTTTATTTTTCACATTATTGTGTACACAAAGAATTACAATGATTCACTGATTTATTTTCAAAAAAACACATTCTGAATTATTTCAGCGCCTATCATGTACCTACAGCAAGAATGCTGTGTGGAAATGTGATTCACTCTAGAGGTATAAGACTGAGTATGCAGAGAAGACAAACACATGGACAATGTTTCACCAACTCTCGAGACCTAACTAGGTTTTTACCTCGGGCTGTTCTCCACAGAAGACCGTATCGTATCTGCTTTCTTCTTCTTTTCTTCTTCTCCGCCCTCCCCTCCTGTTCTCTCCGTTGAACTATTGTCTGTCTCTGCCTCTGTGAAGGAAGTGTCCTCCGTGACATGGTTGATATGGCGGGAATGGACTGCGGGTTCAGGCGGAGGCATACCTTTGTGTGTCTCCTCACCTGCGGTAGAGGACTTGAGAGCAGATTTGGGCTCTACACCAGGTTTAGTTCCATTTATCTCATGGTCCGAGGCTTTGGGTGAGGCAGACTTGGTGTCCTGGGAAAGAGCAGAAGGTTTGAGCCCCCTAGGCTGGCTAGGAGTCTCTATGCAGGCCTTTGGAGGTGTGGATGAAGAGGCTAGAGTGTCCAATTTCCGGTTGGTCCTTGTATCTGCCCCTCCACTCTTTGCTGCTGCGGCGCTGGCATCCTTAGACGCGCGGGAACGGGGGGTGGTGCTGGAGGTGGAGGTTGTGGTGTTTTTTGTGGGGCAGCCCGTCTTCTTTGGATGGGAGGATTTGGCTGAGGAGAAGCAAGACAAAGAGAAAAGGAAACAATAAGAAAATGACACTTTCTGTCCCCCAGGTGGCTCAGTGTCCTCCCACAGACATTCAAGACATTAGCAGAGCTCTACATTGTTTGACGGTGTGATATTGTTTCTATCTATAAAAAAATCTCTCTTATATTTGTACATACTTTCCAACTACACTCACATTTAAGCATTTCTTTTTTGCACTCAAAAATACAGTCAACATGTTTTTAAATGTTTCTTTATCGGGATTAAAAAAGAAAGAGAAAAGAGTCCTTGGGGAAATATCAGATATGCTCCTTTTTGCCTCAGCCAGCCAGCGTACGTCTGTGTCTGATTGACAGCAGCCTGCAGGTTGAGCCCCGGCATGAAAACAAAGAAAAAGTTGTGAAACGTGCCGAGGCAAACAAGTCATGTGCATTTATGCTGTTTATTATGCTGCAGCTGATAAGCTTATTAGCCATTTAGCTTGCAAACTGATGTTAACGGTGCATTTTCCCATACACTTGGTCGTTGTTCAAAGTCTGTGGCTCTTGTGTTGTGAAGCAGGTTGATGTCTGACCATTAGTCAGGGTATCTGTCTGCCTATGATTGAATGCTAACATTACTGCTTTAACCAATAGTAGTGTAACATTTGGCAATTTGATTGGTGAATGTTCAAAGTGTTTGAAGGAGTAAACTGCTGTATTGGAACATGCCGGCAGCCATGGCTTTTTCAGTGTTTGAATAACCGTTTCTGAATAACATTTTTAAAACTGCAACAAATAAAAAATACCTAAGGTTATACTGACTGAAGTGGCTCTTTGAGTGTCTGTGAAGTGTCTTTGTGTGGTGGTAAAGGAAGCCAGAGGAAAAGGATGCACTTCAAATCTTATTAAAACATTCATTAAACAACTTTTGTTCCACATCCCCAGTAACTCACCATAAGATAAACAGATGCCTTGGGAAAAGACTGCATGAACATCACATGCAAAATTCCAACAAGTACACACACATATACTGGACGGGGGATGGTGATCATGCCCTAGCATCATGCTAATATTTAATTAGCTTGTCAGAGCTCATTTTTAGAAGCTCATTTTCACTTACCTCACTCAAATGTGCTCACACGCTCAGACTCACCACACCCCTGCCCCCCCCCCCCCCCCCACACACACACAGTTTGTGTCCCCGGTTGCAGAAGTTGCCCTCAATCAATGGTCTTATAAATGTGTCCCTGAACACTTGTGCACACACACACACACACACACACACATACAGAGACACCAATTAATTTTCACATCTGCTTTTCAGAACACAGTAGGAGAAAGATCATAAAACAGAAATCTGGTCATGGTCTTACAGGTGTGATCGACTTTTAGCGTTCAAGTAACAAGGACATTTTCCATGCGGGGAGGCAGGCAGGTAAGAGCATCAACAGGCAAACTGGCTTCAGTCCCATCTAGCCGAAACTTACCAATCCCACGACTAGTGTTGTTAGTGCCCCGCGTGTTAGCTTTAGCTTGAGTGGATGAGCCTGTCTTGCCTGTGGTTTTAGCCTGTGTCTTTTTATTCCCAGAGGCACCGTCTCTGTGCCTGGCAGTGACTGCAGTGCCACCCGCAGTTTTGGAAGAGGTGGGCAGGGTGGCACTTTGATGTTTTTTAGCCTGAACGTCTCGAGGTCGCACCTGGTTCCCCCGGGCAAGGGGTTTAGGAGGAGCACACCTCTCTGAGCCCATCAGAGGAAGCGTGAGGGAGAAGTGATAGATGTTTAGAGGTTAACATAGAGATTAGAAAGAAAGAGAAACTGAAAGAAAAAGAGGTGAGTTGGACAGAGCTAATGATGATGAGAGAAGATGATTGAGCCGTTAGTCTACAGCAGGTTTTGTTTTTATTTAAATGAATGATGTATAAGGCTTTGGATATGACAGATAAGTGTACGCATTAACCTTCCCCCATCCTCCAGCGTTAAGGCATGTGTCTTCCATTACTGTATGTGTTGCCCTAGGCCCCTTCCATATTATTGACAAATGAACAAACAAAATGGCTTTGAGTTCAATGCTAACAGGGTTGAGACGAGAACAGCGCAACACTTAGGGTAGCATCAGACAGGAGAACAGTGGCCCCCGTCTCCTGAGGGAGAGGGAGGCATTAGGAGATGCCTAGCGCTCTGTGTAGACGCTGTGTAATGCCTGCTGATAGGCTGATATAATGAGAATATCTATAACGAGAATATCTATATGAACACATTAGAGGCAGGCAGGGACCACACAAGAGGTTTCAGGAAGAAAACTAATACCCATACATTCCACGGCAGAGGTGAAAAGAGTTTGTTCAGCCTTATGAACATGAAATTGTCAAAGGAATACAGAACCCCCACATTCCGGACACACTTTCTGTCTGGAAGAGTGAAGCCGATTTTAGGGTTATCCTTCGAAACACATTAATACTACCATGGATCCAAAATAGCTCCATGGTCCAGGAAATATCTATTAACTTAGAGCACAACATTTGTATGCTTGAGGCGTAAAATATTTTCAGGCCCATTTCTTAAACTGAAAACAGAGCCTCTTTGTAATACTAAATACACCCCCCCGCCCATTTTGCCCTCTGAGTATCTTTTTCCCCTAATGTTGCCTTCTCTGTGTAGATTCGGAAATATTTTCATAAAAAAAAAACATTACAATCTCTATGGTGAATTAATGCTTAATTCGAAACTGTATCACTATGGGTGATAGTGCTAGTATTCAAATAGTAACACATGTGGACAAGAGAATGACAAAAAGACAAACTGTGAAATAAAATGAATTCTGGTTATTATTTATAAAATCCCACAGTTACACAGAGCCAGATGTTACCTGTTTTGTCTTCAGTGCTGGCCTTTTCTTCCAGCTGTGTTTCTGGAGACTCAATGTCAACTTTGACCTCCTCCGGTGTCACACTGGATGTGGCATGGCCATTAAGATTTTCACTGTTGTTTGTTACATCTACAAGAAGGAGAAAGAAAAAGAAAACAGTTACTGCAACCGAAATCCTTCAGTTTCTCGAAAGTACTCACGTTTGTTTTTTGAGTTCTGCTTTTACTGGAATTATAAGTGACTTGAGTAATTGAATTTTCAGAGTTGAACCGAGTGTGAAAGACAATGAAAAAAAAAAGATGGACAAATGTGTAAAGTTGATGAAAAATACATTAATAGGAAGCGGTTAAGATGTCAGATCTCACAAAAGGACAAAGTCTCCATTTGGTTTATAAGTATTTACAATGTTTTGAGCAGTAATTACAGCTCCATCACATGGGATTTTCTGTTTTGTATTCCCAAAAATCAGGATAATCATGTCTTGAGTTTTCGCATTTGACAAAAGGATAAGTGGAGATAAATCAATGAATGAAGAAACGTATATGAATGCATGACACAAACCCTCAGGGATGAGAAGAACTCCTTTCTTGATGAGCTCCTCCCTTGTTTGTCGCGTGGAGATTTTTCTCTCCAGAACTAAAAAAATAAATAAAAAATGGAGGTCAATGTACGATTCAACATGTGATGTATTTAGTCTACTTGGCAAGCTACATCAAATGATTCACACATACATTTATAAAAAGCCATTGCACAACAGCTGCTTTCCTCTCCTTATTGTGAAAAAAGTCCTGGCAATCCCCACCTAGCACTGCACGCGACAGCACCACATATGGAGTCTCAGAGAGGAACTAAAGCTACGTCTGTCATCCTACTGCAACCCCACTTCCCTGAAACCTCATGGGGATCATTAGGAATCAATCTGCCTCGTTCACAATGAGTCCTGCACGCAGCTGAGTCACCGGATGAGTGTGCTGTGCTAAGAGCTGATCACCCATGTAGGGCTGAAAAGATTAGTCCCATTAATAATGGACAAGATTATGACGTGTGCAACTTTTTAGATAATAATCATCTTCTGATTTCAAATTCTCAAATGTGAGGGATTTGCTTATTTGCTTCATTTTCGTTCTGGACACACACACACACACACACACACACACACACACACACACACACACACACACACACACACACACACACACACACACACACACACACACACACACACACACACACACACACACACACACACACACACACACACACACACACACACACACACACACACACACACACACACACACACACACACACACACACACACACACACACACACACACACACACTCTTACCTTTGGAAAGATCTTGGAACTTGTCACTGGTCTTCTTCTTCCTCCACTTCCAGGGTTTGAACAGTTTTCCTATTGACGACAGCTTGCCTCGCTGCTGCCGTGATGCAGGGGCATTCTGGGTATTGGCGGTGCTGTCCACCACCACGTCACAGCTGGCCAGGGATTTTTCCAAGCCATCAACTACAAGAAACACATGCACAAATACAGAAATACTTGATCAAAAAATCAGATCTGCATCATTACACAAACTCCAAACATAAGCATGCACTTCAGTTCAAGATGTATCTTACAAGAATCAAGATGCTTAACAAGACAGCATACAATAAATACAAAATAATAATAATAAAAAAAGAACATCTGCTGCAAAATCCTGTTTACTGTTTTTTTTCCAGTGAATGTTGCGAAAGTTTGTCTTGTGAAATACTGGAAAGAGGCATGTCTTAAAGACCATAACAAGTGCTCAACTGAAACAATGCGAGCACAGCAGCATAAGTCTACTCTCTTTAGTTTAACTGCTTAATGCCAATACACATATTATATGGCCTCAATGCACCCATTGTTTAAAATGTTATGTAAGCAAATGCTTCAAGAGGATTTTCACGTACTATGTCTACTATACTGTATATTGGGGCGCCCTTAGCTCAGTTGGTAGGGCCTCGGCCAGCAGCGGACCCGGGTTCGATTCCAGCCCGCGGTCGCTCTCTGCATGTCACTCCCCTCTCCGCCCCATTTCAACTCTGTCTCTACACTATCAATAAAGCATAAAAATGCCAAACAAAAATATCTTTACAATACTGTATATATTTTTGCTGCATCAATCGCTTGTTTCACTCTACTACTCAGCTTTCAACGGCTGACAGGAATATTATTTGTAACTCCGTCTCTGAACAGTATTTGTAGGGTGTGTGCTTCTGTGTGTGTGTGCGTGTGTGTGTGTCTTGGCTAGATCACTGTCCTTCCACATCTCCTCCTCTTCCTGTCGAAAGATTAGAAGTGCTGTGAACTCTCTGGAATAGTGCAGACAGTGTGTGGATGGTGTGTGTGTGTGTGTGTGTGTGTGTGTGTTTGTGTGCATTTATGCGTACGTGTGTGTGTGCTGTGCCAAAAATATTTTACAGAGGAAAGAGAGGTGGTGTGTGTGATACCTCAGATTCAAGAGGAATTCAAAGGAAGTTTTTGTTTTTACAGCTTCATAACAGCTTCTACTGAGTCACTCCAACCTCCTATCTGTAGGGAGCTTATTAGCATGGATCAAATTTTTGATTTATGATTACAGATAAAGTAATTTTTTCCCAAATGACTTAATTATTTCCCTCAATGGAATGTTTAATTTAAGTTATCATAGTAGCTAGGAACTGAAGTTAGTTGTTGTGGCTGGTTGGGTCGGTTACGAGAGAGCACACAGGAGGAGTCAACAGCAGTGTTAGTGTGAAGATGCCCACACATTACTAGATTATTTCCCCTCAAATTATTGGTAAAAGAGTACTTCAACATTTTAGCATTACTATCACATTGTTGGACGCATGATGGACACATTTTGAAACTTATTAAAATCGATGTAGAAGAACCATACATTTTTATTATGCGAATTCTTCTTCCTTGTGCCAAAATTACCAACAATTTGTGGTTGTGTGAACATGAATTCGATTTTTTTTTATTGTCCCCTTCATCCCTCTCTCTAACACAGTTTTGTTTTGGCAAATAAGTACAGACATGTAGACATTGAGAGGTGCATTAATCAACTTTCACATGAATTAGGTCAACAACACAATGAATTTATCTGATTTAATATCAACTCACATGCACAAAGCCTACTACTACCAAAAATATTTTACATTTGAGATTTCATTCGCTTAAAAGTTTGAGTGTGTGTTTATTAAGTAAAAAGTTTCAACGATTTCAACTTATCTACAAACTTACAAATGTAGGATGAAAAAAACGGGACGTGACGGGAAAATCAAATCAAATCATTGATCATTGAACTTGTTAGACGAAAGACAATTCACACACACACAGTCATCATCCAGGAAGGGAATCTGAGAAAATGTAGGGGTTAAATTCATACCTTCAAGGCTTAACCTTTATTTAGTTTTGTATTCAGGTCTCTGCTCTCCTACTTACGTTCCTCTTATACACTTACTTTTTTTTATTATTATTTTATTATTAGCTTTCCTACTTGTGTTACTCTTAAACTTTTACTTTTTATTTATATTGCATTGTTGGAGGAGCCCAAGACTAAAGAATTATATTGCCAGCGACAGCTCTGTAATTGTTGTGCATATGACCATAAAACCATCTTGATCTTTGGCTGTTTAAAATGTGAGCACACACATTCACACATGCGCGCAAAGAATTATGGAACCGAATCAGATGTTTGCTTTGCCTTCTGAGGATGTTTATGAACCACATCTGATGCGGAGCAAATGCATATCCTCTCAGCTCAATTGAAAACAATCGATAACCAATTGATTGTCTGTCTCTTCCCAGCGTCTACAGACACTGTTGATGCCCATACTGGATGTTAGTGGCCCATCTGGTGCTGACTGATGGATATGAACTGAAGCTATATGATCATAAAACATGCCTTTGACTGATGTTTATTGGTGATGGCAGATCAATGTATCGTTTCAGTAAGAGCATACCGCATTATATCAAATGCAAAGATGAGGCTAAAAGCATTTGGTGTTCTGTGGCAGAGTCAGCACCAAGAACACAGATGTCTCATCATTTGCAGTAATTATAAAGTGGGGCTCTAATAACGAAAAGCAGCAGAGTCTAAGGATGCAATTACTGTAGCATGTTCACAGCATGACATTTCTTTGCCTTATGACCCCGACTGCTCAGCGATGTAGCAACATTGTAATTAAGAAAACAAGAGTGAAGACATGGAAAAGTGCAGTGCAGAGCCCAGTACATGCTCTCCCCAGACAGCAATTTAAATCCCTCTCTTGCATACACACACACACACATATAAATCCACACACGCACACTCTCATTTCCTGTTCCTGTGTTGATATCAAATCTCAACAATAGGTGCATTTCAGCAGCTGCTTTGTGCTGCTAATGATGGGAAACTAAGTAAGAGCCATTATAATCACCATTAGCCCAACTATTAAACCTCTGATGGGAACCAAGTAGCTTATTAGTTGCAGAGAAGGGAGAGAGAAAGAGAAAGAAGAGAAAAGTAAGGGGAACAGTGGAGAGGAGCAAAGAGAGGGACAGAGAGAGAGAGATAGAGAGACAGAGAGAAATAGGAAGTCATCTTCATCAATAGACATAAATGTCCTTGCAGTATGCAAAGTGTTTAATAATAATACAATTGTAACTATGCACATGTATTGTAAAGGAAGGAAAGGATACTTATAAGAGGAAAACTTAAATCTAAAACGTGTTGGGGTGATACAGGAAATGGATATTTTAGTAAGCCTATATATTCCTATGCAAACATTCACACTGAGAAGCTAAACTCAATTTAAATCTAAAAAAATTAGTAAGTAAATGACTTTCTCATCTCATTCATTACAAAATAAGTTATTTTCCAGGATAGAATACAGCATACATATCTTCCAGACCAGTGGGGTGCCACGCGATTGATTAATTCCCAATTCTTTATTAATTAAGAATAGGCCCATATTACTTAATTTAATTTGAATGGGCTGTTTTGCTCTAGTTTGTCTTGACACCCACACATTAAGACCATCCTCCCTAAAAGAGACAGCATCAGTCGTTTCATAAAGTTTCTTCTGATACCACATAAGATCAAGTTCAAGCGACAAAGTTACTATGACAGAAGCGAAGGAGGAAGTTGTTTTAAAGCGACTCGTGGGAAGGAGTTCGGGACTAGGTCAAAGTGAATGGATGGATCAACAAAACATCAGACTTAAACACAGGAGACCACAATATGTTCCCTGCTTTCAACAGACACTGTTGTTTTTTTATAAAACAATACTATCACGATCATTTCCCAACCTCAGCCACAGTTTAATTATTGTAACCACGAGGACAAATGGCCCATAACCTTAACAAAGGTACTTTGGCCTATTTTAACCCCAGCTCATTCATTGCGTGCCTACACCTAAGAAAAACTTTTAACAATCAAGTTACTATAACATCATAAAACCGATTCACTCATTCAACAGCTGACGTTGGCTCATGTCATGTTCACCCACCCCTCCCCCATTGCTCCCTCCACACACCCCGCCCCCTGACACATAAGTACAGAAATTACAACTGTCAGAGGACGACAAAGGAAGTGACAGCACGGTCATATATCGGTAAAAACGGCAGTTAAAGAATACAATATAGCTTTTAACCTCACGGCCAAAGAGAGACAAATTATGACTGTACAAGAAAAGATTAACTGGGCACCAATTCAGGGATTTGTGGTTATTAATATGCTCATGAATACAATGGTAAGTATTATGATGAAGCAAAACTTGGGCCAATGATGAGATCATAAAAAAAAAATGTATTTGTTATACAACAAGATCAGCAAATGTGAACAGTTTCAGCCACAATACTGCATTGCGAGAGAAATCCGTGCAAGAAAAACAATGTTTTTCTAACCTAAAAATAACAATGACAGGTACAAGCTTTTTATTTTAACCAACGTTTCTTTAGTCCACCTCAGGGGTCAACTCTGGGATGTTAATATATACATTACAAGTGCTGACTCGACAGTGGATTTTGCACCGAGGCGTTTTACTTTTGAATCACATGATCTCATTTCATGCTAAAAGAGTGAGTGAGACAGGGTCTAGGTCTAGGATATACAGTATAGCAGCTGTGGAAGTGAGTGTGGAATAATCAGAAACACAAGGGACTTATCCAGTCCAATACAATAACAGGACAGAGGGCAACTATGCACTTTCACAATGGTTCAGCAGCGATTCAGCTTTTCTATACATTTTCTTTATGGCATAATTGTAGGGTTAAAGACAAGTGGCGATGTATTGTGACAAAGCCAGCAGCAAGTTTTTTTTTCTCAGATGTTATAGCAGGAACACATGTGTTAAGAAGGAGGGGGGAAACTAAGGGAGAGGCTTCCTTCCTTCACAAGTCACCGGGGAGGGAGGAACCAGACGTCACCAAAACAGAGGAAGAAGTGGAAACTGAGGTTGAGCGAATGAAAATGTGGGAAAAAAGCGAGGAGAAGAAGAAGAAGAAGAAGAAGAAGAAGAAGAAGAAGAAGAAGAAGAAGAAGAAGAAGAAGAAGGTGTAGGACGTGAGCGTGAAGGAGGAGGGACCACACCCGGGCATTAGCTGCAGTTTTAACACTTTGGTAATTTCTTCCAAGTTATTTTTTTTTCTCCCCAATGCAGGCAGGCCAGAGAAGTACAGTCGCTGTTTAACTCACCACACCAGAGAGGTTCATGTTGAGTCAAGAGCAACAAACCAGAAAGAAATCAAAAACAGGAAGCTGCAGCTTCTAACAGTGTTTTTTTTTAACGCAGCGTCATCAAGGCTCAGAAAAGGATATCAGTTTTATATTAATGATCTTTCAATATCACCCTGACAGAATCATTTCCCCCCTATACGATGCTGTTAAGTACTGTGGATTCAGCATTTGAAGCACATCACGGTAGCATTATGTAAGCCTTAATGCAGCCACGAAAAGCATATTATAATAGATCATTATACAGCCCCCAGGTTCCTATAGGCACGTTGGCTTAAGTGAGCTACAAAACAATTTGGGTTTTATTTGAAAATGCTGACAGCGCCATAAAAAAAAAAAAAAGGAGTCCAGTTTTGTTTTCATCCGGAGTAACTTCCTCACTTGCTGGACCTCGCTGCCTTCAAGCGTTCCCATGAAAAAAAATATGTGAACACATCAGAAACGTTTACTTAATGACTTGCGGACATGGCTAAAGATGACATTAAAATTAAAAAAAGATTAGTAAGCATTAAAAAAGGTACAGCACTTTCTCATACACTCCTGTGCTTACTGGAAATGCCGCAGGTGAAGTTAATCTCATATTTTATCTTAAGATCATTCTGTATAGCTTCATCAGTGAGTGAAAAAGCGTATGATGCATCCATACATTATTTCTGTTTTACAGTAAGCAGTTAGCACCTTCTGTTGGGGTGCTGAATCCTTCTCGAGTACAAGTATTTTAGATTAACTTAAGGGCAGCATTCCAACTTTTACAAATGTATTCAGTTGTAACATTGCCTTAATACAACCTGTTCTATCATTTCCTCTTATCAAACGGTGCCTACTATGAGTAATGCTTTCAATAGTCCAGCTATGATAAATTAAAGGATACCTCATTTAAGGAATTTAGGAAACAAAAAAGATACATATGTATAACAACATCTAAGGTAAAGTGACTCCAGTATGTTTTAAAGACAGAGTATTTTGATGATTATTAGGATAATATTGTGATAATTCTCATGCACACACACACACACGATTATTTGGCCAGTGAAATTAGTGACGTTAAAGTTTTAAATCGCCCCATGCCTGGACATTATCTTCCTCTGCAGACAGAGTCATGGTCAGCAAAGAAAGATGGTCAGAAGCAAAGAAGACGTAAACAAGACAAAGACTTCAACTTCAATGGCAATGTTTGACAATTTTCCACACTGGGTGCAACAGACACATTTTGGTCTATACCTGATATATTGAAGTACAATATAGCCTACGAGCAAAACGCAGGACACAAGGGCTCAATAAATGGTTTCCTGAATGTGAAAATGATGTGAAGAAAAAGGGATTTTGGACTGAGGTAGAAACTTACTTTATGTTTGTTGTTTTACTTTTATTTTGCCTGTATTGAAAAGATTGTTCCTCACTAGCAGTGGTTCGTCATATTGAATTGCTGGTTTCCTAATTCATCAGGTGCTCAATTCCAGACCACTGATAGTGGGCACAGTGAGCATTCAACCTGGCCCTTCAATCACAGGAATTGAGATTAAAAGGAAAGGAAAGGGGTTATTGCCTATATATATTTTTATATTGTAGTATTTTATCTTTTGGAGTGTTGTGTATAAAATTACACATTTTAAATAAACTATTTTGATGACATGGCAATTGTTTTAATCATTTTCCAAGCAATAAACACCAAACCTTTGATGGTTTCCGTGAAATGACATTTTCACAAGGTTCCATGTCTATAACCTCAGCTATAAGTGAGGAAGAGTTCTGAGAAACCTTGCCAAATATAAGCAAGCTCACATTTTGACATAAACATTTTGTTTTAGTTTATAGAGTTCCTGTCTGTGAATTAAAGCTAGAGTCAGCAATTCTGGAGAACAGTTGTTCTCAAAAATGAATATGTCCTCATAGGCCTAAGCTACTGTGTGTGCGGCACGCTGACATGATCTGTTTTAAATGCACAGCCATAGGCATTGTAAATGGGCATGTAAACAAAGGGTATGTAAACAAAGGGGGACCAACATTTACAGAGCCTAGGCAGTGTATTAACACTGGATGTATTTGAAGTGCACACACAGATAGCGGATCGCAAGGAGATATTCACTCATTTTGACCAAAAGTGATTTAGACAACAAACGTTCTACAGAATCACTGACTCCGCTTTAAATATAAACTTTTGACAATCTTTCACACAGTCCTCTGCTCAGTATGGTGTAGGAAAACAAACTGGTTTATCATAAGCTGCTCTCCTTTGCTCAGATCTGGACTAGTGTCAAATGGCTGCTATTGCTAAACACATAAACTCACATCAAACACAGTGCACTTCATTACGCAGCCAGCACCAACAATGCAGCCTTCAATAAACAAATCTTGGGTTACACAACAACACATCCTGCTTTAAAACTAACTGGCTATTTCACTTGTTTTTACTGCAGTTGGGTAACACAGCCGGGGCGATAAATTTAGAAACAGAAACTGGGTTTAATGGTGCAAGAGCATTTCAATTAATTTACTACATCATGTAGTGGGCTAACTTCGTATCAGCATGAAAGCATTAGGCGGGTTGTTTGGGTGTTGAAGAGAGAGGACGTTTCCATAAATTATCCCGACAAGACTTTCAAGAAAAGAAAACGAAGAAGTTGAGTTAAGATAGCGGAATGTCCTTGGAGAGAGGAGGAGGAGGAGGGAGGGAGTAGGCTACACACACACACTCACTCACACACACACACACACACACACACACACACACACAAACCAACAAACAAACTCACCGCTCGCAGTCTGAGACACGGCAGACACAGCAGTTTGACCCATATTCTGCTTCTTCTCCGGAGCACCGGGCCCGGACCGAGCCTCGATCGCCACCCCACTAACCCCCAGACACACACACGGGCGCGCGCACACACACTACCCGCGGTCACGGCCTCGTATCGCCGCACAAATCCCGCCTGCAGCCGACGATGGAGTTCATTTCAAACTGTTTTAGCTTTCCGTGATGGAGTAGACTAGTCGCTGGAAACTTGGTTCACTAACTCACTCACTCACTCACTGACGGGCTGCCTGGGTCTCTCTCTCTTGCTCTACGTAGTTACTTCCCCTCCCACCGCTTCCTCCTCCTGTGTGCAGCTGAAAAATGCCTCTCATTCCTCCGTGCAGATTAGAGGCGCTGCCAGGGTCAAGGGGTAAAGGGGTACTACTGACACCTCCACCCACACTAGTTTACACTGGCCAAGAGAGTAGTCTAGTTCATTATCACTGGTGAAAGAGGCTATGTCGGCTATGGCCTTAACTGGAAGTTGTAACAGCATTATAGGCTAAGTAGCAAATATTGTGTAGCCTAGAGGACAGAATGATTGACTCAAGACAGTTTAAGAAGGAGATGCCAGGATGTAATAAATATGTAAACCATATTAGTTATCATACATTATTTAATGTTCACAGTACATGAGCAATACAAATTTACAAATTCTCCCATCTACCTTACCAAACTTAAAATCTTCCAGGTAACCTGCTAGACAGGCAGCCACTTGTCTAATATATTGGTGAAATTTAATTATTAGCCAAATCCTTATAAAAAATGCTGTCTTGTTTTCGCAAGCTCATTGCATTAATTCAATATTATTTACTTAGAAACATTATTTACTGGATAAGATGATGAACGTATATATTACATTTTGTATATTGCAAAGAGTATTCAGTGTATACCACAAAATAAGTGAATAATGAACTCATACAACTCACTGCAAAGCTGCTCGGCAAATCAAGTCAGTCACATATCATGATCACATACATTTTTTAAAAGGTGCAGTGCGTAATAAAGGTGTATTTTGGCGACATCTAGTGGTGAACAATCTAGAATGCAACACAAATTGCTACCCCTCCCGTTCAGATCATTTATAGAAGCTACTGTGGCCTACAAGGACAAGAAGCTAGTTACTAAAGATGGCATTATCCACCACTGCCTCAAGTCTTTCCACAATATCAAGTGATGAGGTGAAAATGTATCTAGTTATTTATTCTATATTAGGCCTACTTCTTCGTCCTCCAACAGGTGCATGTTTAGCAGTCGGCCACTATATTTAAAAAATGCGAAAGGAGGTAAAGTTTGTCCTCTCTGTGCTACTGTAGAAACATGGTGGTGCAACATGTCGGCCTCTGCTTCCAAGTAAATATAGAATGCTAGAAAAAGAAAAAAGGTAAGAAAAAATTATTTCTTTTACACACTGCACCTTTAAGGCCCACTACATTTCAGATTAGGATCATTTATTGCATGCCACATAAAATACATTTTAGCTGACATGAATCTGTGAACCAAAATGAGCTTTCTATAAAAACAGGGGTCGTATAGATCTAATTTATTTGAGGGGACGTGCAGTCCAAGGGGCTTGAATCCCTCATGGGAAGCTGGACTGAGACCTGCCTTGGCCAAACACATCCCCATGTAAGCATCGTCAATTGGATGAATAGCAACGTACTGGGACATGTTATGTATGACCAAAGCTGTATAGCCAGACAAGAGGAAGCCCCCACCACTACAGTAAGGGGGGTACACGTCTGCCTCTTGTATCAGAACTGGGACAAAATACTTATGTGGTGGTTCTCTAATAGGCAACATGCCTACATTCAGACTGCCAACAAAGAGGTGCTTGCTTCCATCATTATCCTTGATGCTTTGGAGATACTGGATCATGTTGTCTGTGTTGGCAAACACGTCATCGTCACCATTTAGCAGGAAGCGAGTCTTGGGACAGTTTCTCTCCATCCATTCCAGGAAGAGAACCTGCTTCAAGGTGAGGTTGATGAATGATTCATCAAAGTCCCATTGGAGGATGTCATTGTACTCACGTTGCTCCAGTGTGAGGAGTGTGTTCATTCTTCTTTTCTCAAACCCAGTGTGGATGGTTCCTGAGATGAAGACCCTTCTGATCCGCAGACCATTCTGGTCCTTCTCTTTGGCCCAGGTGTTGCGCAGCACCTCTCGGCGGTCGTAGTTGTCAGGTGTGCTTTTAATGACCAGCAGAAGAAAGACTTGAGCTGATTTATCAGCTCCTCCACATTTGTCAGGAAGGTCCAGTAGCATGGGGAAATGGCGACAGTGTTGATAGTAGAGAAAGTCTTGAATGCGCTGAGGTAAGGTTTTAAAGCCTTCAATCTGGGCAGCAGACATATTTAGTTGACATTTTGGCCAAGAATAAACATAGGGCTTCGTTTTGGTGGTTGGCTTCTTTGTGCTGTCATCCTTTCTCTCGTTTATTTGCAGGTGGTCGGTTGTATGTTGAACAAAAACATCTTTCCAGAGATGGAAAACCAATAGACCAAGAGCTCCAACTATTAGGAGGATTTTCATCCATTTTCTTCTCATCCTTTAAACTCTACAAAATGAAAGACAGTTTTTACAAGTCTGACAGAACAAATAAATAAAAATAAATTAAAAAATAACACATTTAAAAGGTGTGGTCTGCGATTCTAGAGAAATATTTTTGTCAAAATAAGTGAACATCTCATAATCTGCTTCCTGTCCCTTCTGTCTGTGCGCTGATGTTAATATAGCCTACAGCCTAGGCTCAGTAAAAGGGCGTGTTGCTAGCTTTGTTGTATTAACACAACACATTCAGTTAAATGAGTTGTTCAATGTAAAGCCTAAAATAGATAAATAGATGGATCAATATTTAGTTTAATTAAAAGCCTGACTGTTTTAGTGATAATGCAGGAGGGCTAGATCAGTAGGTATGAATAGCATCCAGGAATGGTGCACCGATCAGAGTGCAAGGAATGATGATGAGGAGACGTAGCTTTCTTTAGGCTATATTATTTTCAGCCGTATTTATTTAAATCCTCTGTATTGTCTTGCAGTTTTCTATAAAACAGTCAAATAAAACACAATTAGTTGTATAAAGAATAATAAATAAATAACTATTGGCTAAACATATATACAGTATAGCAGGCTGATATAAATAACTAAACAGAGCCTCAATCATAATACCGGAGAAATCATACACAAAATATACTCAGATAAAATAAACAGACTCTACATAACATGACCGCGCCAAAGAGCAGACATGGGGCCAAGCGGCACACTGCATGTGCAGGACATCTCCCTTTCACGTAATAAGCCAACTGCCATAGCAACCAAACGACGCTGCTTAACTTAGCTTAACTTAGCTTAACAACCAACGTCAAACTTGCACATACACATTATTGATTAACACTCACAATGAAACAAAGTAACAGGCACTTACATTTTCATGAACTCAATACAAGAGAATTAAACAATAAGGCAGGTAACAGAGAGACGATGAGCCACCTGTAGACTGGGAGCAACTGCTCTTAAAGCGACAGTAACCATTAATCTCAGAGCCTTTTATACACTGACTAAAGATGTAGGTTTCGAGTTTGCCTTTAAAAATATCAACACTGTCCCTCAGGTTCCAAGGCAGGCTATTTAACAGATGTGGAGTATAGGAACAGAAAAACGCCCCACCACAAGTTTTCCCTCTAACTTTAGGGACTATTAAAAAAACACTGCAAGAAGACCTGAGGGTTCATCAAATGAAAAAATAAATTCTGTTAAATAACTAGGACTAAGACTGTTCAGAGTTTTATAAACCAATACAGGATCGTAAAATTAATTCTGCAACTAACTAGCCAGTAAAGAGACTTTAAAAGTAGTGTAATGTAATCAATCTCTACATTGACAACTTTAGTGAATAATTCGATTTTCTTTTCATCACATGAACGTGGATCAAAATCCAAAATGAAAAGCTAGTATACTCTCTAGATCAGTTGTTTTTATAGCAAATAGAGGTTGTTTAAACAATGCCTGTGAAAACAGACTTTAGTAGTGTCAATAATGGTATAAATGTTTCACTGTAAATCATAATATATTAAAACAGCCCAAACTCTGACCACTGTTTCAAAGGCTTTCAGCTAAAACCTCTTAAATTAATACCCATTTATCAGCAGCATTAATCTGATGTCTGTCTGCTCATGATTAAAGTTTTTTTAAAGTCTTCTAAAATAAAAAGTTGTACAAACCTTAAGTTATGTTGATCTCTGGGGTGATCTGATACTTTTGCTGTGGGACGTCAAAGACTCTGGTAAGTACAGGATATATATATATACGTACCCACACAGTGTACATATTTACAGTATTATCATAGACGGGCACTGTTCTCCTGAAGCTTGACAGCTACGTGTCACTGCTGTTTACTTAACACTTGACTTGATGCATATGTTAGGACAGCTCTTGCTCTGCTGTTTAGTTAAACGCCCTAAATATACAACAGTTGGCTCACCCCAATAGTGTGACATTTTAGCTGAAGATTTTGATCAGGCAAACCTGATATCATATTTCTGAACATTTTCTAGCATGATAAGCGTTCCACGGGGGGACAGACACTCTTGAGCATGTTTACTCCGACAGTGCATCATTAAAAAAAAAAAAATCATTCATTAACTGTACTCCTTTGGCCCATTTGAGGGCCATTAGGAGTACAAATATCTATTTGATATGAATGTATCCTCCCCCCCCTCCAAAAAAAAGTTGATCATTTTCTTTTTCAACTTTAGTCTTGACCATACAAACCATTTGAAGGATTTTAACTCTTTTAATGCCAGCAGGTTAATGTTATGCAAATGGTTGTTTATGTTGTGAAAAAAATACACACAAATGAAAACATAAAATGAATATAAAAGCATAATACTTATTGCAAATTGGATTCGTATGAAGGGCAGTATAAGAGTTTTCACAAATTGCACCCTGGATTTAGATTTTCCTTGTATAACTGTACTATGTCAGCTAAAAGCACAAAGTGTCAACAGTACATCTATTAAAACCACAGGTGACCCCTGCCGCAAACAGAACAGAGTACCCACAATAGAACACAGCCACAATAGAACACAGCCACACCACCTTGGCCCACCACGTTTATGCTTTCGAGCAAACAGATCCACTGAGGAAGCCATAGAAAGAGAGAGAAAAAGATATGAAACACACAAAGTTTAAAACTCCTTGACTCCTTCCACCACAACAGTCATCAATTACAGTTTTTTTCGATTGCTAACCCACAGTGGGCACAACTGTAGCTCAATGTGCAAAACTCTAACTACACTATGCACTACCAACAGTCATTGGAGCTGAATAGTTCACCTCACCTGCAAAACAGGTTCAGTGCAGCAAACACTATGAACCAGCCTCATTGAGATAACACACACTGTCACTCAGAACCTGCTCAAAGTACAAACACTAGCATCAAACCCCAATACACAAATTACAAACTTTTAATCTTTACAGTTTGAATAATTTTAGTTATTTCACACAAATTACATAATATTTTCTTTGATGAAAGGGTGAAATTCGTTCACATGAAATTGTTTATTTTATAACATAATAGTTTTTTTAGGAAAACAAAAATAAATTAAAATCAGAAGTTTGCTTCAATAGATACACATTTTGTATATTTTATTGAAAACATTTCCAAATGTAGTATTTATCTGTGTAAATATTCTATAATTGTAATACAGAAATCAATTCCTGTAATGTTGTCATTTACTGTAAGGATGCACATCTAAGCTATTTGTTTGCTGGAAAATTTGTATTACAGATTACAACTTTAGATTTTTGCAGATTGGGTTGCACTCTCAACCCTGCCTCTCTCAATGCGAGACCATGATTCACAACAGGGTCTATCAGTGTTGCCCTTACTGTATTTCATCAGACATTACAGCTCTATGTCTTCTAGGTCTTCCTCCACACATCCACACTCTCACTGCCACTCTTCTACCTCCAACAACCTGTCTTCCTTTGTCCTTTTCCAAAAAAATATATATTTTTGAGCTTCCCCTTTATACTGTATATATGTTCACTAACAAGTCTAAAACAAGACATCTTAGTGTTTCAGTTGAAATTGCAATCCGGAGTGTTTGAAAGGCATTCATTCTGTTTTGAATGTGTGGTTTACAGTTGTGGCAGCAGTGTGTTAGCATTTGAAAAAAGTGCTGGAAATCCACATTGTTGTGCAGGCTGTGGTTAAGCCATGAGATAGGTGTGTAGAGTTTTGAAAATTGTGTTTAAGCAATGAAAAACGAGCTACAGTTTGGCCCGAATGAACCGCTCTGCATACTGTTGTTAGAGTTTTGCACTTGTCGTTCCAGTTGTGCCCACTGTGGTTTAGCAATCGTAAAAAACTGTAAGAACACTGTAGCCTACAATGCAACTTGCCTATCCAGCTAGCTCCATGAGACATACATTAATTATGCCCTCATTTTCCTGCTAGCAAAAGACGTGCCCTATCAACACCATTTGCAAAGGTATATTTTTATTTTGACATACTTATTTAATTTAATTATTAAAAATAGTTTTTACTTATTTGCATTGTCCTTGTTTTCAGTTCAATTAGGATATGTTTAAAGTCCAAAGTCATGATGTTGAAGGTTAAATAAGTCAATGATGTTCTTAAATCAATGAATAATTGTATATAATAATCGTGATAACACTATGTCAATCAAAATAATCATTTTATGATTTTTGTCATAATCGAGCAGCCTAACCTTGCAATTTCCATGGTATGGATCAATTATACACAATTACATTATTAAACAAGCTATAAACAGAGAACTGCAGTTGCAGTCGGTTTAAATTCCCACATTAACAGATTATTATCTCCAAATTTGCTTATCTAAAGTATAATGACACAGTATACATCCATAAATGTGTGGCGACAGGATTTGTTTAATTTTTGCACTTTAATTTGTAAAGGTGTTGCATTAATTAAACAAAACTAGTTTGAGATGTATATCCCCTTGTCTATAATGCCCTCCTGCCGTTAAAAGTAACTAGTAACTTTTACTTTAAGTACATTTTAAATCAGCTACTTTTTACTTTTACATAAGTAGATTTTTAGACCAGTACCTTTTACTTAAAGGAATACTTCACCAATACAGAAACGGCTTTTTATCATTATAAAATCGCTATTATTATTATTAGGGCTGTCAAATTAACGCGTTCATTTCGATTAATTAATCACAGAACAATTAACGCGATTAAAAAAATTATATACTTCTATAATGCCCTTTGACCCGGTGCAAAAGTGGTGCGCAGCTGCACCGAGCTGAACCTGTAGCTTGCATACACGGCCCGCACGGGTTAAAGGGAGAAAAGTAAAGAGAGAAGCTGGGGGAAAGGGCGGGGCCGAGGGCTCTATGGACGGTTTATGGGATGCTTCGGGCAAATAAGCATGAAGGTAGGAAAACATCTTACTTTATTCTCCGCAGTGTCTGTGCATTATTGATTTAGTGGGTGCAACAATGTAGGTTCAAAAGTATCTCTCAATCTTCCTCCGTGTGTACAATTTTGTTTACTAGCTGTCTCGTCTCCCGCATAAACGGACACCGTGTGTGTGTGTGTGTGTGTGTGTGTGTGTGTGTGAATATTTTTGCCTATGAGTACGACGATGGGGAATTAATCGGCATAGGCATCTGTGGCAGTGCAGCGCTGTCTGTTGTGGAGACAGAAGTTACGAGAGACGGAGAACAAGACTACGGCCTGGACAATGTCTGTGGTCAGTACAGTAACCTCAATTCTGTGTGTGTGTGTGTGTGTGTGTGTCAGAGTGAGCAAGAGAGAGATTGTGCTTTATCTGTCACCACTGTCAACAAAGTGTCAGTTGATACGTTTCAGATCGCAGCTTGACAGAACTGAATGGCCGAACGCACATTGAAACACACACACACACACACACACACACACACACACTCACAGGCAAACACTCACACATAGCAGTGCCTGACTTGCCTGATCTGGAAATTATTTTCCATTAAGGCTTACACTGCCATCTGCTGTTAACTAGTCAAGTTACTGCTCCTCAGTGAGACTATAGGTGATTTGTAAGTTAGTAATTCTCATTCAGAAGCCCCAGACATATTTAGCATTACACATATCATATAAGTGAGCAAATTCTTGAAATGGACTGCTGCAATAAAAAATAGAAAAAATAAAGCCAGTTACTTATTACTGAATTTCCAATTAATTTTTTTTTTGGCATATAATATTTGGCAGTCGTGTACAAATTTAAAACTGGGTGCTGCCAAGACAATGTGCAGTCTTACGGGACTGTCCTCAGTGAACAAAATGGAAGTGGATAATTGAGACTGGAAGGAAGTAAATGAAGAGGTCGGAGGTTGAAGACAGCACGGTATGATGCAAGTACTAAGTGAAGCCAATAGTGGAAAGCGAGTGCGTTAGTATTGACAGGGAGGTAATGATGTTAATAACGGCATTGCGTACTGAATTTGTTGGTAAGGTCAAAGTTCAAAAAGAAAGATACTCAATCTGAATGGCAGCTGTGGACAGTGAAACCTGAACCAAACAGACCCAAAGATAATTGGACCCAAAATACGATTTGACAGGAACAGACCCAATCAGAAAGCATCTTGAGAGTTTGAGATTTAGCTATTAAAAGGGTGAGGATTTTTTTGCTCCCTCCTTCATGACAGGATGTTGTTAAAGTACTGATGACCTGATGACTAACGGTCAATGTGTGTCAGTTTGAAAAAGACGAGAGAGGTCAAGTCACAGCTTATGAATAGAAACCCCCAAAACAAAGATATCATGTTTGATCGTGAGTGTATATATATTTTTTCTTTTGGAACTTCTGGTCACAAACTCACTATCGACCCTTTTTAGCCGGTACCGTTTAAAACTCTTTATTCCTCTGTGTCAAATCGTGGATCAAACACAAGCAGGGAAGCGCTCCCACTGGGTTTAGCTCAGATCGATCGGATGCTTTTACTGTAAATCTGTGCAAGAATCCAAAATCCAAAATGGAGAACCTTGGGGATATACTCAAAGTCAAAAGGACGTCCCTTTGAGTATGGGAATTGATCAAGGTTCAACACCTTTTTCAGGAACCAGGCCCTGTTTGTCCTGACACTAAATAACAGAGATCAACTGACTTTTTCCATTGACCGAAACAGCAAAAGGTAAGGGGGGAGAGGTGGAGGAGGAGAAAGGCCAGAAGAAAGGGAAGGAGTCATCAAATATTAAGTAGTAGCATCAGCGGAACAAGGGGCTAATAATTGTTTAAGTGCTACTTTTCAGAGCCTTTCTTCCCTCTCCTTGATTTATTTATTAAACTCATGTTCTTCCAGGGTACCTTCTCACTCTAATGCCATAACCAAATATATAATAATATCTGAATGTGTCATTCATACTCATTTGCTAAAATTATTTTGTGCATTCACTATACTGTTCATTCACTGTCTGAAAAACAAGTTGTCTATCTTGAAGTTATATCAATGCACGCCTATCTTACATGCATACATCCAAACTAGTATAAGCTTGTAAAGTTACACCCATAGCTTTTCCATGTTACGGAGCAGCTAACCTTTTTAAAGACAGGAACCGGACATCTCTGTGCCATTTTAGTCTGCACCCAACTGTCATAACAGTCGAGTGTGACTCAGCAGCGGACAGCCTCTGTTATACAAGCAAACCAAGCCCGGCTGACGAGGAACTCCATTTAAAAGGGTCTCAACCATGGAAATCTCAACACAGCACTCAGAGGCTTCATATGTCCAAGGCATAGTGTCTCAAAAGCAGAATGATGGTATATGATCGTGAGGACTGCCGCCATTTCTCGTGTCTTCAATACAGCAGATGCTGCAATGGACATTTACGTCACATGCAAGTCATGACTTATTCACTAAATTGGTTTTACCATTTGAACTTTGTAGCATTTTACCGTTTTTGATTTAACCATTTTCCCACCTCAGACATGTGTAAAGACTTTTTGGGGAGATAACAGATTATGTGCTAATGTAAGTGGTAGGTAGGGCTCAATAGGAAACATGTGATGTTACAACCTTCTGTGATCCAATCAGAATTGATCAACAGTTAATTCAGAATATATGCCGTCAATAGGTCTGACTTACACTGACTGGCATTCACAATTTACCTGTGTTTGCGTGGGATTGCTTTGAGAATAAACTGCAAAGCATGTGGCTTCATTTGCTGATAATAATCTAAAATCGTAACTTAATATTGGACAATTTAGTTGTTGCACATTACCCTACTCCAAAACAGTGAAAGAAAGCCTTTATACAGTACTTGAAAACAACCAATATTCAACCATGCCTCCTTGTACCTGATCTATACCTTCATAATGCCATGTGTCCCTTTTAAAAGGTGTCATTTTAGTATTACTTGTATGTCTTTTATGTACGGCTGGCTACTGTCCGTTCTCTTCCTCTTCACTTATGCTAGCCAGCCTTTCTGTAACCTGATCTCCTGTTTGTTGTATTCCGTTTGGCACGGCCCATACGCCGCCATCATTGCTAAAATGTTGCCTGTATAAATCAATAGCTGACATCCTGCCAGACGGGCAGCCAGAGAGCTTGTGAGAGACAGACAGAGAGAGGGAGAGACAGACAGAGAAAGAGAGAGGGAGAGACAGAGGCGCTGGAAAGATTTATGCTGTCTCGTGGGCTCTTTCAGAATAACCAGAGGATGGATGCACAAGCACAAGTAGCAGGAAGAAGTAATAGCAACACCAGATTGCAGACTAAGTTTCATAAAGAAAACACACGCTATGAAGGTGTTTAAGGGTTGAAGGCCATAAGAGGACAGCGGACGTAGTGACTAAACTAAAAGCAGCAAGCGTATTTATTTCACCACCTCCATCTTCTAACTATATAAGGCCATATCTGTACAGATTTACAGCAGAGCCACGGTCAATTGCAAAAGCAGCTGCCCTAAGCACGTCAGTCATGTTTGCTTAGTTGTGTGATTGCATGGTCAGGAAATGATTACTCTTACGTAGACTCAACGTGGTTTGTTTTAAAGTAGACTTCCATTGATGATGGCTGCTTTGGCCAGCTTCTAGCTATAGCTTTTACCGAGGTCTGCTACCATAGTGTGGCTCAGGGGTCCCGTGCCAACCTTTTGTCATTAACCACATGTTTAAAGCAACTGTACAAATGTAAACAAGTTAAGATTGTGCCACTATTTTTTATGTGAGTTGGACACATAGATCTTCCTGCCAAACGAGTAGTTCCATCTGCAAAGCTGGAGGTATGTTGTTTTACCAGGGCAGGTCTCCCATCAAATTAAAGTGAGTTAGTGAGTGAGTGAGTGAGTGAGTGAGTGAGTGAGTGAGTATGTGTGTGTGACAGAAAGATAAACAGACATATCTTACAGAGACAGTTGCAAGCTACAAAACTGACACAGCATTTATCACTCCACATAACGGAGGTTTGGAGAAACATTTTCTATTTCTTTTGTATCTAAGAAGGTAATGTCAGTCTCCCTGAGTGCAGAGGTGGATGTGCAACAAACAGGATGTAAACAGAACGACAGAGTTTATTTACAGTGAATTGTACTCATGACAAACATGGACCACTTTATGCACTCCATAAAGGTCACACTGCAATGGTAAATCATTTTAGTCAAATGGCCATGAATAAATATGCACATTCAGTCTCAACTCACATTGCCTCCTGAACACACACTTGCACAAAACATGACACATACACAATCAGCAGTGAGCAAAGAAAACCAAGAGAGGAGCATAAAGACCAACAACTCACGCTCACTGCAGCAGACACACACACACGGCATGACATAACACGCATATGCATATGTGTGCACAATCACAGGTGCTGCTTTGCCTTGCAAAATTGATGCTTCACAAATTCACAACGCAGATCATTTGCCATGTAGCCATCCACTCACTGGGTGACACACGCACAAAGGAGAAGGGATTTAATTGGATGTATTGCTGCAACACTTACCTGAGAAAACAGCAGAGAAAGAAAAAAATAGGATCTACCCTTCTTCTCTGTGCTTTAATTTCTGTCTTTCTTTAGTAACATATGGCCACAGGGGCTTTCTGCTTATTGAACACGGCGATATGTTATGACAACCTCTGCAAACAGTAATTAAACTGTGTAAGATAACAGGGGACCGATATAGCCTGCCTTCCTCCTCTAGCTAACTGATACCGACCAATGCATCATTGTCATTTAATACACCCAACCAACCAAGCCCATCTGGAGTTATTGCCTTCTTTCCTCTATAGATATATAGACGATAAAGCTATACTGCCATTAGCCTGGGCTATGTCTTACTGTAAGTTATTCAAGAAACTCTTAACGCCACTCTGGGAGAAATAACAAAACGGACAATTGCCTTTGGAGTGAAACACACAGTCATCATTGCTCCATAAGCATTTTCAAAACTGGCCCTCGCAGCAAGCCAGAAGCCTGGTTAAGTGAAGATACGGCCAACCTTGATGTTACTAAGTGTTTCCCTTCCAGCATTAGCATTAATATTAATATTGCATGGACACAGTGAAGTTGCTTGGGTCTTTAAAGTATAAGGGTCCCTGTACGTAATGTGTGGTGTTAAATGTGTGTTGTTGCCACTGCCCTTTGCCGTATATTTATTTGAGATTATGAAACCAGGCAAAGGGTACTGGAAAAAAACAACAAAACAGGGAAGGCCACAGACCCAAGTGGTCTCTGACAACAATGGCCAGATGCTTACGTAAAATTATTTCATGTTGCAAAGCAGTATACCAGCAGCCACCAAAAACACTGAGTTGTGTGCAATTTCATGAACACTATACAGGCTGCCTTTTTGTGACTTGTGAACTGAGTGCTCTCTACAAAGCTGACCCCAGACTAAACACAGTCAGGCACTGTGAGCAGGCTGGTTCATAACTATACTCTACTCACTCATGCACTGAAGGCTGTTTGTGTGTTTCAATCACCGGCTAACAGGTGATCAACAGAGCAGCACGTTAAGAGAAGAAAAACAAGTGGTACAAGGAATCTCTCTCTCTCTCTCTCTCTCTCTCTCTCTCTCTGTTTGTCTAACATCATGCCTTCTGTTACATTAACGCAGTAACACAGAAGGTCAGCTATACACCGGACATCACATGCAGCATGGAAGCAAGGACAAGGAAGAAGACAAAGATAGGAAGCACGGCCTATTATAGGAGAAAGGAGAAGAAAAACTCACCGTCATGTTCCATGACTTGACCCAGGGAATATTGTCAGCAGAGTGAGTTGATCCTCTTCTCTTCCCGATAAGCAACCCTCTCTGCCTCCTTCCCTCACTGACCCCCCCTCTTCCCCTTTCTCACAGTCTCTCCCCCCTTCTCCTATTCTGTCTACTTCCCTCCTTGGTTGCCTTGCCCTCTCTCAGTCTCCCTCCACTGTCTGCTCCTGACTCGCCCCTCCCTCCCTCGCTCCAGTAAAGAGCATTAAAAGTTAATGTTTGTTTCCATCTCAGTCCCGTCTCGTCCAATCCGTATCTCCTGCTGCATTTATCTCTATCTCCCTGCCTGTCAAGTTTGCCCTCCTTCCGCTGTCTACTGTGTCTGACTTCAGTCTCTCTCATCCTTTTTTCTTTCCCTTTTTTCACTCCCCCTCCTGTGCTGAGGTACCACGGTGACGTAGGAAATGGGGGAGAGGAGAGAAAGAGAGCAGGATGCACACGAGGTGTCACCGTTAAGGGTGCAGGTAACGGAAGAGAGGAGGAAAATAAAAAGGGAGATGCATCCAATAGTGCAGTAGGTTCAGTGTGTTTACTTTTCTATGTTTGTATAGCTATCAGTCATCTTCTGAAAATATGAACAGACCTCATCACTGCAATGTTATCAGTGCAACAGTAGGAAGTCATGTATAGTGACAGTGTGGATTCTGTCAGTTCAGGGGTAGTGACATGTTCATCTACAGTGGTTATTTGAATGGGAAAGCTTTCTCACTGCCAAGGGGATCGGTTTTTGCAAACTCAACATCAAGGTGAATCTCAAGAGGGTTTTAACCCTACGTTATTAATCTGCTGATTATGTTTTATGTTTGAATGGTTCCTTCAGTTAAAACGCTCATCACAATTATTTATCAGAGCCGAAAGTTCATTTCTTTAAATTGCAAGACTTTTTGACCCAGTCTTCTCTGCCGCTCGCTAATTAAGTTTGCTGGGTCTGGTTTTCCAGGCTAGTGATAGAATGTAAAACCTCTTGATTCAAATACTCAAAACTCGACTTATTTCTAATCCATAATGTTTGTTACATGTCACACCCGAGTAGTGTGGAGCTCACACTGATGTGGTTCTGGTCTTTACTCGCCCTGCCTTTGTCATGGTCTTTACTTGGTCTCAACCGCTCAAAGTTGTCAGAAACATACACAATTGGTCTTGCGTATGCCCTTTAAAACACACACACACACACACACACACACACACACAGAGACACGGCTATTTTGTGTATTAGTGTCTGTGTCGTATCAAGCACAGTTGATCTGTAATTTCCTGTTATTTATTAAACCTCTCTCTTTTAATGCTAATTAATGGCGCAGGACATTTAAATATGTTGATGGACTGAAGAATGAGAGACTTGTAAGTAACTGTACGTGTGTATGTGTGTGTAACACAACAATAACATTATTGACTGTAATATACTATACTGTAATGTTATAGTGGTCCTTTCCTCTCATCTCATTAATTAATTAATTAATTAATTAATAATAATTAATTATAATTATAATAATTAATAATAATTAATTAATTGCTTGGATTTATATAGCGCCTTTCATGATACTCAAAGCGCTTTACAGGGTTCCAGACAATTCGTTCACACACAGTCATACCGGTGGTGGTAAACTACCATAGTAGCCACAGCTGCCCTGGGGCAGACTGACAGAAGCGAGGCTGCCATTCAGCGCCATCGGCCCCTCCGACCACCACCTCAAACATACAGCAGTCATACACATTCACACGAGGCAAGGTGGGTGAAGTGTCTTGCCCAGGGACACAACGACCATGACACAAGTGGCCGGGCTGGGATCGAACCGCCAACCCTAGGATCATTGGCCAACCAGCTTAACCACCTGAGCCACAGTCGCCCCATTACATTTCATTGCACATTTATTAACATTCCATTTTTCTAACTTCTATCCAATCAATTTTCCTTCCTTCTGTTTTATCCTTATTCTCACCGTCTAATCTGTAACTATCTTCAAGCTGATGATTTTATATTTGTCGTTTTCATCATAATGTCCCTCCGTTCCACTGTTTTTTTTATTTTATATAATGAAACCAAAATTTGTGTTGTGGTGAAGTGTTTATTGAATTTTCCATTATACACGCACACACATCCATTACCTGTTTGTACACAACATTATTTATAGGCCGTACAGCATTTTGTTAACATCCTGTTTATTTGCTGTTGAGGCGTTTCAACACATATTAATAGAGTTAAAGGCTGAGCAAGTAACCATGCAGAGTTACTGATAGACAGAGAGACGGAGAAAGTGAGACTTTGACTTCTGATGCATTCCAGTGAAAAGGCTCAAAGCCATACACACACACACACGCGCACACACACACACACACACACACACACACACACACACACACACACACACACACACACACACACACACACACACACACACACACACACACACACACACACACACACACACACACACACACACACACACACACACACACACACACACACACACACACACACACACACACACACACACACACACACACACACACACACACACACACACACACACACACACACACACAATTGCACACAAAATAACTTAAGTACATGAAAACACTAAACAGTCAGTTCTTCACAGGTGCAACTGCTAGAAGAAATGCAGTCTAAAGGTCTTTTATTTTTTTTAAATGTGAACAATTAATACACTACAAATGATTACGCAATGATATCTAGGACCTTCAAGGATCAGATAACCAGGTCAACTGGTGAAAATTGCAAATCAGAGCCCGTGGCTCTGATTTGCAATAAGGCTAGGGGATTTAAAAAAAAAAAAAAACGTATAGATATCGTCTATTTCATCATGACGTTGCCAGTTGATTTCTGAGATTAAAACAAAACATTTTTTCAATAGGTTTTTTCAGAAATGTTTGAATATGGGAAATTTGGAACACAAGGACATTACTGTAAAACACTAGAACATTTGGGATGAAGCTTAAATGGCTACTAGAGGCTGTTAGAGCAGCTACAACAGTAGCTGAGAATGGACTATGTGTGGGCAGTAAAGCTGTTCTCTGCATTACAGCACATTGTA
The DNA here is from genome assembly GCF_949987685.1 of Ammodytes marinus. Taxonomy (NCBI): domain Eukaryota; kingdom Metazoa; phylum Chordata; class Actinopteri; order Uranoscopiformes; family Ammodytidae; genus Ammodytes; species Ammodytes marinus. The sequence goes on along the minus strand of NC_137215.1, from coordinate 10,825,852 downwards.
ACAAGTAATTATACCAGACTAAAAGGGTCTGTAATCAATGTTATTTCAAGGAGAGCACCCGCAAGCAAGCAAGCATTAGAGCACACCACCAGCCAGCCAAAACTCATCTGTTGTCATCTTCTTTTTCTCCAGCCTTTCCATCTATCCTCTCCTCCTACTTAATCATTCTGTCCTCCTCCCCTCTCTTCACTGTTTTCATCACTATCCCCCCTGCATGTCTCCTTTACTTTCCGCCCTCTGACTGTATCATTCCTCTCCTCCTTTCTCAGCCATTACTGTCATGGTTTGTCTTAATGTGTCTCAGTCTGACCTTCCTTTCCATTGTTCACCTCTCTTATTCACCCCCGTCTGACATGTTCTCTCTTCCTCCCCTCTTATCGCCCTCTTCTCTGCCTGTAATTACAGCGCCCACCCACAGTGCAGCATGCTATTTTCAACAGACAGCAAAGACCGTCTCAGCCTACACGTTACGTCAAACAATCGCATAAGAGCATGCATGCACACGTGTGAGTGCACAAGTAGAAAAAAATATAATTAAATTTATTACTATGCATAACTAACATAAGCTGTACAATTGAATATTAAGATATTTCAAATGGACAAAAACAAAACAAACAAACAAAAAAGTACATGTACTTGGACATAATAATGACAATCTTCCCTTCTTCAGCCATTACTTCTTGTAACATTCCCCACAGGAGCCTTCTCCTTCCTTTGGGCAAGAAAAAAAATCCCCCTTGAATAAAAATTGGAGCACTGGAATCCATACTGTGTCATTCGTAGTTTTTGTAGCTAAATGAACCCAACACTCATTCCCTCAGTAAAAAAAACACTTTTGGAGTTCACCCTGTTGGATGAATGTGTAAAATGTAATGTCTCCATATACTGTATGTGAGGGTCCATTTTACTGCACATTTGGGGATTTGCAGGATATTTAGAGGGAAAAAGTGAATTAGCTCCCCCTGTTGTTTAACTTTTTAAACACACCACAACATAATATTCAGAGTAACTCCTCCTAATTGTTTTTATTTACTTGTAAATTTAGTTCCTATGAATTGAAAGGAAAATGAAAGGATTGTATAAGAGCATCTATAACAGTCAATTCTATGTTTCATTTTCAGACCAGGACAAGTCACCCAGCACTTGAGGCTCAAAATCCAAACTGGCATGAGTTGAAGACAACTTAGGACATCTAATTTCCTAACTGCTCCACTCCGTGATCGTTTCCTGTAATTACACCTTAAACATAAACACACAACATTTCCTGAGGTGGCTGAGTACAAGCAAAACCTCTGCAGCTTTTAACATAATATTGCTTCTGTAACATTATGATAAATGAATTGTACTATACTATGTACTGTATAGGCCTCTGTCAAATCAACCGTCTAGGTTTAGGTGTAGGCGTGTGAATCCGGTGGAGAGCCCAGCAGGCAGGCAGGCTGGCTGAACAATGTTGATGGGTAATAGGAAGTGGTTTTAACCACTGAAACATTGTATAAGCCTGACAGGTCTCAATAGCCAACGTTGTCAGGCCTGAAGACTGACATTAAGAAAGGCACTTTGAGGACACATATTTGGTTTGTTAACACCATAGCCAAGGTCGGCCAAATAGTTTCATCTCCTCCCATTTGCTATCAACATTTGACACAGACAAAACGGACGAAAAAATAGGTTCTTTACATTGACATAACAAAATAAACCAATGAATTATTGATTTATCTTTTTACTGGTTCAATTGATTATGATTAATATTATTTTAAAAGCACCTTTATCTTTTGTTCCTCAAGGTGGGTTCTTATTTTTGTAAACCTAGCTATTACTTATTGTATGTATTCACAAACCAATTGATTTACTTGTGTATTTAACCTCAAGTCACACCGTAATCACACACACACACATATTATCTCAACTCAACCTATTAAGCGACTGTGTGATCATTTTGGATGGTGTGACAAGTAGCCTAGGGGTAACCTGTTGATGCATGATAGGGGATAAAGCACATTATAAACACTGTTGTATAGGCCTACATAAAGACAAGCACACCAACAAATGAGAGGAAGAGAGGGGGCAAGTGTTTCTGTGTAGCAGAGCAGGAAGCCACGGCTGCATCATTAGTCATACAGAGATGCTTCTCAGGCCAGGAGGAACTAGTAGCTTGGAGTTGCAACACCAAAGAGAAGTTTGATGTTGTGCCCATGACTGTACTGTCGTTACGTTTCAAAAAAGTGCTCATAGTTGCACAGTGTTTTGGTAAATCGTGTGTGTGGTTTCTCCTACCTGAGCGCGCACCCCGGAGCCTGAATAGCACCCTGGCGCGAAATCCGGAGGTGTCACTGTAAGAGCGGAGCCTGGCGATAGGCCCCAGCGGGGGAAAGGGCTTCATCTCCCGATGGGTGTCTCCCTCATCCTCCTGCTCTTCCATGATCGCCTCCTTTCTGTCAAACAGCCCACAGGAGAGAGAGAGAGAGAGAGAGGGGTTCGCAATGTCACCGAAGAGACAGTGAAAACGTATTTCAACTTCACAGGAGCCTCACCAACATCATCAGCAACAGCAGACCGCCCCTCCACTCCGCCCCTTATTAAACAAATTCAAACTTCCCTCCAGTGTGTGTGTGTGTGTGTGTGTGTGTGTGTGTGTGTGTGTGTGTGTGTGTGTGCGCGCGTGTGCGTGTGTGTGTGTGTGTGTGTGTGTGTGTGTGTGTGTGTGTGTGTGTGTGGCTGCTGTGTCGAGAGGTTTTAAGATTGAGTGTAGAATAGACTGCTTGCAAAACAAATTAAAAAAATACTAATTGGCATTACACTTTGCTGCGAGCTTTGTTTTCCTTAGCCTACATGCACAAATTAATTAACAAGCTATCTGTAATGTATGTGTTTTTTTTAAGAAAATCCAACCATTGTGAATGATAAAATAACCTAAATGAAAACATGACTTGTGGATAAATAAAATAAAAAACTTTAGTCTAACTGTTGTGCCGAGTTATGCATGCTCGTGCTCGGCACGGCAAGCACATCTTGGCACAACACCGTAACCACATTAAAATAAAATGTAGGCCTATCGTCATACATCATCACAGTTTGTTTGAAATAATAAAGGATCCTTTGTTGGTGGATTAGCGAATAAATGTTACGCAATTTAAAAAAAACAAGTCAATGTAGCATCATGGAAAAAGAGACAGACCCATGTGGCTGCAGCTTTTTTCAACGTTAGATGTCGCTAAATCATCACTAGTAGTCGAAGCGCCGATTCAGATTTCCATTTGTTGACATGGCTGACACCCAAATGTCTCGCACGCCTAGAGGCGATAAAAAGTAAGAGCTCTCGCTCTGTTCTTTTTTACGGGACAGATCACTTTAAAACGTTGGATGCTTGAACGAGGCAGATTAAAACCAGATTACAATCAATATGTTGTCCTGCATTGACAATGTTGGGCTATACCCAGGGGGCAAAGTGATTTTATGGACATGGGCTGTTGTAAACATGACATATCGGACCTTCCAAGTTTACAACCTGGGTGGACAGCCTGGTCAACTAGCCTACCTGCTGGAAAGCTACAGCGGGCGCAAATAGAAAATCATGACCAAGGTCCGTTGGGCTTAATGCGAGGGTTAGGGTACAACTGAAATTGTTTAATTTAAAGATATCATCTTGAAAATTTTCCAGTTGATATTACTAGCATTAAAACAATGAATTTTTGTATTTAAGTTTTTTTCAAAAATGTTTGAATACATGCAAATTTAGCATATTTCACAAATAATCCAATATCTAGATTTTGTTTTTCAAAGATTTGCAAATGTGTGCATATTTTGTGAAATATGATAAATTTGCATAAATATTCAAACTTTTTTGAAAAAAACTTCAATACAAATATTCATTGTTTTAATTCCAGTATAACCAACTGGCAAAGTTGGCAAGTTGATTTTGTTTTTCTTTTTTCAATTTTACCTTTGCATTAAAACGTGGGTTGCGTTCCCAATCGCATACTTTCTACTAACTATATAGTATGTAGAAAAATTATTTAGGATGTCCCGATTCTTGGATTCTTGTGGCCATGATTTAGGATGGTTATAAGTACCCGGATGTCCTAGGCCTACTTCATGCAGCCAAGATTGTTAGTGTTGAAAAGTGCATCCTATTTGGGCGATTCTGACCCACAATCCATTGCGCACGTGAAGTGACGTCACATCGACGAAGCCTCCATTGAAAACAAACAGGGATGCGACGGATATAAAAGCAAGAGGCAAGATCAAGGCGCAAAATGTTATGATGAAATAAGAGAGTAAAGTATGTCCCAATAGTATGCCTACTGCATCCTAACTAGATTCTTTTTATCGTCGGATGTAGTATGTAGAATTAGTGATGGTGTGATGAAGCCCCGTGAATGTGTCGAATCTTTCTGGCCAAATGCTTCACCAAAAAGCCTGATCAACAAAGCCCCATTTAACAGCTCATTTAGGAATACTGACATCTGCTGGTATGTTACGGTAGTGGCTGTCTTATTTCACGTAGCGAGCATAGACAGTGGTTGCGTTCCGAATCGCATACTCTTTCTTTTTTCTATTCTACATACTACATCTGACGATAAAAAGAATCTAGTTAGGATGCAGTATGCATACTATTGGGACATACTTTACTCTCTTATTTCATCATAACATTGCGCCTTAATCTTGCCTCATGGGTTGCGTTCCGAATCGCATACTCTTTCTTTTTTCTATTCTACATACTACATCCGACGATAAAAAGAATCTAGTTAGGATGCAGTAGGCATACTATTGGGACATACTTTACTCTCTTATTTCATCATAACATTGCGCCTTGATCTTGCCTCTTGCTTTTATATCCGTCGCATCCCCGTTTGTTTTCATATGGAGGCTTCGTCGATGTGACGTCACTTCACGTGCGCACTGGATTGTGGGTCAGAATCGCCCAAATAGGATGCACTTTTCAACACTAACAATCTTGGCCGCATGAAGTAGGACATCCGGGTACTTCTAACCATCCTAAATCTGGCCACAAGAATCGGGACATCCTAAATCTTTTTTCTACATACTATATAGTAGAAAGTATGCGATTCGGAACGCAACCTTGCTTTTATATCCGTCGCATCCCCGTTTGTTTTCATATGGAGGCTTCGTCGATGTGACGTCACTTCACGTGCGCACTGGATTGTGGGTCAGAATCGCCCAAATAGGATTGTCACCATAGACATAATAAAGGTTCAAGATGGCGGCCCCACGGCTCGTCAGCGCCAATAGGCAGTAGCGGCCAACGCGGCGTCTATCCTTTATTATGTCTATGATTGTCATAAATACGCATACGATCATTGTTCCAAAATGATATAGTCTCTGTCCCATATGTAGTTGCCTACTGGAATAATTCTGTAGCTGACCTTAATTGGAAAAAAATCTGGACTTTACCATCAACATTTTTGATCACTAACAAAATGAAAGAGGCATCTTTTAAAATTATACACCGTTACTATCCCTCTAAAATATTTTTGCAAAGATTTAAATTAGATATAGATGTCAATTGCTCATTTTGTAATATGTACCCTGAAGATGTATCTCATTTATTTTGGAACTGTTCCCACTCAAATCTTTTATGGAAAGATATTTGCACTTTTATCACTCGTTTCATTGACCCCAATTTTTCCCTTTGTGTTGAACATATATTGTTTGGTTTCTATAATTAGGCTACACCCCTCGTCAAACAAACCAATTTTTTTATTATAAACCTTATTATTTTATTAGCTAAATGGCATATTCATAAATGTAAGTACTCTAATCAGAAACCTCTATTTATTGTGTTTGAAAAAGAAACCAAGCAATATATGAAAAATATTATATACTCTAAAAATAAGAAAGCTATCAAAACACTTTATGTATGTCATTTATATAATGTTTTTATTTAATGTAATGCTGTTTTTTATTTTTGTATCTGTATTTTTATATAGGCCTATCGGCCAGTTCTGTAAGCTACCCCTGGCAGCTGTTGTATTGCTTATTGTCAATAAAATGTAAAAAAAATAAAAAAAAGTATGCGATTCGGAACGCAACCGTGGTTACGATTTTGTATTTCCGCCCCGCTACAGCTTTCCAGCAGGTCCTTGAAGGTCCTAGATATCATTTCTGGTGAACAACCTTTTACAACAGCCCATATCTGTTTTCCAAAAAAAGGGGGTTTTCCCCAGGGTATTAGTTAAGAAAATATCTGTAAGTAGGCCTATAATCAGAAACATTTATTTATGTAAAAGTAAAAATAATCAATGCGGAAAAATGGCTGCTGTGAGTAGCCTCGTTTGAGATATCGCCGTCTTGCTAAGACCTGCGCAATTATGACGCTCGGCTTGCTGAGCGCACAGCATTTTTACAGCATTTTGGTTGTGCGCTCAGCAAGACGCGCGTCATAGTTGCGCAGGTCTGAGCAAGGCAGCTCCAAGTCGAACGAGGCTATATATTGTTATACTAAATTGTTGACTATAATGTATTTCTTTTTTTTTAACTAAAATATTTGGATGTTTTTTTTAATCTGTTTTTGTTTGAGAACCTTTTGAAATCACTGTAGGCCTATTCACATTTTCACCCCTGTTATTCTTTATTTATTCGTATAGATATTCTTGTATCATTCCTATGTGTAACTATTGTAGTATAATGTACACATTTGTATACCTATTATTCTTATATTACTATTTTTATCTTTTTAATTGTGTTATGCTATTGGCATATACTCTTCTAACATTATTCTTATTTCTTTTTTATATTACATTTCTATTCTAAAATTATAGCAGCTGTAACAAAACTGATTGGCCCTCCAGAGGATACATCAATCATTTCTGATTGTGTTACTGATTTACTGTTGTTTCTGTGTTTGTTGCTCTTTTATATGATTTGTTTTGATTACAATCTATCTATCTATCTATCTATCTATCTATCTATCTATCTATCTATCTATCTATCTATCTATCTATCTATCTATCTATCTATCTATCTATCTATCTATCTATCTATCTATCTATCTATCTATCTATCTATCTATCTATCTATCTATCTATCTATCTATCTATCTATCTATCTATCTATCTATCTATCTATCTATCTCTTTCTTCTTTTTTTTTATCACAGAGTGATCATCTTCACTATACACAATCTTTGCTCCACACTCAAACACACCACTAGTAGCAGCAGCAGCAGCAGGGTTGGAGCTCGGTCTTGGATCAGTGGAGAGAGGCGGAGAGGACCGACCCAACGACACCGACAGACACCCACCCACGGCCGCCGAGTACAGCCGCTCCAGACGGGAATACTCGGGTAAGCGCCACCTGGGACGTTCAACACAATTAATGAAGACTAATTAAACCCAGCTTTGTTCATTCGCACAGCTAAAGTTGCCAGATATTTTTCAGGAGAGTGGCTAAAAAGAGTGAGTGGCCGACGTTAGCTTGGTTAGGTTATCGTGTATGACAACTTCTTCACCAGACTGTCAGATAACATTAGCCAGTAATGTGATATTGTTTGTAGCGCGGTAAGCAACACACGAATGGTGTTTGTTTCAAGCTGATATATTATTTTTTGCGTTCGGTGCTCAGTAAAAGGGTAAGTTTGTGGCGTGAAGTAGTTGCTAATAGCAGGCTAACCTGAGCCACATCTCCCAGTTAACTTCAGGCCAAAGAGCCAGAGTCGTCTACGCTGCTAACACTAATGTTGTGATACTGTGATTTTGGCTAATGTTATAGCTGTTTGTGGTTGTAACGTTACCTTTTTATTTGATTATATTTTAACGTTATCCTAGCCTGTAATTTAGAGGTTCGTCTGTTGTCGGGGACTCAAGTCAGTGTCACAAGTTAACGCTAACATTACCATTTATTTTGTACGTCTGGACACTCACTCACTCACTCTCTCACACACACACACACACACACACACACACACACACACACACACACACACACACACACACACACACACACTCGCTCTCTCTCTCTGTGTGCGCTGTAGTTAACTGGACCCTGCCTGACTAACTGTGGAGGCCAAAGCCTGTCAAACCAGCTGGGCTTATGTGCTGCTAGGGGACGGAGACTCGGACCCAGAAATGACTCTTTACAGCTGAACCGGAATGCCCTGAGAATGCCCCATCTCTGACCTGCAGAGAGCTTTAATACCGTCCCATTCCTCTCCCTAGATTGCCTCAGCTCCACCAGCATTGTGTACCTCAAATGACTATTTCTTTCATTGGTCTTATTGAAATCTGATGTATAACATTTGATCTCCTCAACACCTAAAATTAGTGATTTGCTGCGTAGTTACAGGGTATCCTTAGAGAGTGACAAAAGGCATTACATTTATTGATATAAAAAGGCCTTAAGTGATGTTAAAATGTCTTAAATCAATTTGTCAAAAATTTTAAAAATGCTAAGAAAGCAGAATTCTATCAAATAATATAATTCTCACGTTGCAATTTTAACCTCTTCAGATTAACTTTTATATGTTTCTGAAACAGTCATATTTGTCCTCAGATGATCACAAATGACGTTTGAAAGCTAACAAGACCATCTGAGAAAAGAATGCTATTTTTATATAGTTTATGTTAGTGCATTTGCACGTGTCAGATTTCCCGGGAACTAAGACAAAACAATTTACGGCTGGCAGACCGAAACATCCTGTGTTTATGGTACTAAATCAACTTTACTTTGCTTCACCACATTACCATTATCAATCCAACATACAGTAGTCGCATATAAATTCCATTACCTCATTGCCATGCATCCTGCGGTCTCTTCCTTCACTCGTTTCCTAAACAAACGCATTCGCCGTCGGCATGCGCTAGTGGCGTAAATGCACTACTGCTTTTGTCCTAAGGGGGCACTAGAATCAACAACTGAAAATCCTTGTAGCCACTTTAAAAAACTAGCAGCATCAAGTGTTCAGATAATGTATATCAGCATGGCATGATCCGATATGGTCACTCACGTTTAGACACGGACACTGTATCCCATTCGAGGGGCCGCAGCCTACGAAGGCTGCATTTGAAGACCGATTGCGTCATAGCGGCGCGCAAAGGCTTGTCCCATTTGGAAGGCTCCTTCATATGCGGCCGAGAAATGCAGCCTTCGTTTCACGGTTTTGAAGGGTCCAAACAGATGTATCCTTCTTGGCCCAACATATCCTAAGATTCATTGCGTTTTTTTCAGAGATGACATAAAATAAAATAAAAAATAACAAAACAGCAACGTGTTGCTCCATCTTCTTAACTTTTATCTTCCTTTCTTTTTTTCTTGTACTTTTTTTTCTTTTCGTCTGGTAGGCAACTTCTTTTTCTTTTTTCCTCCGTTGACAAGGCTGTTTCTGTTGGCAGCAATTAGGGTTGCTAGGCAGCACAGGAGCGGTGAGTCGTCATGCAAGATAACGGCTTGTTACGCAAACCTGAAATGCTCGTAAACCGAGACCTGCGGAGACCGTCTCAATTAAAAACGCTTGTTCGGCCTTCGAATCGGCCTTCATAGACCGCGTAGACCGCGTCCTTAGAAGGATGCGGCCCCTCGAATGGGATACAGCTTGGGTCTTCTGGGTGATTTAAGTGACACATTAATGAAAATTGTGAATTGCCCTAAGTTAGTAATTAGTTGGTCTCTAATTTAATTCTGAGTGTCTTTAAAAAAAAAAGTCTTCAATCTAACTTTAACCTTTTTTAAAGCTTTTTTCAGCTGTTACCAGTAATGGCTGCTTAGTGCTTAGGTAGGTAGACATCAAAACAACACAAGTATTCTTCTGCTCCAAGTTTACTTTCTCCAGCTGCTGTGTGATTTCCAATGATTCAGCAGTGGTCTGAACTATGGAGGGAAAATATTGACCCTCTCCCTGTTCTCTCCAGCTGGTTCTACTGTTGTTTTATGACCCAGTCCTGTGTGACCAGTTGGCTGCCATGTGACATTGACAAAGCCTTGCAGCAAATGTAAAGAGTCAGTTAACTGTGGGAATGTTTGACTTTGAAAGAAGTCAACTAATATCAGTGAGTTAGACCTTTAAACCCGTCGTGTTCTGTACGTGCAGCATTTAATTATTTATTTTCCTAGTGTATCCATCTCACGTTCTCTTGTTTATTGTCACTCTGTCTGTATCCAGTATTGCATTGATTACACATGACAGGAATTTGTGGCTGCTCTGTAACCTCCCGCCTGTGTTCCCTGACCGAATGGGTGCATTTTCACATGTACTACGCTTGTATCCTACTCTTGATTTTGAAGTATCCTGCTTATTTGTTTGAGCATGTCCCGGCTTCAGAGTCACAATATTCTACCTGAAGTACTCAAATAGAAACCGTGTGTGTCTGTGTGTGTGTGTGTGTGTGTGTGTGTGTGTGTGTGTGTGTGTGTGTGTGTGTGTGTGTGTGTGTGTGTCAACTCAATAGATTGAGTAATAACTTTGTAAAATTATGATAATAAATAATCTGATTGTACAGTAAAAAATATACACTTACATTTTTTTTTAAATAATGCCATTGTATTTTTTTTTTAAACTCTCAAATATCAGTATTGGTCACAACAACCTCACTATTCTTGAAACTAGCCAACCAATTGTGTCCAAGCAGTTCAAAGCCTCCTTAGGTTGCCTGTTTATAACCACATTTGGATTTTAATTTTTTCTCATTAAACATCTTTTCTGCATCAGTGAAATGCATAACAACCACACATTCAGATGAACTTGCACACGCACAGCACCTCATTTAAGGATCACTAAACTCAACAGAGACGTCTCTCACTCTCGCATGACAATTACTGTTTGTGTAGTGTGGAGATTGTCGCTTTCGGACAGTGCGGCTCCTTTCTCGGGCCTGTGTGTGAGTGTTTGTGTCAAACGGTATGACTCAGGGTAGATGGCAGGGGCTAACTGAGAAGCTCTCAGCATACAGTCCATGCACAACAAGCGGGCCTTTTGTCCCTGCTTTGGCCCCCAATCCGCCCACACAGTGCTCATAATGTCCCGCAGATAGAGAGTCATTATCCCTGCTTTCCAAAGACTCGTCTCAATCACATATTTTAGGCTCAATCCAAAAAGACAGCAGCTTAAACAGGCTAATACGACAATATGCCTACAGTAATGCTGCGCCCACCCACACACAGTTTGACATTGGTACACCTAGGACTATACACATGTACTTTAATCATTAACTTCTTTGTTGTGAGCTAGTAGGGATGTGTTCCACCTCAGCAGGTTGAATATTGCCCATTTCTTTTCGTGTGCAGCTCCTAAAAGCATTTGTGTTTGTTTGTGTCAAACAAGCTGTATTTTTGCTCAAAGCTATTGTGTGTACATTTTTCATATAAAGATGAATGTCGGTTACATTCAATTATTTGCCAAGCGAGTTGAGACAAGTTGATTAAGCCTATCGGCTCCACAAAACTCTCTCCGTATTTCTCAGTATGGCAAGAGTTTGAAAAAACTGGTGTCAACCCCCCTGACACTTGCGCAAACCAATGAAGTGCCCATGACATTTTTCAGTTGTTGATTCTACGGCATAGGTAAAACCTGGTCGTACAGCAGAAGGAATTAATTCTCACTGATCATCACCAAAGGCTTACCTCATGAAGATGCACCAACATTGTAGTTTTAATTAGTTCATCATGGGGGTGACAGAAGTTACGCACTGTGGCTTTAAACATTTTTTTAAAATATAAACCTTGCTCAAGTGGGTGCTCAGCTGTGGAGGGAGGGAGAGAGGGAGGGGATAAAAGGGGCTGGCCAGAGGCTTGCCAAATCAGATGAGGACAGAAGGTGAGGGAGGAGAGGACTGCAGGGGCAGAGGGAGAAGGAAATGAAGAGCGAGTGAGCCAGGGTGGGCGAAGAGGCAGAAGAGAGAGTGACAGTTTGTTACAAGAGAAGGGAAAAAGAGGGAACTCGTCGAGAGTGAGAGAGTGGGTGAGGCTGATATAAAATGATTAAGGCGGGGTTTGTGCTTCTTTGTGTCACATGATCTCCTGGCAGGCTGCGGCCGTGTGAGCTCCAGGTGGCAGAGAGAGAGAGAGAGCAGAGATATAGTACATAGTACACGGAGAAATAGAGGGACAAAGACAACTACAAATTCCTTACTTGCTCCCTCCCACATCTCTCCCCTTCCACTCATTTATTTTCTTTCTCTCTCTGTACCCCTAAAGGAATTCCTCCCGGTCCCGCTCGCCCTCCCGTTCCCCCCTGTACGCCCGGCCCCAGCAGGCCAGGGAATGTCCCGGTGGCGCGATGCCTTATGTGGACCGACAGAACCGCATCTGTGGCTTCCTAGACATAGAGGAGAACGAGAGCAGTGGCAAGTTCCTGCGCCGGTACTTCATACTGGACACGCAGCAGGGAAGCTTGGTCTGGTTCATGGACAACCCACAGGTAATAACAACACACACAGGGGGATGCGTTAGCTTAGCGCTTAGCATGTTTGGGGGGGGGGGGGGGGGGGGGGGGGTAACATTCTCTAGTTTACTGAAAGGGCTGCTTGATTTGGTAATGGAAAATTGAGCATTTTACCTCCCACACTGCAATTGTTTTCGCTGAGTATTGTCCTCTTTAATTAGTTAAATCTGCCTGTATCTCGACTGCGGTGCAAAAGAGGGAAAACTTCAATGATTTGAATGAAGGCGTATATAAATATGTGAAATGAAATAAAACTGCCATCTTTACTTTAGTTATCAGTATGTATGATCAGCTCTCATGCAACTGCAGGAAAACTGTTGGTCAATTCTAGCTAAGCTATCTTCTATCCCAAAGCTTAGTTCAGGCTAAATGTTTCCATCGCCAGACAGCCAGAAAAGAATGAGAGAACTTGTATAATGTAATTCTAGTTGACAGCAATTAGGCAGCACCATACTACAGGCACACGGGTAGGTCAGGGCTACTGGTGTGATGGTGTTTTAGCTATCTAGACATTTGTTTGAGTTGATCGTGTGTGAGTCGCCTCGACGTGTCCATGTATAGAATGCTGATATTTACGTTGACCCCTGTGTTCATCATTCTGCTATACGATCCTCTGTGTCACAGTTATTGCAGTGTAACTCCCCTCTTGGTTTGTGTATCACGCTGGCTTGGCTGTGTAAGTGCGCTGCTGTTGCATGAAGTATTCATAAATCGTGTAGTGCAGAAGACATTTTAAATAATTCAGGAAGTCTCTTTTCTTTTTATAGATTGAAAAAGGTTAAACTTTAATGATGTCAACCCTGGATCCCCTAGTCTCAGAAGCACGGCAAGAAAGTGAAGTGAACTATGATGGATGGCAACTTTTACTCTACTTACTCTGAAATATCGACCTGCTTTGCAGAACTTGACTTCACACTCCCCCTACATTATATTCTAGCTTTAATCCATAGCTAAGACAGTGTGCCTTTTTTATAAGACTACTTTTTTCCTTATGTTTATATTGTTCTTTTTTTTTTACCACTCTCCCACAGAATCTGCCTGTTGGTGCCGACTGTGTTGGCTCTCTCAAGCTCCACTACATTTCTAAGGTAGGAAGAAATGTTACCACTGAAGCCTATCTGACGCTTACATGATAAGATTGTGTATATATACATAGAATCGTTTTGGAGTATTTGGTTGAACTGGGAAGCTAACAATTGTGAACTTTGTCCTGCTCTAGGTCAGCGATGCCACTAAGCTGAGGCCTAAGGCAGAATACTGCTTCGGTAAGAGAACGCTGATCATCGTCATCTTGCTTTCTGTTCTAATTTAAGTAAAACTATCAATGAAAATCAGCATCCCCCGAGTACACGTAGTAATACAACAAGAGAGAGGAATGTGTGATATCCTTCTTTGTACTCTAAATGTTTAGTCAACACACACAAGAGCTACATTAGTTGATGAACTGCATTTTTGTTGATCAAGTTGAACTATTTTACGATTGTTTACTGCCTTTCGGATTTCATTTAGCCATATCAATGAGACGTTTGTGTTGTTGGCACCTGGTTATATATGTCTAACTTCAACACTTTCAGAGATTTTCTGGAGCTTATATAAGTATCATCTAACGAGCAGTTCTGATGAAGCACACACACAGGCAGCTGTAACCTTTTTTCAATGGCATTTCACCTTATTTGACCGTATCCCCTGATCCTTCTAGGGAATGTTGTCAAATTGATATTTGTCCTGGTCTCGTCAACCTGTGTGGTCAAGACGGTAATGAAACATGTTGCATCAACATGAACCATCAACGGGTTATTCAGGAGTAAACCCCTATACCCCGTTATTGTTTACTAGCCCCTCACCTCCTCCTCCTTCCGCTGCCATAGCAGGAAATACTAGTGTGTTGACTTCAGTGGCTGCGCAGTGTGCACACCAGTTGCCTTGTTGAGCTTCGGACAGGATGTCGGCATCCTAATCGGAACCTGATTCGGAGATGTATGAAGTTATTTTTAAACTGCGGCGTTTCTGTGCCACGACATATTTTGCTGATATCTACGAAGCCCGGCTGCTCCCCTGCTCTTCCTGCATCTAACAACATGGGGGTGTATTTATAGAAGTTAGGTCACGACCGTCACATTTAATGATCTTTTTTACAGTTTTAAAGTAAGGACTTGATTGCATCCTGTGATTGATGATGGATTTTGGGTCTGTGTGCTTTGTGTGTCGTGGTGAAAGAGAGAGATCAAGAGTGCTGCATGTGTGGGAACTTTAGTGGTTGGCTGCATTTCTCAGCAGCACACATTGCTTCATAATGTGTAAGAATGACTCAGATGGGATACCCCTCCTCCCAGATTAGTCATCCCTGTGCCCAACTGACCGCTACACTTTCCCCCACTTTCGAGGAGTTTACTTCTAGACTTATAGTCGACATATTTGAAGATTAATACCATTGGACAATTCATCCTGGACATCCAACACATGTATTCAAAGGGGAGCAAGGTCTGTTGCCTGTGTGTTAAGAGCTGGACCAGACACACAGAACAGAAGGAAGAATGATCCTCATTGTGCCACTGCCACAGACTCTCAACGCCTTTTAACGCTCGCCCCCGCCAGATTCACCACAGTCCAGCTTTTATTCATTTATTCACAAGGCGTTGAAAGGAAACAGAGGAGACATAAGGACGGCTTCATCTGGGGAATTGAAGGATTTACGGTAGAGAGAGACAAAATGAAAGACTTGAGTTATTTCAGCTCCTAAATCGTGATCCATAGCGACTCAGCGTTTGACCCAGAAATGTCTATGCAACCCCATACTGATGTTTTCGCTCATGTTCCCATGGATGGGAACAAATGCAAGAATCTTTGGTGTTTATTAAAAAATGATATTATATACTGTGTGTGTGTGTGTGTGTGTGTGTGTGTGTGTGTGTGTGTGTGTGTGTGTGTGTGTGTGTGTGTGTGTGTGTGTGTGTGTGTGTGTGTGTGTGTGTGTGTGTGTGTGTGTGTGTGTGTGTGTGTGTGTGTGTGTGTGTATATATATATATATAGATATATAGATATTATTATTTTTTTTTTTTTTTTTTTTTTTTCTACCGCGTCATGGTTAGAACTAGAAGTGGGTAGATGGTTGCAGACAGCTGGGTCATCCACCACATGGATTTTCACTCCCAGAGAAATCTGTGGCAGTGTATCTGTTCTCCAGATACTCCTCCTAAAGTCTAAATATACTTTCACTCTTTCTGCTTTTCCCACTGCTGTGTTTCTTTATGATCCGTTAGTCATCAATGCTGGGATGAGGAAGTTCTTCCTGCAGGCCAACGACCAACAAGACCTCGTGGACTGGGTCACCGCTCTCAATAAAGCCACCAAGATCACTGTAAGGCACGCACGCACACACACAAGACATACAGTCTTGTGTTTATCTGTTCTTAGTGGCTCAGGCTTTATCACTTGGAGAAACGTTTATTTCTTCCTCTTCTGTAGAAGTGAATGAGTGGACTATCAAGTAACTCCATGGGAGTGAGTCAGAGCATGACTAACAGGATGCAGTATTGTAGGATTTGCATCTGGGATAAAGGACTGTTTCCATTGTTCTCCATGAAGCCTTAATCATCCACAAAGGAAATGGATATTAAATGTGTTAAAGGCTCTTCAGCTTCTCCACACACACACACACACATGCACACACACACACACACACACACACACACACACACACGAAAGCTATAGATTCTTATTGGAACTATGGTGAATAGGTGTATTTTCCATCCCAGAGCAGCATTCCTCATTAAAAAAAAAAATCTGTAATTCTTTAAAAAATGTCCTCAAATTGTGTGTGACTGTGTGTGCATGTGTTTTCTAAAGGTGCCAAAGTTGTCTGATGGGCAGCAGAATGCAGAGAACCAGAAGTCGTTGCCAGATGTCGTCGGGCCCAAGAAACAAGTGTCATATAAGACCGAGATCATCGGAGGAGTCCCCATCGTCACCCAGACACAGGTAAACGGGACAGACACATGTAATGCACCACACTGAATTGACATGCTTGTTTAGAAATGCATATGACCCTACAGGGAAACACAGCAGAGACTAAATGTACTATGCATATCTTTAGGTGCTAACTTTTACAAGGAACCAGATCGTGACTGATGTATTTTGTGGTAATAATCAATAACATAAATTGGTCACCCGAGAGTAAAATAGGATTTTATTTGTCTTTGAATTTTATTTTATTTTAGTTCTTTGTTAATGTTGTTGGAACTTGCAATTCTAATATGTTCTGGTGTCTTCCCCCTCCAGCATGAAGGTGGTGATGGTGGAAACATAGCGGAGCGTGAGGCCTTGCATCGTTCCCACAGCCAGCTGCCGTACTTCCTGGGCAGACCGACTCAGGACCAAGCGGTCATCAAGTCGGGCTACTGCGTCAAGCAGGGGGCCGTGGTGAGTACTTTCCGCTGTCCTTGTTCTCTGTATAACTGATTTGGTTTCCC
The DNA here is from genome assembly GCF_949987685.1 of Ammodytes marinus. Taxonomy (NCBI): domain Eukaryota; kingdom Metazoa; phylum Chordata; class Actinopteri; order Uranoscopiformes; family Ammodytidae; genus Ammodytes; species Ammodytes marinus. The sequence continues at coordinate 10,808,990 of NC_137215.1, read as the reverse complement.
TTGGCCTTCTCATACCCTTCAGAGAAGTTCCTCAACTCAATAGAAATTTAGACTGCAGCAAACGTTTGTGTCACAGTTTCCCTAAAGAAAGATAGACTTAGCAAAATGCAACACCTGCCTCAAGGGTATTTTTGTGCAAGGAAAGAAGCACTTCCAATTTAATGAAACCTTTTCAACAGAGCGTGAACCTGAAGGAGAGCACTATGCAGTCCTGCAGCCACAATGTAAATTAGCTAAGAACTAGATTAAAACTAGAATTTAAATTGTTCTATCATTATTGTTGCACAATTGATAAAATGTGACAGATCTTATTTTACATGGAAAAATTCTACTGAAAAGGTCTGATCATCTCTTTCCTTTTTTCCCTAGATGAGGAACTGGAAACGGCGTTACTTCCTACTGGAAGAAAACTCAATGAGCTACTTCAAGTCAGACTTGGTAATTATCTTTTGATTCAGTGAATGTGAAGCCTCTTAAGGAATGTTCTTATTGACGATGCATGTGGATCGGATTCACCCACACAGTCTGAGGCAGAGTAACAGCAAACACAGACTCAAGTTGTGACATGCTTTATCCGCAGTCTGGGGAATTCAATGCCTTCACTCGACATGTCCTATCATGCCTTGCTCTCCCCCCCCTGACTTTTCTTACACACACATAAACACACACGCACAGGATAATACTGCACGTCCCATACCCTGTTCTTGTTGGGTCTGCCCTTATTTGACAGCTTTATCTGTTTATTTGGCTATCAACAGGCCCCAAGGACACAGACTCTCTGTCTGTGGTATCAAATAGCCGGGTCAAGACAGTAACAACTATCATGGTTTTTAGTTTGCACTCTGCTACTTCAAGGAAAGTTCAGTGTCTTCTTTCCCAATGAATCAGAACAACTTGTTTTTTTAGCCAACACATTAGACAAAGTAATACAGATGCAGATGGTAATATTAATCCTGTGTGTTTTGTTGCGTTTAGGAGAAAGAGCCTCTTAGAATGATCCCGCTGAAGGAAGTTCACCGAGTCCAGGAGTGCAAACAGAGGTATTTAACGTGTCCCAGCATTTTCCCCTTTGTACAAAAAATAAATAAAAGTCTTTTGTCCAGTAGGAAGGTGTTTACCTTTTCTGATTTAAGATGTAGACAAGATAAATATGATCTGACCTGTTTTTCCCGCTTATGTTGTAGTGACATTATGCTGAGAGATAATCTGTTTGAGGTCGTCACCACATCAAGGACTTTTTACATACAGGTAGGATGTAAAGTGGATTCTCAACGCACACTGTCAGACCTTCCCATTCCACCATGTTTCATAAACTCTTTTCCTCTTCTTATTATGTCTCCACTAGGCGGACAGCCCTGAGGAGATGCACAGCTGGATCAAGGCTGTTTCCGGGGCCATTGTGGCCCAGCGGGGGCCTGGGAGGTCTGCTGCCACAGTATGTATCTGGCACTACAGAAGCGCACAGTGTGACCATAGTATGGATTCAAGGCATTATGAGTAGACTTATGTCTGGCTGCTCTCAAAAGTTGAGGGACCTCAAATGTGGAAAAGGGAAATGACTTCCGACTTGACTTCAGACTTGCATGTGCAGAACTTGAGACTAAACTTACTAAGTGAGATCTGGTGGCATTAGGAGTCAAGGCTATTCACACAAGTTATTGTTTTTTTTTCACTCATGTCATGTATCGATGATGTTGGCAGTTTCGAACTTCATCTCAAATAGTTGCCGAGTAGCAGAACCAGGAGTTTGGCACTATATTTCAGATGATAGTAGAATTTGTATTTTAACAATAAAAATACATGTTGTTGTGGTTGTACAGTCTGAAAAACAAGATTACAAGCTACATTCTGCTCTGTGTGGTCAACTTCAGTAGTACTCCATAAAAGCTGATATGTTACTTTATATGTCATTTTTGCTCATTTAACTTGAACCTGGCACAGTCTGAGCCACATTTCCTCATCTTTCCTCATTGCCACCAACAACAAAATACAGATTTTTTTTATAAGATACCTTTTTGGCCAAGTTATGCTTTTTTAGTAGACAATTAGCAATTGATATGTGACAGGAAATAAGGGGAGGGAGAGAGATGGGGAATGACCTGCATCAAAGTTCTCCCAGTCTGACTGTTTCTTGGGATGTTGCGTTTTTTTTCTTCCCGCCTCAACCACTGAACTGCCAGGCGCCCCAAACAAATTTTGAAATAAAGTAGGTCATATGTAAATGAACCAGTCAAAACCACCCAAAAGGTGACCGCCTGGTGCACTCTCACATAACAACATATCTGTGTGAGTGTATACTACCTGAGTTTTAGAACAAATGTATTGCTTCAGTCAGCGGCTTTGTTGTCCTGACAGCAGAGGAGGGAGTGCTGCAGTCGGTCCCTTCTGGTTCGACTGCTCAACACATCCGCGCTGTCTGTCCCTCTACAGTTCCCTCTTTCTTGCCTCTTCTGTCTTTCTTTCTCTCCTCCTCTCCTCCCTGTGGGCAGACAGCCCATCTGCTCTAATACTGCTTTGCACTGTGTTGTTGCAGATGCGGCAGGCCAGACGGCTGTCGAATCCCTGTATACAGAGGTATACAACCCGAATCGGGGAGTGCAGCAGCACGTATGTCAGCTCGTCTAAATCCCCCCCCCTTTAAACTATACGTTTCCCTTTTTTAATACTGTTTTCCACTCACTGGCTGGCCCTCTGTGGTTGTAGACGTTGTGTGAGAGCAGATCAGATCTGACGGCACATCCGATGTTCCTTTTCCTTCTGCGAACCAACCACAGTGATAACCCAACAAGCGCTCCTCCTCCTCCCTTCACACCCTGGTCCTCGCTGCTTCTCCCATCCACTTGTTGTTCTCCTTTGCTTTTTCTTTTACTTTTGCCCAACTGTCAATTTAAGCTCGACCTCAAAGTTTGAGCCCGAGTTGGAACATGAATAAACAAAAAGAAAATGGTGTTTCAGGATTATAAGGACTTGTGGTGTGCTTGATTTAGCTTCTCTCGCATGTGATGACTGTCGCCATGACTGAAATCAAGCAGATCTCAAAGTTTTTTTCAAATGTTAAAAAGTAAGAGATATAACCAGATACAGAAGGAATGTGAACATTGAACCATTGGAAAGACCTGCAGTCATTCGCTCCCTCCTCCCTCCCTCCCTTACAGCTTCACTTGCACAGCTTTCACCTGTCTTCACTATTATTGATGGTTGATATACAGTTCTATATATAATACACACATGCACACCATCTACAACCCAGGCAAAAACTTACACTCACACTGACTGCATGACCCGCCTACCTATGAAAACCGGTAGGCCTGTTTCTATCTCTTGTCTCTATTACTGGGTTGGAACATGTGTCTTTCACACCTTGTGTTTCTCTTCCCCTTCATGCTCTGTTATCTCTGCAGTCTGCTGCAGCTGTGTACCTGTCTTAGATGTGTGACATCCTGCTTGTCTCTCCTCCTCCCTCCTGTCCGCTGCCTGTATGTGTTTTCTCTCTTTCTCATACACACGACAATAATACACATGATAACTTTTTGTCACGGCAACTCCTGTACCTCATGCGTGCATAATGTCGAACATTTGAATAGCTTTTGAAATGGGGACTGAACATTGCTGAATCCAGACGCGCACTACTTGTGCTATTGGTGTATGTTGTGGTGTGCTGATTTTAGATGGGAGTATGTGGGTTTGAAGGAGGTATTAAAGCACACAAGAGCCTAGGATCAATATACGCACCACGTTTTAGTGTCGAGGATAAACTGACTACATGTCAGACAGAACTGATTGGACCTTTTGGATTCAGCATAAAACATATCTTGGCTCGCCCTATGATTTTTAAGAGTAATTTCTTCTAGGAAACTAATTACATCTGTTGATACTTCAGTCATACTATGTGGATTTATTGATTTGAGTTTCGCTAGCCTAAATCACAGGGTGTTACTTTGCTGCTGTAGCATTGTGTGTGGAAAAACTCTGTCGAACTACAAGATGTTAAAATGGAGCCGCATTTGTTAACATAAGTACTGGAGTCTTCATACTTTTTAGCTGGAAAGTTTCTCTTACTAACGTTTTACCAGCTGCTCATTGGCATCGTAATGGCTCTCAATACCTCTAGAGCTGTGTGTATCTCTTGCTATTCTCTTTCTTTCCTACCATGCTTCTGTTCTGTGTTTCAGAGATTGAAATCTGACAATGAAAAGCTGTAGAATAAAGAGCAAGAACCAACCACTGCTTCCTAAGGCCCTCTGCTCCTCCACTACAGCCTGTTGAGACTACCAAAAACTAAAAACCTGCTGACACTACTACCACTCCTCCTCCTCCTCCTCCTCCTCCCGCTACTTCCACTCACACTACTACTACTACTACTACTACTGCTGCTTCTTCTAGTCCTACTGCTACTACCACCATCTCCACTCTCTAGCAATCTTACATTCTTCAGCACCTTCAACCTTCTGTACCAACCCCTGCTAAAAGCTGCATCAAGCCCCACACGCTGGTGCTAATTCCAAGCCTGTAACTCACTTTTCATGCTTCTAAAAATAAACTACACATATCAGGATAAAAAAAAAAGTTTAATATATGTTTTTGTTGTAATGTAAACTAACTTGTCTTGTCTCCTCCATCCTTGCTTTTTTTCTTCTTCTCTTGTGTCCCCCCTCTCCTCCCTCTGCTCCAGGATCACGGGAGCAGCCGTTCCACTTTCTACCGCAGCCCCGCGGGTCCCCCCGTCCCTCGCTCGCCCATTTCTGCCCTGCCACCATGCTACCCCGAGTGGGGCGCTGCTGTCCCGTGCGGCCCACGCGCGCAGCCTGGCGTGGGACAGCGAGCACTTCATGAGCCTGCTGCCGAGGCCCAGTCACAGCCTCACGCCAGCACGCCTGTCCCTGCAGGAGACCCCGCGCCTGGCAAAGTGACCCGCCAAGACCCTCCCCCGACAACCATCGCCGGCTCCCTCGAGGAGTCACCGTGGCGACGGCGGAGCAACTTCGAACCCCACATCCCAGAACCCCACATGGACCTGGATGACGCCGACCTGCCAGTGAGCGAGGTCTGAACCGCTTTGGAACTGGACAATAAAAAAACCTTGCTCATCTCGGACGGATGTCGACACAGTGTTTCCATACAGAAAGAGGAAAGCGTGCACAACAGGTGTTTAAAAATAAAAAATAAAAAAAAAATCGAGGCAGGTATTTGGTTTTCAAACCACAGCTGTTGGCGGATCACAAAGTCTCATCGTCTTGAGATCCCCGTCAGTGCCGTCAGTGTGCTAGCTAGAGAAGCGAGTTGGGTCACCACTGAACTGCACCCGTGTGCCAAAGACGACCCAGTTTTCACCCACACCCGTCTGCCCGCCTGCTGTTGTCGCATTTACAGTTGTGTATTTATTTACTAAGAAGAGCTTATGCTGTCAAACAAAACTAAAACATTTGAGTGACCTTTTTTCATTATTAGAATTCAGTGACATAGCTTTATTTTAACCTGGTTACGCACATGTGATGATGCGTCTAGATGGTCTCTGTGTGTGGAGGATGTTCGTAAACCACTTTGTGCCAAGAAAATAAGGGAGCTTTCAAATGCAAGCTATTATAAAGAGTGTTCAAACTGAGGACCGGCCTCTCTAATCTACTAATTCAAACTGTGTGGTTAATCAATATACACTCCCATCTAGTGACCCTGGATTTGTCTACTATTGCTTTCCAGAGTTTGGGATATAGGTGTAGTTTGAGAGAAAATCCTCACTAAAAATGCAAATTGTAACTCACAAGATTCTGGTCTAGTCTACGACTAGATACAACAAATATAAAATATTTGTGTATGACCCACTGTGTATGATAATGCGTGACTAAATGTATTGCAGCCACAATTTTTTTTTTTTTAACAGTTGCCAAGCATTTCATTTAAATTTCTCTTTACTATTTCATATATTGAAGGGTAAAGTAGTTTAATCAAACAATGGTGTCTATGTAAATCTACAGTGAATAGTTTTAACAGTCAACCCACCTCTGGTTGTAAAGTAAGAGAACTGTTTATTTTTAAAAGTGATCAGAGTACATGCATCGGAAAACGATCTGAATCAGTGCACCAGACTGGTGTTTGTGATACTGGTTGATAATGGGAAAGAAAAAACAGTGCTATGAGTAAATAATAAGTACAAAAAGTACGCTTGTGTACATTTTGTAACTCATTTTAATGGAATCTTCAACAATAGGGCTAGTTCAGTCATAGATAAGCTTCATGTTGTAACAGACTGAGTTAACTTAAGCTGCAGTCTATTGTGTGATGATGATTATATACTGTGTGTGAACACCATACCAACATTTTAGGTTATGGTTTAACGGGGGAAAAAGAAAACGTTCAAGCTCAAAACACTTCTGTTGCATGTTGACATTTTAAGGATTCCTCAGACTGTCTTTCTGTTTTTAGTCTTTATCTACGGCCGCTCTGTGTGTTGCGTGTTTGCGGTTGTGTGCTGTGTGCAGCAGATTTATTTTTTATACGCCTTTTTAGATGTTTCCTGATCGTAATCCTTGTACCCGTGTTGCCAACCAAGCAGAAGGCAGCCGCCTTGTGCTTTTGTTCTTAAAAAAAGTCCCACTGTAGTTAAGCTAAATAATACACATTAATCTTTTAATTTTTAAGTGCCTGCTTCATTTCAGTCCAACAAGGTTCAAGCTTTTTTCACCCCTTTTTCTGTCTGGTGTAATTGGTTTGAATTATCTCTATTTATTACGTGGATGACTTGAAAGAAATAAACACTGAAAATGTGCTCAGGTCCCTGGAGTATCATTCAGAATTGTGTTTAAAGCTAAATGAGTCTGTGAAGGTAAAACGAGAGCTTTAGTAAGTCTGGAAGGAAAGGAAATCACCTGTTGACTTTTCAGTATTCGGTTTCTGCTCATCTGGGCTCCCTCTGCCCTCTTGTGGCGAGACAAGAAACTTCACTTTCATCAACATGGTATGGACATAAAGTCTCCTTGTTTATATGTTAGCAAATGTATATAAAAACATGTAAGAATCAAATTCATGGTCAAAGCATTGAACTCCACAAGTTCAGTGTTATTTGCAGTTTGTGTGGAATTATTGTTTGCAAGATCATATCACAATATAAAATATAGTCTTCTGTCTTAACAAAACGATTTACGGCCACATGAACAAGGTATAGGTGGAGCTTACTTTTGTTATGCGAGTGAATATTTCCCTTAAGTTTTAGTGTAGTACCTCAGATGTGCTTAGTTGCATTCCACCACTGCTTATTCAGACAGCATTCCCTCTTCCAACACTAGTGATTTAGTCATGTATGGATCCTTCATCAGCTCCTATTGAGTCCCCTGATGCATAATATGCAACCTCTGGCTTTGTCCAGTATGTGTTGATGGATTTACAGAATGAGGTCATGGAGCACTGCTGAATATGTAAAGCCTCTTAAATCAGTCAGATAGCGAGGTATGGCATTTTCTGGGCTTCGATCCTTGTGTGCACTGCATATCATGGATGGGGAGGGAAAAGGTTAATGTAATAGCTGGCTGGTGCCTGCGGGTAGGGGGTAAGGAGCTGGGATGTACAGGCCTTATATACTGCACACTAAGTTGTATCTCAGCTCCTTATTGGAGGATGCAAGACTTTGGTGTGGCTTCAGGCGAGCCCCATTTGGACTCTGTCAACTTAAGGGGCCTCGCTAGTCAACACTTCATTGCAGACTCTAGTGGAGATCACATAGACCTCAGTGGTGTCCATCCTCCTCGGTGGCTCTCAATGGCCCTGGTGAGAATGGGTGTTCCTGGGTTTGGGTGAGGTTGTTTTCATCTGTGCATTTTCCCACCGTTTCTCGCCTACGTCCTTGTCGCGCTCCACGGGAAACGCCACATAATGGGTCTCATTGCTGCTTCAGTCAACAGTGAGTGGCATTGTGGGAAATTGATGTCCCCTTTAAAGGTGGAATCAGCGATTCTAGAGATTGCCTGTTGTCAAAATCACTTTTTGTGAATATCTCCTCACAATCCACTACATGTGTGTGTGCTGGGAAATAAAATCCAATGTTAATACACAGCCTAGGCTCTGTAAACGTTCATGTTGCTGGCTAATGTGGGCTTGCCTTCTTTAGATATGTCTATGGTTGTATACCACTTTACAGATCCTAGGCTGTGTTTTAACGCCAGCTTTTTTTCAATGCACACTCAGTACAGACAGGTAGTGGATCGTGAGGAGAAATTCACTGATTTTGACAACAAACCTTCTTCAGAATCATTGACTCCACCTTTAAAAATGAATAGCCTAACTTGAATTCTCTGTATAACGAGTTTACACTGTACACTCTTACTGTTTACTGTGCTGTACAAGGCAGTCCAGTCTTGGACAACATTTGACGGCCCTGCGTCACTTTATGTCCCACTCTAATTGCCTTTTGGGAAACAGAGGCTTGTGTTACCCCGAGCGCCGGCACGCCACAGGGGGCCTCGTCCCTCAAGTCCCTACATACCTAAGCAGCAGCTCTGAGAGGTGGCCCCCCTGCATCCAGCCACAACACTTAAAACCAAGAGCCATTAATAAAACCCTGTGCCCATAATCAATCACATTGTATTGAGGTGTTTTATGACACTGATTCATTGCCTCTGTGTTTAATAAATCTTCTTGTAATCTTTTTACAGCTCACCACGGACACCTTAACCTAACAGAGATGTGCTGTTCTCAACACTTAAATGTAATAGTGTATATTTGTATTTAATGCATATTTTATGGTACTTCCAAAGAAAATTCCATTGAGTATGGTCAGTGAAATAAATGTTTATATTACTCTTAGATACATTTCCACTTAAACATGGGAGGCAATGATTTTTTTTAAATATATAAGTGGGTATCCCCATTAGATGTTATTTCCCCACCAGCTGAGGGATTATGACCCACAGAGCTGGTATAACCTCATAATAATAAATGCATTAAATTGTGCTCTCGTGCAATTTTCCAATTAAAACAAATTTGGCTGTTTATAAGGGCCACGTAAAAGTGCTACATTAACTCCCCAAATCCCACAGTCAAACCCAGCTCTTTTCCATTGCTGATTTTCCTAAATTACTATATAGGGCTTGTGTGGCTGCCAGGTGTGACTAATTCATACAGGGTAGAGTAGTTTAAATAAAACTACAGGGAGGAAATATGCCTGCAGGGTGTGTGGAGTGCTGTGCATCATATAAAACATCTGGGCTGCGAGGCTCCTTTCACTGAGTTTTTAATTCTTTGTTTTTTATGTTTGTCATAATTAAATCAGGCTCGGTGCCAGTATCAGCAAATGATGAAATATCCCTTTACCCTCTCACCTCCACTTGGAGGGGAGCAGTGGGCTATAAAGGAGAATTTACACCCAACTTGGTAACTTTTTCTGCAAAATCGTGTCTCATCTTTACTTAAAAAAATACCGTGTTTTTTTTTTGTTGCATAAATTCCACATTCAGGCTTAGACACTCCAATATAGCACGCAGTACTTCCGTTTAGCAGTCCACGTCACTTTAAGGAACCAATCACCAGGCTTGTTGTGATTAACTAGAAAGTGAGTTGCTTCCATGATGCAGGGCAGGAAAGAAAAACGCCAAGTCGCGCGTAATTGGTTGCGCAGTGGAGTTATTCAGTTAAAAGCCTCTGCAACTGAAGTGCCTCCCCCCTCCGCACTACTGAGCTCTCTCGTCCCGTAACACTGCAAGCAGAGAGCGCACTTTTGAACTCTTTTCAACTTGTATTTTCACTTTAAACAACAACAACACAAAGTTACAATCATGTCTAGGTCACTGCTGTTGTGCGTAATCGTAGCCTTTGCGTTCGTGCCGGCGGCAGATGCGCAACTCTCCAGCCGCTATGTCATCGGATGTCCTGCTCGGTGTGACAAGTCGATGTGTCCCCGGCTACCAGGCGAGTGCCAGGCGGGTCAAGCCCTCGACTTCTGCAACTGCTGCACGGTGTGCGCGTCCGGCGAGGGCGAAGCGTGCGGCGGCAGCGGGAAGCTCGGAGACCCGGTGTGCGGAGATGGGCTGGAGTGTTCTGTGTCCGGCGGAGTGGCCTACACCGTCACGGTGAGGAGGAGAAGCAAGAGCGGGACCTGCGCCTGCAAAACCAGCGACCCGGTGTGCGGGAGCGACGGGGTGTCCTACCGGAATATCTGCGAGCTGAAGAGGGTCAGCCGCCGGGCGCAGAAGCTGCAGCAGCCACCTGTTATTTTCATTCAGCGGGGAGCCTGCGGGAAAGGTAAAGCTCAGGTCGTATTTTTTTTTATCAGCACAACAGGATCAACAAAACACACTGAGATGTTGAAAAGATTTGATAAAAAGTTAGATGATTTTGATTGTCTTGGTATGAGCTGTTGTAGCCTATTATTCTGTATTGTTGAATAATACCTGCTGAGTTAAACTAAAACACAATATTTAACTGTTGAGATCCACTACATACATCTTGAATACAGTCACAGCATGTTTGCAATTTGATTGAGTAAATCTACAAAAAAAAAAATTATGTATTATATATTTCACCTTCACTCTTCACAACTTTGCTCTTGTGCATGACCCCCTCGTGTCCTTACTGGACGATTGTGGTTTGAACCATACGCAGATGTTAAAGATTAAAGCTGCATTCAGTCAGTGGCACACAATCTACACTGTGTGCCACCATTCAAGTGCCTTTCCCTTCTTGTTCCTGCATTACAATTAGGCTCGAATCGGAGTAATCATTTCACTTTTGCCCAGTTGAATGAAGTCAAGAGCTCTACCCCCCCCCCCCCCCCCCCCCCCCCCCCACCCCCCTTAGGTTAAAGGCTTATATCTGCTTGATTGTTTAATACAAAACAGCTCATGGCATTAGCTGAACGGAAGGGAAAAGTATCATATCTGGCTGCAATTGCATAGTACTGAAGGGGTGAACTTGTTATAACAGGTATTATACTTGAGTGTTTCATTATGGAACTGCACCTTATCAGAGTGTCATCATGTGAAAAATATTTAAACCTAATCAGTGGAGCTCAAAAACAAACAGGCATCATTCTTCACTTGTGCTGCTCTGTGATACAGCACAGCCCAACGCTCATTCAATTTAATCAGTGAGTCATTCATCATCATTAATGCTGCATTCATGTGATAATAATAAAGCTTTAAATGACAGATGAGATATTCAGGAAGGAGAAAATGGTCTGGATTCAAACTCACACTTGCACACATGTGAGTCTATGAACAGGTGGTGAAGACATCCAGCTTTAAGTGCATGTGTTTGACCTGTGTGTCCATCTGAAGTGTGCAACACGCGTGTGCAATTAAAATAAATAAAATGTCTCATTAAGGAGCTTCCATACCTCGTTGCCTCAAAGAGCTGTAATTCACCTCAAAGTTAGGAAGTGTATGGGGTCCCCCCTTGTACACACACACACACACACACACCCTCTTGACTCCTGCCTCCCTCTTTTCTTTTCTCTCTGTGCGTCTCTCCCTTTCTGTGTTTCTGTTGTCACTCATAAATCACACTTTAACAGTCACATAAAGGAATGCCTGGCACTGATTCAAAGCCATAATTCCCCCTCCATAGAAGACAGTTTGGAACAGGCAGGAGACAGAGGAAAGCACAGAATTAGCAACCCATATTTTTCGGGAGAAGGTTTACATGTGCATCAAAAGGCGTGTGGGCGCGGCGGTAGGGCAGACGGTAACGCCACATTTGTTTGTCAGCCATGTAAGCAACTTAGATGGTTAAGTCATTCCGCGGCTGCTAACTCATGTCTGAAACAGAGCAAGACTGTGGTGAGTGCTATTGATTTTCCAAAGGCACCCGGTGAAAATTTCCATAGCTGCAATAAAAAGAGTCGCGTTTCATTGGATGAGCTCTGTCAAAGCACAGAGGTGAGGTGGTGGATAATGCAGTCTGTAGTATACATCTACTTTTCATATATTTTTCATAGATTATCTTAACCATAAGTTTGTGATCAAGGATGTGGTCTTAGATTTTTGCAGGAGTTGGCACTGAAAAAGTAACTCGACCCCCGCCTGAGCGCCTTGCTTCAACTCCCCTGCAGCTTGGCCCCATGTTAAGAAAACATATGCAAGTACACTTTGGATGATGTCATATCGTGTCTGGACGGTAAAGATGTTGATTATGGACGCTGTTCATTTTGGCAAGGAAAATTAGGCCAAATGTTGCTGAGACATCTGGGTCATATTTGTTTAAAATTAACACTTTTTTATGGTGTACATACAGTATATTGCCATTTTCAAGCCTTTATTGATGGAGATAATAGTATGATTAACATTAAAACAAAACTAAAATGATGACTGATGAGGGATAAAGAGTAATGCAACACAAGTCCCAAGTCAGGCCTGAACCGAAACTGTTGCTACCAGGTTGCCCCAAATGACCCATTCAAAACATTTAGGTGATACTTGCACTGTTTTTTCTTAATAATCCCTTCAGATTTGAATCTAATGTAAGCACAATACAATTTGTGGCTGCTGAGTTGGTGTTGCTACAGCCTGCACAACGCACTCTGTGACTCCAGCTAGTGACATGTGCTGAATATGCACATTCTTCCCCGGCTTGTCTCAGCCACTCATACTATGAAAAAATATCATCTTTGTGCATGTGTATTTTCCTTTTTCTTCTGTTGTTCTATCGTCTGTCTCTCCTGCTGTTTTTCTGCGTGTCTGTTTTCCTCATCTATTTTCCTCTCTTGTACATGGTGCCTGCTCATTATTTTGCTGCATTCTCCTCCACAGACATCATTTTGCTCTTATGCTCATTTAATGGCAACAACAACGTGGACATATTTGGTTTTGTGCGTACTCTTTCCCCAAATCCCATCAATAACACAAACAAACCTTGATGTCTGCACTCCTTTTTGCCAGTACAGTCCCTGTTGTACCAGGATAAATTGTACGAAACGTTGCATTGAGTGCTGCATTGGCAATAAATGACTCGAGCTGCACGACCTTCACATTGCAATATTAACGGTTAATACGTTTTCAAAAGAATATTGTCTTCTAAACTTCAAAGGTCTGTGCATTTATACTTTGGCAGTAGATCTATGAAGCTCTTTGATCCTATAATGAATATCATTTTTTAACAACAAAAAACTATGACTGTCCCTCTCTTAATGACTCAGATATGTGTGTGTTTCTGGTTATATTGTGTGTTGCCGCCCTTGGGTGAAGTCCATCATGGCAAAATACATTTCTTTGAGTTGAAATTGAATTAAATTGTGATAAATTGAAACACATTTAAAACATTGAAAAATGTGCTTAGAGTTACTCACAGTGGGTCATCTAACAAATGTATCCAAAGTTACATTGGCTCAAGCTGAACTGTATATCTTCTTAACTGCATGACGCTATACACTTTAGTGCCCCTATGTTCACATCTGTTGATTCATTAAATATGTCAGTTGAGCCAAAATCAAATCAATGACTTACTGGGAATTATTTTATAATAGCTTATACACATTACTTAGGCACTGTGGTTGCCACGATTCTCAAAGCTCCATTAACTTCAATAGCTTAGTTTTGACTAGAAAGCCAATAAAGCTAATTTTATTTCATTTTTCTTTACCAATGATCACATTTCTTTGACAATGGCTGCAAAATATGCTTCCATTTCCTACATTAAACGTAGGCCTGGGGGGGCCCCACTTTGCCCAGCAGTACAGACTCAGCGTGTGTGTAAGTGAAAGTGTTGGTGCATGAAGGAGAGGAGCTGACCGATATTCACATGTACTATACTGTAGAGGAAAAGAAAAAGCTGCTTCCGCCTGCAGGCGCCAGTAAAACAGCGGGTACTTTGTGTGGGAAAATTGAAAAAGAAAAGAAGTTGAGATCTTGAGCTGGAACCCTGGTGGTGGAGGCCAATGTGTAGAGGGAGTGGGTGTAATTGGCAAAAAAAAAATTAACTATTAATGTTGCGTTAGATGGATTCCAATCATTAAATTATTTGATTGGCATCAAATGGCACTCCAGAAACAACACAACAGGTTCTGGACCCTGGGCCTGCTCCTCTCTCTAATTATAATCCTCAGTGCTGACCATAGATAGAATATAATCATTATATAAATAATAAAGTATATATATAATATATATACTGTATATAAAGTATATACATAATATATATTGTGCTGACTACAACCCTCCTGATGTTTGAGCTCACATGGGGAGAATGACTCCAATCTTTCCATTTCTTCTGTTTTCTCACTGTGCTGAGATAGTCTTGTGACGTGTATCAAGATTTACTGTTTCATTTGTTGCTTTAAGGGTCAACAAAGAAGATGAGGTGAAGGTTTGAAGAAAAGTTGGACCATTTGTTTATACCATCAACTTACTTTGTTGCTAGTGGCGACGCTCTAGGGATGACAAAGTTGGTCAAACCCCCATTTCAGCCCAGGCTAAAATATCTTGACTATTCAACTGATTGCTGCTGATTTATGTACATATTTCTTTGATGATGATCCATGACTTTTGGTGTAGTGCCACCATGAGGTTGACATTTTTGTCTTATAAATACATAGATGCATAGATAGATAAATGGATGAATGGATAGAAAGCATATCTTGATCACAATAGTGATCGTATAACGCAAGATTTTTCCCACTGCGGGTTGACACATTTTTTTATACTGTATAATTTTGTGGCATTTGGTACGGCAAGACTGTGCTCATTCCATGCTTGTGTTAGCTTAATTGAACTAAGAAACGAAAAGTCTCTCTTTCTCTTTCCTTAACCCTTCTCTGCAATTAATGATATCCCGGGGCTTAAGTGACGAGTGCCTTTGAGTGTTACAAAATGCCGTACTCCTGGAGATATAATGACTGTAAATTGTTCTTGTGACACAAAATAGGCCCAGTTTTGCAGTACGTGGCACAATAAGGGTTTACGAATGGAAGAGATGAAGAGCTCAGAGGAAAAGGTCTGGGGTATTTTGATTCATAGCTTTGGTTAAACTTTCTTTTCTGTAAGACTTAATTGCCAGGTAAATCAGTCAACGTTTCCGGACTTGCCCACCACTTTAAGTGGTGTGATGGAGTGATCCAGTGCATTTGGCAGTTCTCATACATACAGTGTCAGACAGTGACAGTGTGATGGTATATGGTTTATAGTCTATGTTAACCATAGGGTGAGAAAGGGGTAACGGTTAAGTATTTGTCACTATAGTTTATAGCAAGGGATTAGTGTGTGTGTGTGTGTGTGTGTGTGTGTGTCAGATCTGACCTAGACAGTCTCAACCACAGATGAACTGTCATATTTCTGTTATGAAGAAGCTCTTTATTATATATTGGCTTTCTATTCTTACACAGTTTTTACATCATGCAGTACTTCAATGCATAATTTGTTTGTTTTTACTTGTCTGACATCCTGTGTGTGTGTGTGTGTGTGTGTGTGTGTGTGTGTGTGTGTGTGTCTGTTTCCAGCTCAGGACAACCCAGACAGCCTAAGACACAAATACAACTTCATCGCAGACGTGGTGGAGAAAATTGCTCCATCTGTGGTTCACATTGAACTTTACCGCAAGTAAGAGTCGTGCACCTGTGTGTGTGTGTGTGTGTGTGTGTGTGTGTGTGTGTGTGTGTGTGTGTGTGTGTGTGTGTGTGTGTGTGTGTGTGTGTGTGTGTGTGTGTGTGTGTGTGTGTGTGTGTGTGTGTGTGTGTGTGTGTGTGTGTATAGGTCAGACTGAAGATCTGTAGAATTTACAGCCCACACCTGTGTACTTAACCAGACCACACCAGTTGGTAGAGAACCCCTGCTCTCCACTTTGTCTTTTTTTCATCCTCTTACTGGCTTGTTTTACGCTCTTCTTATCTCTGCTTCTCATCCTTTTTTTCACTGATACCTCAATTCTTGATCTGATCTTGTTTACTCCGTTCTGTCCGTCACTGCGGGCTGTAAAGTGTTTCTTTGAGTGTGTGCAGCTCTCTGATTTTTCAGCTTTATGTCTCACCCTCTTACATCTCGCATGCTTTAAAAAGAAGTTTCCTTAGCGTTAATGTTAGCCTTTTACCCTTTTGTTTCACCATGCCTTGGTTTTGGTGTTTCTCTAGGAGGAGAGACGTTGAAAGAGTAATGTAAATGGCAGTACACACACTCAATCCTCTCTTTCCCCCCCTTCCGACAGGATGACCTATTCCAAGCGGGAGGTGGCGGTGGCCAGCGGATCTGGCTTTGTGGTGTCAGAGGATGGCCAGATTGTGACCAATGCCCACGTGGTGGCCAATAAGCACCGGGTGAAAGTGGAGCTCAAGGGCGGCGCCTCCTACGACGCTAAAATCAAAGACGTGGACGAGAAATCCGACATCGCGCTCATCCAGATCGAGGCACCGGTCAGTCAAAGTACCAGATAGTCAGAAGGCCAAGCAAATTGAACTATTAGCACAGTGTGGTAGAGGTTTCTCGTTTAAGCTATAGTGCTTGAACATCCATATGCTCCCTTTAATTTGGTTGCTGCGTATTTCAGCCAGCTATACCATTAAAGGAATAGTTTGAACTTTTTGGGAAATATACTCCTTCACTTTGTTGCTGAATGTGAGATGAAAATGTCAACAGCACTCTCATGCCTGTTTGCTTAACATGGAGCTAGAGCCCGGCAGTGATTAGCTCGGTTTAGCATAACTATTTGACAACAGAGGCTCAAGGAAGTCACTGCACTCCGATGCTGGTTGCCCTGCAAGCTTGACAGAGCTGGGCTAGCTGTTTCCTCTGCTTCCAATCTTTATGCTAAAATAAGCTAAGCTATTTGCCTCCTATATCTAGCTCCACAGTTAGCATATTAGGCCTACATTAGGGGGTTGTTAATCTTCTGAGCTAACTCTTGATAAGAAGGCAAATAAAGGTTTTTCCCAAAATGTTGAGCTATTCCTCAAAACATATATTTTTTCCTTAGGATCGGCCTACTAAGGCTACACTCAACCTTTCAACTACACTTGAACTACAGCTTCTGTTAGCTCCTGTTTGAGTCATTTGGCTCTCTGGTTGGTGTATTTTGTTTAAAGAAAAGCAACAATAATTTCTCATACATAAGTATTGAAAAAGAAAATAATATTTGTCAAGTTCTGTAAGCTAACACCCCTTCTTATTCACATAGACCAGGAAAATACCTGGCCTCTAGGGTATTTTATTTTACAACCTTAGACGTGTCTAAAAATGTTGGTTTCACAAATGAGCATTTCTGCAAAGATTTACAAGTTGGACGGAATTAAAAGTTTTTTCAATGGTACTTGTGAAAAACGCTTACAGCACTCTCACCCAGTGCTCACAAGATCAAAACAATGACTGGCTGTTTTGTAATTCCCCAATTAAACTGTTGGGAAATTTGAAGGCTGACATAAAAACATTTCTAAATCCAGGAGATTATTCAAAGTGCAAGTGTAGTAATACAGTGTGAGAAGGCAGGTGCAGCCAAATGGGTCTTTAAAAGCCAGCTGTCAGTCAGTCAGTCAGCCAGCCAGTCAGTCGATCCAGGTCCTGCTGGTCTTCAGACACAACACGCAGATATTCACAAGTCTTCTCATGAGCAAGAGCGAAATGATATGACTTTTGGCTAGTATAAAGCCATTGTTGATCTTTAAAAGAAATAGTTCACTATCTTACACATTGCTGAACATGCCATTTCCTTGCTACATTTTCTCTCTTGTTCTCTCCACGTCTGTCTGTGTTTATTTCTCTGTCTACTGGACAAGAGGGATCAGTGGTACAGGTTAATCACAGCCAACAGTCATGTGGAGGAATGCGTGGCTGAGATCCCGAGCCCATTGACTGGGATTCATACCCAGAGCAAGAGTGCTTTACTGAGCTCACTCTCATGGCTGGGTGGCGCAGCTGAATAGATGCTCATGACAGCAGCACAAGGTGTATTACAAAGACCTCCAATTCTGAAAGAAAGCTGAAACATCCAGGGTTTTGTTTGGCCGACAACGTGAGCGAAGAGTGCGGAAGAGAGCAGTGACAGACGCTTTGTTTTGGTTCATCCCATGATAAAAGCTGTTCCGTCTGTCGATGACAGGCTGGGCTGCAGTCGGGAGGCTTTCTCCTGTTTGTTTACATCACGTGCACTCTGTGTGCACAGCCTGTGCACGGTACAGTCAGTATGGTACAGGCAGTGTTTTTAGATTCAAGAATAAGTGCTACTCCTTATTGTCGAAGCATGAAACGTATTGTTACCGTCCTTGTAAACTATAGTGTTAACATTTCTGGTAGCTGTCACATAGCGGCCAAAGACTGTATGATAGCGGCACAGCCTTTTCACGTAAAATGTATTTGTAGCATTCCTCTGCATGAAACCATGACTTCACTGGTTGGTAAACAACAGGTGATTGCAATAGAAAAAGGCTCATTGAAGTGGAATGACCAGATGTATCCAGGGTGTCATCCTAGAACACACACACACACACACACACACACACACACACACGTTCAAACCAAAGAGGATACACTTGTTAATGCTAATGAGGGCAAGTTGGCGTAAGTGTGTGAGTGTGTTTGTGTGCATAGTGAGAGAGTTAATTTAAGGGGAAATTAGAGGATGAGAGAGGTTATAATGAGAGGGTAGGAGGGCGAGCAAAGTTGTCATTTTTGGATCACATTTAAAAGAGGAAATGTAGTCATCCGAACCTATAGCTAAAGGCTTTTTAATTTCAGTAGCCTACCTAAAGACTAAAAACTGTAAATTCCAGCTTTGAGGTTTTCCTCCTTTATTCATTGACACATCACTTACCGTAAAGCTAACAAGAGCTGCTGTTGGAGCAACACACATGAAACAAGCCCACTTATTTCTCTCATGCCTTTAATTTAAAGGAGCTTTTCAGATCACAGTTTGGCTTTTTAACCCACAAGCAAAGTTATGTTTGGATGTGATTTAAGAAACTCATATCCTGACTGGTAGATATCTCTTCAATCTTCCATTCTCCCCTCCCTCATTCTTGTCTGCCCTTGCTCTCCGCTCCTCACTCTATTCCTGCTGACGTTCTCTCTGTTAAATAAAAGTCGATAGCAGCCGACATCAGCGCTCCAGAGGTATAGCCACAGATAATCACCAAACAATTGTATTGTTTTATAAGTGAGAAAAGTTTAAAGTGAACTTTTTCTCTGAGAGTAATTACTTGCTTCTTTCTTTTTTTCTTTCTTTCTTCCTGTGCCCTTCTCTCTGTGTGAAATTGGAGTTTATTGGGTGCAAGGCTCAGTCCCTTCCTGGGGTTGTGGTCTACCCTTTAGCTCACTCTGGGGAATACATTAGTCTGTCTACAGCAGCTGGAACTTCAGAGGGGAAAGGAGAGGAGAGTGCTGTGCTCACTTGTTCCTGTGTAGAGAGAATGGGGGGATGGGGGAAAGAGATCGCAAAAGAGGCACGGAGAAACAGAGCGCAATGTGGTCCAAGGCCTGGAAAATGTATCCCTATGTCTGGAGGACTATGTGAGCTAATAGGCTAATGAGTGCACTGTGTGATGTGGCAACAGTACAATAAGGCTAGAGCTCATCCTGACGCAGGTTTTTGCAGAAGGCCCTATTCTCTCACTCAGCACTTTGAATAGCTTTGTCTCAATGTATTGGATGCATCCAGGTTCACTAAGTTCAAGGACTCACCTTGACTTGCTTGCATGACTTTGAAATACTTAAATTCTGCGCAGGGAGTTTTCCATATAATTCCAGATCATTTTATAGCATGGTATCCTCAACCTTCACGTTTGGGTGTTGTATATTGCAAATGCAGCAAAATGCAGTGAACTCATCAATGTTTGGCTTTGTTCACACTGCAGCTCAAAGTGTTTTCACTGAATCAATTGTGGCAGAACTGATCATTTGTTAAACCCCTTCCCCCAAAAAACACTGATTCTCCAATTGTAGCATAGCAACCGTAAGAAGGCATGGCATGCATGCCTGTGTAAAGCTTTTGGATTTTTACACACAACCAAAAGCTTGTAAGTGTAGCCTATACACTTTAGGAATGTACGGACGTGTGTTTATCTGCTCTACTGTGGGCTTACAAACTACACTGTGCCCGGCTAACAGGCTTCCTGTCTACAATAATAACAGTAACCAATGGTTAGCATATCATTTGCTACCTACCTTATTTTACAGGATTACTAGAAAGCTTACGTTGACTAGTGTTCCGTGGCTCTATCCTGCTTTTGTATTGAGGGAAGTTTAAACACCAGCAACCGCAGCTAAACTCACATGGCGTCACTCATCCTAAACTTGTAAGCACAGTACAGCTTTGTAGGCAAACTCATCTGTTCGTCTTTATACCCGAAGCCTTTTCTCCCGTATACTTGCATGCATCTTTCCACTGTGTTGCTTGTTTGAGTACTTTTTTTTTAGCCTTTTAGCTTTATATTATGAGCTTTACATGGTTCTCATTTCATGAAAGACATATTTCATCAAACTGATGGCACTGATGTTGATTAGCTAGCTACAGTTTATACAATCTCATGGCAACAGCTGCATTTCAGCTTGGCAAAGTCTGTTTGACAACAAACAAAAAAAATCACAGGCTGCTTTTGTCTGGAATCAAGGACTATTTGTTTTATAAATAACTGCAGATGTTGAGTGGTTAATCTGCCAGTTATCATTGTGAACAACATATATCTACTTATCTACTGTATTTAATATAATGCGTGTGTGTGTGTGTGTGTGTGTGTGTGTGTGTGTGTGTGTGTGTGTGTGTGTGTGTGTGTGTGTGTGTGTGTGTGTGTGTGTCCGGCCTGGGAGAGCTATCCCTCCTCTGTTGCCTTTCCTGGGGTTTCTCTTACACTTTTCCCTCTAAGAACAAGTCCTGAAGCTTTTATATTAAATAAAATCAACTTGACTTGACGTGAATATAACCATGTGTACACATGCTAGAAGGGAAAGCTTTATTATCAGTTTTTTCAGCACTGGAGACAGTTGCCTAAAAGTAATTAAATCCCACTGAAACAGTTGGATATACTGTAGCAATAAATGAACCATTAACTTAACCTTCATGCTTTACTAGTCCTGAAGCAATTATGGCCTCATATTTCCAGTATGGTCCCCCTGAATCAATTTCACTGTTTGTCTCTGTGTTACCTATCACTTACTATCAAGAGTCACAAAACCTGCTTTGGGAAATGTGCCTGCATAGTGCCGGTTTGGACAGCATGGGCAGGGCTATTATTGGAATATGTATATGTGTCTGTGATATGTGCAGAAAGGAAATAGAAGGAATTGGCCTCCCATATGTAGCCCTATGAAGCCATGTGTTCCTGCATGCAGCCTATCTGTATATCAGCAACATTGTGTAAATGTTTCCTCAGGAAGTAAGAGATTACTGCTTTATCCTAGATGAAGAGTACTGAAGGGATACAAGTCCCTCAGTACTCTTTGATTACAAACTTGCAATCAATTATTCAAATCTGTGTGTGTGTGTGTGTGTGTGTGTGTGTGTGTGTGTGTGTGTGTGTGTGTGTGTGTGTGTGTGTGTGTGTGTGTGTGTGTGTGTGTGTGTGTGTGTGTGTGTGTGTGTGTGTGTGTGTGTGTGTGTGTGTGTGTGCAGAGCCGGCCCGAGGAATGAGCGAACTAAGCGGTTGCTTAGGGCCCCCGACCGCCAGGGCCCCCCCCCCCCAAAAATTCATACAAAAAAAGGAATACCATGTTTTGGTCTAGATAATTAATAGCCTAATAATTGAATCAGTTCATCTGGGAGGTAATCCGAGGTTAACTGATCACATCACAAACACATCCATGCACACTGTGTATTGAGTTTATTTTAAGACATTTGGAAATGGGGCTGCCCTCAGTTGCCCATGCACTGTGTATAGTCTATAGCCTATTTCAGCAACATCTGTGAAAAGAAATATAGCTGGACAGTGGACAACAGAGTTATTCTGCTTCGTTCCTCTCACTGCATTTAAATGCATTGATTATATTACAGAGAAATATGTCCCATAAAAGAAAAAGAGCATCAAGCCCAACCCAGAGGACCCTCCATATTATTTTATTTTAAATTAATAGTTTTTATAGAAAATCCATGTGTCTTTCTTCAATAGCTTCTTATTAATCTGACCCAGCGTCTCCAAATTATTTGTTCACACAAAATTCCTCAGATTTCCTCAGACTTAATTTTCCTCTCAAAGTGCACCAGATTTATGCATTTAACTTTAAAAAGGTGAAAAAAATCTCCCGGGGAGGCATGCCCCCGGATCCCCCTAGGAGGGTCAGTATCTCCACGGGCCACTATTTTCACCCAGTTGGACAATGGAGGCACTAGCGAAAACACTGGGTATGTGAATGACATTTAACAATAGGTAATAATTTGGCCAGCGCTATTATTGGAGAGGGCCACCCCTGTGTGTGTGTGTGTGTGTGTGTGTGTGTGTGTGTGTGTGTGTGTGTGTGTGTGTGTGTGTGTGTGTGTGTGTGTGTGTGTGTGTGTGTGTGTGTGTGTGTGTGTGTGTGTGTGTGTGTGTGTGTGTGTGTGTGTGTGTGTGTGTGTGTGTGTGTGTGTGTGTGTGTGTGTGTGTGGATGGTTTTAAGGCCGCTCACTGCAGGGACCAGGGGAAAGGCGCTGCTTGTTGCCCTTTAGAGGCGGGCATAGGGGAAATGAATCATGTCCTGCTCTCCTCCTGACCCAACGTCTGCCCTTCATCTCTTGTCCCTGTAACCAAAACCGTTTCCCATGCTTAGGGACGCAGTTGGATGGGAGAAGAGCCAAGGAAAATACACACACACACACACACACACACACACACACACACACACACACACACTCTTTTTCCCTCCGCTGGGTCTCTCGATGCACTTTTTCTTGGCCTACTTTTTTGGACCCGTTATTCGTTTCCCGAGCCCAACAGCCTTTCCCTGAAAACTGTTTCGACATACCAGTCAGTGACGTCACTTTGAATGCGTATGAATCATGGTATCCAGCGGTGTATTTGAGACATTCATGAAATAGACACTAGACTATATGACGTATCTTTGGCTCTGCAATTATGTGACAGTGCCAAGATTATATAATATGACCCTGGCTACAAGGGTTAGTTAATTTATATTTGAAAAAAAAATAATACAATAAAATCAAACTTACCCCAGGGACACAGAGCCTTGCAGATATGTTTTGTTTCATTTGGCAAGGTTTAGGTGATCCTCTTAAGAAATCCAATTCACTTGAAAGGTTGAATGGAGTTTAGATTGTTAAGCTAACAGCTTTGACATTTCAAATAAATCAACAGCGACATGTCTTTTCCCGAAACAAGTTTGCTCTACATAATCCTATTGTGAATAGGAAATAGACTTAGCAATCTTCTTCATGCAATATGCTGTTTGTTATCCTGATTCTCCATCTATTATTTGTATTTTGGTGAATGAGCACTTACCCTTTTTTTTCTCTTATTGTATTAACCAAATTGTATTATCTTTGGGCGTATGCTTTAGGAGAAGGCAACACCTACATGCATGGATAGCCTCTGGTTTCTAAACTCAGATCCAGAAACCTTTTGAGTTGCTTTAGCAGATTCCAGTGTGCTCCTCCAGCCATATAAAGAGTAGTCTAGACTACATTATAACGGCCCTAGACATATAAAACCTATAAGAGTACGTATTACTATAGGTTCAACTCTTATTATCTCCGCAGGCACACTGTCAACAGTTAAGCATCCATTTTCTAAACCTCTCAACCCGTTCCAGGCTAACAGGTATCGTAGCTGTGGGGTAAATCCAGTGAAACATTTCAATACTATATTAAATAGAGCATTACCTCATTGCTATGCATGAAAGAGAGCTATTACACTTGAGGCAGTCTTCCTGAAGCAAAAGAACACATAAGACCTCATCTCCTCTCATCATTGTCATTTGCGCAGTTCAAAGTTTTGTGGTGTCTAGCCGGAGAGCTGAGACGCCCTCCAGTCTCATGTAGAACGGCACAGAGTGGAGGATACACACGGAACTCACGGACATATGTTTGCTCTTATACCGACTCAAAACTTTCCTCACAGCATTATGGAAACCATAGTGGTTTCCGTTCTAGTGTCAGCAAGGATATGGTTTAGCCAGTGTGATCTGAATGTGTTGATGTTAGCTACAGTGTGAGCAATTGCTCAAGAACTCCTCATCGTGGTGTCTATGGGTTTGATTAACGCCTACATCTCTGATATTTGCGTTGTGTGTGTGAAAATCATGGTTGCAACACTCACATATTATCTGTTTAGTCTTTTGAAGTCAACCAAGCTCATGCTCAAACAGGCATTCAAGCACAATTAAATTAGTTAGACTTACACAACATAGAAGCAGCCAGACAAACACACACTCAGTGTCCCCTCTCTCCAGCCCCTCAGTCTGATCTTTTTAACCTTTGATTTGAAGTTCTGTAGGAGCATGCTGAGGCCTGCCCTCATTTTATCTGCGTTAGAACAGACCCCCCCCCCCCCCCTCCAGGGCACACGTTCAGAAGTAAAAACCATATACGTTAGGGCACTTTTGCAGGGTAACATTAGAAAGTATGTTGCCTGCTTTGAAGTCGGGGTCACGTGCCGACCTGACCGAGGCAGCTTCTGTGTCTGGATGTGTGTATTTGGAAGTGGTCTGGCTGTATATCTCAATAGGGCCAGGTGTGTGTGGGTTTTAGTTTACAGACTTGACTTTGTGAGGGTTCATGTCCAGGCAACCTACTCCCTCCCGCCCTCCTTCCCTCTCGTCCTCCCTCCCTCTCTCTCTCTGTTATATAATATGTGTTTGTGTGTTTGTGTGTTTGTGTGTGTGTGTGTGTGTGTGTGTGTGTGTGTGTGTGTGTGTGTGTGTGTGTGTGTGTGTGTGTGTGTGTGTGTGTGTGTGTGTGTGTGTGTGTGTGTGTGTGTGTGTGTGTGTGTGTGTGTGTGTGTGTGTGTGTGTGCATGCGTACGTGTGTCTCAGAAAAGCCACAGTCCATCCCAGCTCGACTGAAGTTAAAGTTTGCACCTGGTCCTATAGTCATAAAATGGTAGTTAATGTAATGGCTTTTAAATGAGCCTCCAAACGACCAGGGGCTGTAACATTGAACAATCACACATCTCTGTAGAAACTCCTAACTGCTATTTTCAAAGCAATCTGTTTGCTTGTCTGCCAGATTCTATGTCTTGCTGTCCCCTTCACCGCAACATCCCGAAGACCTCGCTGGGTCAAAATATGTGCATATATAGGAGGCTGAATCCAAAAAAAGTCTGCGGCAATGGATGAAAAAAACAAGGTGTCTGGAATTTTTTCACAGCACGGTCCCCTATTAGCCTCTTTATCTGTTAAGAAAAACAAAACTGTTTAGTCCTGCCTGCATGCTTTCAATGTGATACCCCACTCCAGAACTTGCTAAAACATGGATTAATTTGTGACTTCGGAGATCGAAGTCTATGGCGTAATACTAAATATCAAATGCAGTGGTCTCCCTGGCAAACTAAGAAACGTTTTGAAGAAAGACATTCTCAAACCGATGCTCTTCAGGGTCAAAAAATATGTTTTGGGTCATAAGCCGGTTGCTGTTGATGCAGGCTGCCTGCACTAACAACATGATGTTAAACAGAACTGCATTTGACTCATTCGTCTCACATTCTCAGACTCCTCTTCTGTGGTTTGTGGTGTTGTTGCTTGTACATCTCTTTCACCTTGCCCTCCTGCCTTACAGTGTGGCTATAGTGTCTTTGGGTGAAGTGCCAGTGCACGGCAACCTTCCTCTGAAATAGCAGGGTGAGTCACTTGGGTGGTCAGGAGAGGAGCGGACTCACATGGCGAGATGATTTTTCCACGAGCGGTTCCAGATTGCTGACTAGTCACGATCAGCAAGTGACATGTGTAAGCTAAGGGTCTTTCAAAATGTCGCTCACTGTTTGTTCATGCCTTCTCGTGTAGGCGCTGTTTGGTTGTCAGCATACTGATGCATTTTTGCACTCTTTGTACAGGATTTTCTGAATGCATTGTGATTTTGTGTGGGTGGCTGTGTGTGTGGAGGCCTGGAATGGGTCGAAGCTCTGCATCGCTTGCGTTTATTATGAAACTGTTATAGAACATGTGAGGATTAAAAGTGAAGTTGAGGCAAAAACAAAAACAAAGCGGTTCCTCAAAGTGGACATTTTGGAGAGACTAGCTTTTCACCTGATAGCAACGGTCACCATGGCACCATAAGTATCACTGACTGTTATCATAATCATGAGTCCTGAATGTCTTTTGGCAGTGAATAAACATCCACCTGACATCCTCTCTCTCTCTCTCTCTCTCAGCTGTGTGTGTTTCTCTTCCTTCCTCCCTCCATCTGGTTATGCTCTTATCTCACACAGGGTGAGAAGGGGAGCTGGGGCTGTGGGGGGTAATTATGTAGACTGCGACTCCTATGTCAGGTGTCTGTTTGTGTGTGTGCGTGTGTGTGTGTGTGTGTGTGTGTGTGTGTGTGTGTGTGTGTGTGTGTGTGTGAGTGTGTGTTTCGCAACATGCCAAATACATTTTTTATGTATTTATGTACGCACTTCTGCAGCCTGTGTGTTAGTGTGTGTGTGCCATGTTTACCTTAGCATTCCCACGATGTGCTAAGAAGATTCCCACACAAATTAGGAATACGGCCCTGGGGCATTTGTGTTAGTCGTGTACGTGTTTGTGTGTGTATCTGTGTGCGTGTGAGGTAAGGTGAAAAGTAGGGGTTGAAAGGTTCCCTTCCTTGGTTACTGGCTATTACTATCTTTGTCATCTTCTAATAATAACCTCACTTCAAGGTTCACGATCGTTAAACGACAAACACACTGACGACTGAATTGAAGGTTTAATGTTTTTCCCACGATCGAATGTTCTATTTGTTATTTTGTCTACATCTGTGGAGTGAAATGTGTGTATGCATGCGTCGCCAACAGGGTTTCACCTTTAATATTGGGAAAATGTGTTATTTGCCTGCTCTGTCTGAGTCCTCGACTGGGTATGCATATTTCACATAGGTGCTTTTGTCTGAGTGTGCCAACTTATGTTGCTGTCTCAGATAGCTTGCATCTTCCTCTGGCTCCTATTTATAACCCAGAGTAAACAAAATGGATACATAGGAGGAGCACTAGGGACAGGTCCTTGCCTGCCATTAGCGTGTTGGGTACAGGCCTCTGCACAGACTCAACGTGATGTGGCGTCGCGTGGGCTTTTGACTGCAGGCTTCCCAGCACTGATGGTTACACTCAGAGAAGGAAACTGTCACTGCAACATATAAATACATACATGGAAATATAAATACATCCTCTCTGTGTCTGTCTGCAGTAGCATGCTCTCCAGTAGCCATAGTTTCCACTGCCCAGTGTAACAAGGCCACGAACACGAAGGAAGTCATTACTTATTATATATCAGTCAATTTTCCAGCATCTGTGGTCAAACACTATTCATTTGGAAAGATTTGTCATCTGGGCTAAACTTTGCAGTCCAACAAAGAAGCCTTTGATCTTGATTATGAGCATTTTGAGTTGAGTTGTTTGGTATAAATGTGGCTTCTCCCTGCCGCGGAAAGGCCGTGATTGTTTTAGTGTGTGGGAGCACTGCCATGCAGCACTGAGTGGGCTGTGACTTTTTTTCTCCCACTGTCCACTCCTAAAATACATGATTATGAGAAGTAAGGAGAGCATAATAGAGTAATTGCAGTTAAAGCAACACAGAGTTAGCACTTTTATTTTAGAGCTCTGCTCCGCTAGGAAAGTAGAAATAACCTACATTGTCTTGTGTGATGAAAATATATCAGTCACCAAAACACATCAATTACACAGATTAACAATGTCACAGATCATCCCTTTTTTCGGTGGCAGAATATAGCCCATTCTTTCCTCATGTGACACTACTTTACACTACCGTTTATTCAGACCACCCTCCACTAACAGGCTATTAGGTATGTTCTCTTATGTATGCACAGTATATGTGGAGATTTTGTGGTATTATTGAATATCACCACAAAATACTTTCACCGTACATTACAGCTCCTTATCCCATATACAGTGTACTGTATCATTAAGTAAAGTAATTTCAGGTTTCAGATCTCTATTCTGTTGCTGGGATAAAAAAGGCAGCTGGCAGAGAGGGTCTTTCCACTGAGACACACTTTGGATTTTGACTCCTTAGAAAAAACCCTTCTACCATTTTGTAACGCATTTCTTTTACCTTTATTTCTTCATTTACAAAATTATTCATTTCATGAGTTTGTTCCTACTTACTGCTCTACACGACCATTTGTTTTATCACACCGGGCCTGTAGTGAATCATTCTGTTTTTTTTGGGGGCCTGAAGTTACAGGAGTATATCATGAACATGTTGTCCCTTTGGTGTTTCTCATTTTGCAGACCAAGCTTCCTGTGCTGCTGCTGGGCCGTTCGTCAGACCTGAGACCGGGGGAGTTTGTGGTGGCCATCGGCAGCCCCTTCTCCCTCCAGAACACGGTCACCACGGGGATCGTCAGCACCACTCAGCGAGGGGGCAAAGAGCTGGGCCTCCGCAACTCCGACATGGACTACATCCAGACTGACGCCATCATCAATGTAAAGACAATGAAGATGTGTCATCGTAATGCATGCCTACGTTTTTGTTTTTTCTCAGAGATAAAAGGTTATGTTTTTCTTTTTTTTTGTTCACAGTACGGCAACTCAGGAGGCCCTCTGGTAAATCTGGTAAGATATATATTTCTCCTTTTGTTTTTGCCGTTCCCATTTTCTTTATATTCCCATGGTGATTTAAAATCCATAAATCCATATCATAAGTCACAGTCTGTTGTTGCATAACACTAAGTTGACATTTGCTTGTATTAGGATGGCGAGGTGATTGGGATCAACACGTTGAAAGTGACAGCTGGTATCTCCTTCGCCATACCCTCGGATAAAATTCGAGAGTTCCTGGCCGAGTCCTACGACAGGCAGTCCAGAGGTATGAGCCCTTCGGTGACACACAACTGATGTTTTCATTTTATTGCTCCTCGTCAATAACCACTTCAAACCGCGGGAGGCACAATTTAAAAAGTTGGCTGCGAGAGTTGGACCGTTGGACAAAGATCCCATGTGCACGTACAGTAAACGAGCGTATAACTCAGCCACGCCATCTCTTGTTAGTTTTGATCTCCGAGTTCTCTCTCTTGAGATACATTCACATCATTTATAGCCTCGTGAATCCGCGCCCAGGATTACCCAACAGGATTATGACATTGCCATAAAACTACAAAGAGGGAAACAGCCAGTATGTGTCAGGTTGTCCTATAATAATGTACTGCTTTTTCACCCTTTACTTCGCACTAGTGTTTTGGAACAGAACGCACACGTAATTTATATGCGACCGCCAGCACGGCTTCTCCATTTGATATATCGATGTGATTAAATAACTAAAAACAATAAAATGTATGTTGAAAGATGGTACCCGAAGATGAACCCGGACTATTGCAGGCGACAGGATGAATGATTGTACGTGTGCTCTGTTGTCGTCCATCTCTAGGGCAAGCAGCCGCTAAGAAGAAGTATATCGGTGTGAGGATGATGACTCTCACTCCGGCGTAAGTTGCGAGCTTTAATGTACATCGCCCATTGAGTTCGCACCAGAGTGTCTCTAGAAATTATTATATGACCCCTTTAAGTACGCTTGGACAAAATCTAATTGTTGTGTGCCTCTAGGCTTGCCAAAGAGCTGAAGACTCGACACCGTGACTTCCCTGACATCACCTCTGGCGCGTACGTGATGGAGGTCATCGCAAAGACACCAGCTGCGACGTAAGGAAGGAATTTTATCCGTATATGCCTCCAAAAGCATGGACTCACTTCAAACTAACTTGGTTTGTAACTTTATGCTTTTCAGTGCTCGGCTCTTGGATGTTGTCTTTGGCTCTCTTTGCAACACACACACACACACACACACACACACACAACACACACACACACACACACACACACACACACACACACACACACACACACACACACACACACACACACACACACACAAGACACTCATCACGCTCTATATGCAATGCAAATAGACAGTATATTTAATTTCCTTTCCCTACTTTATTTCTCTCCTCTAACTGTCAAGTGTGTGCGTAGACACACTCAAAACGCACACAAAGCCTCCTACTCAACCGTCTTAGCCTAGCGTAAATTCATGGCTCACTGCGACGTGCCTGGAGTGCCTGGCCCTATATTGAAATATTTCCCTTACTCCCCGCAATCGCAGCCCACTCCAATCAGCCTCCCAACCACAGCCACAGCCTGAGGTGGGGGCTTGGTGAGACGCTTAGCTCAGCCATTTTTTCCTTCAAAAATGTCATGCAGGGAGGCTGCGCTGTGGTTTTCCTATATGCCAGCTCACCCAGCCTCAGTGTCCCCTGGCGGGCCTCGTCAGAGTTCACTCATTGCATAAACCACCCTCTTCTTTTTCTTTTGTTGCATAATAACATTTCTGTGGCTGCTTTTGCTTTATTCTTTGTTGTTTTTTCTAGGCTGCGCTGTCATGCTTTTGATCCCACTCTGCTTTGTGCTAGTAAGGAAATCTTGACCCCCTTCCTTGCATTGAAAAACCCTCTATTTGCTCAGCTCAGCTGGA